>NC_138972.1:405000-437500 GCF_055761805.1 Camellia sinensis | reverse complement strand
TGCTACGGCGTTGCCCAACATGCCATGCCACGGCCTCGGCCCGCATGCCTTGCCACCGCGTTGCCCAGCATGCCATGCCACCGCGTTGCCCGTGGTGCCATGCCTTAGCCTTGGCCAACATGTCGAGCCACGGCCTTGGCCAACATGTCGAGCCACGGCCTCGGCCCGCATGCCTTGCTACGGCGTCGCCCAACATGCCATGCCACGGCCTCGGCCCGCATGCCTTGCTACGGCGTCGCCCAACATGCCATGCCACGGCCTCGGCCCGCATGCCATGCCACGTCCTCGGCCCGCATGCCATGCCACGGCCTCGGCCCGCATGCCATGCCCCGGCTTCGGCCCGCATGCCATGCCACGGCCTCGGCCCGCATGACATGCCACGGCCTCGGCCCGCATGCCATGCCACGGCCTCGGCCCGCATGCCTTGCTACGGCCACGGCCTCGGCCCGCATGCCATGACATGCCACGGCCCGCATGTCTTGCCACGGCGTTGCCAAACATGCCATGCCACGGCCTCGGCCCGCATGCCATGCCACGGCGTCGCCCAACATGCCATGCCACGGCCTCGGCCCGCATGCCTTGCCACCGCGTTGCCCAGCATGCATTGCCACCGCGTTGCCCGGCTTGCAATGCCTTAGCCTTGGCCAACATGTCTAGCCACGGCCTCGGCCCGCATGCCTTGCTACGGCGTTGCCCAACATGCCATGCCACGGCCTCGGCCCGCATGCCTTGCCACCGCGTTGCCCAGCATGCCATGCCACCGCGTCGCCCGGCGTGCCATGCCTTAGCCTTGGCCAACATGTCGAGGCACGGCCTCGGCCTGCATGCCTTGCTACGGCGTCGCCCAACATGCCATGCCACGGCCTCGGCCCGCATGCCATGCCACGGCAGCGGCCCGCATGCCTTGCCACGGCGTTGCCCAACATGCCATGCCACGGCCTCGGCCCGCATGCCATGCCATGCCACGGCCCGCATGTCTTGCCACGGCGTTGCCAAACATGCCATGCCACGGCCTCGGCCCGCATGCCATGCCACGGCGTCGCCCAACACCCGGCCCCGGCCCGCATGCCATGCCACGGCCTCGGCCCGCATGCATTGCTACGGCGTTGCCCAACATGCCATGCCACGGCCTCGGCCCGCATGCCTTGCCACCGCGTTGCCCAGCATGCCATGCCACCGCGTTGCCCGGCGTGCCATGCCTTAGCCTTGGCCAACATGTCGAGCCACGGCCTCGGCCCGCATGCCTTGCTACGGCGTCGCCCAACATGCCATGCCACGGCCTCGCCCCGCATGCCATGCCACGGCCTCGCCCCGCATGCCATGCCACGGCCTCGGCCCGCATGCCATGCCACGGCCTCGGCCCGCATGCCTTGCCACGGCGTTGCCCAACATGCCACGCCACGGCCTCGGCCCGCATGCCATGCCATGCCACGGCCCGCATGTCATGCCACGGCGTTGCCAAACATGCCATGCCACGGCCCCGGCCCGCATGCCTTGCTACGGCGTCGTCCAACATGCCATGCCACGGCCTCGGCCCGCATGCCATGCCACGGCCTCGGCCCGCATGCCATGCCACGGCCTCGGCCCGCATGCCATGCCACGGCCTCGGCCCGCATGACATGCCACGGCCTCGGCCCGCATGCCTTGCCACGGCCTCGGCCCGCATGCCTTGCCACGGCGTTGCCCAACATGCCATGCCACGGCCCGCATGTCTTGCCACGGCGTTGCCAAACATGCCATGCCACGGCCTCGGCCCGCATGCCATGCCACGGCGTCGCCCAACATGCCATGCCGCGGCCACGGCCCGCATGCCATGCCACGGCCTCGGCCCGCATGCCTTGCTACGGCGTTGCCCAACATGGCATGCCACGGCCTCGGCCCGCATGCCATGCCACGGCCTCGGCCCGCATGTCTTGCCACGGCGTTGCCAAACATGCCATGCCACGGCCTCGGCCCGCATGCCATGCCACGGCGTCGCCCAACATGCCATGCCACGGCCACGGCCACGGCCCGCATGCCATGCCACGGCCTCGGCCCGCATGCCTTGCTACGGCGTTGCCCGACATGCCATGCCACGGCCTCGGCCCGCATGCCTTGCCACCGCATTGCCCAGCATGCCATGCCACCGCGTTGCCCGGCGTGCCATGCCTTAGCCTTGGCCAACATGTCGAGCCACGGCCTCGGCCCGCATGCCTTGCTACGGCGTCGCCCAACATGCCATGCCACGGCCTCGGCCCGCATGCCATGCCACGGCCTCGGCCCGCATGCCTTGGTACGGCGTCGCCCAACATGCCATGCCACGGCCTCGACCCGCATTACATGCCACGGCCTCGGCCCGCATTACATGCCACGGCCTCGGCCCGCATGCCATGCCACGGCCTCGGCCCGCATGCCATGCCATGCCACGGCCCGCATGTCTTGCCACGGCGTTGCCAAACATGCCATGCCACGGCCTCGGCCCGCATGCCATGCCACGGCGTCGCCCAACATGCCATGCCACGGCCACGGCCCGCATGCCATGCCACGGCCTCGGCCCGCATGCCTTGCTACGGCGTTGCCCAACATGCCATGCCACGGCCTCGGCCCGCATGCCTTGCCACCGCGTTGCCCAGCATGCCATGCCACCGCGTTGACCGGCGTGCCATGCCTTAGCCTTGGCCAACATGTCGAGCCACGGCCTGGGCCAAACTTGCCATGACACGGCCTCGGCCCGCATGCCAAGCCACGGCCTCGGCCCGCATGACATGCCACGGCCTCGGCCCGCATGCCTTGCCACGACGTCGCCCAACTTGCCATGCCACGGCCTCGGCCCGCATGCCATGCCACGGCCTCGGCTCACATGACATGCCACGGCCTCGGCCCGCATGCCTTGCTACGGCGTCGCCCAACATGCCATGCCACGGCCACGGCCCGCATGCCATGCCACGGCCTCGGCCCGCATGACATGCCACGGCCTCGGACCGCATGCCTTGCTACGGCGTCGCCCAACATGCCATGCCACGGCCCCGGCCCGCATGCCTTGCCACCGCGTTGCCCGGCATGCCATGCCACCGCGTTGCCCGGCGTGCCATGCCTTAGCCTTGGCCAACATGTCGTGCCACGGCCTCGGCCCGCATGCCATGCCATGCCACGGCCCGCATGTCTTGCCACGGCGTTGCAAACATGCCATGCCACGGCCTCGGCCCGCATGCCTTGCTACGGCGTCGCCCAACATGCCATGCCACGGCCTCGGTCAGCATGCCATGCCATGGCACCGCCTTGTCCAGCACGCCGTGCCGCAGCGTTGGCCAGCATGCCTTGGCCGGCATGCCATGCCAATGCCTTGGGCCAACATGGCGTGCCACGGGCTGGGCCATGCCGGTCCGTTGCCCGGCATGCCACGGCCGTGGCGGCATGGCAAGCCACGGCCTCGGCCAGCATGCCATGCCCCGGCCTCGCCCAGCATGCCATGGCACGGTCTTGGTCAGCATGCCATGCCATGGCACCGCCTTGTGCAACGTTGGCCAGCATGCCTTGGCCGGCATGCCATGCCAATGCCTTGGGCCAACATGGCGTGCCACGGGCTGGGCGAGCATGGCATGCCACGGGCTGGGCGAGCATGCCACGCCACGGCCTTGGCTAGCAGCAAGGCATGCCACGGCCTCGGCGAGCATGCCATGCCATGCCAAGGCCAAGGCCAAGGCCAAGGCAGTGGGCAAGGCCAAGTCCCTGTGCAAGGCATGGCCAAGGCCAAGGCCATGGCATGCCACCGCCTCGATCGATCTTTTTGAACATGATTCTTTTATAATCTTACCCAAACCGTGCAACACAATTAAAAATGCACTACAATCAATTTTAAATGTCATTCCCTATTTTTTTGCAATTTTTCTGGAGCTTTTCGAATTTTTAAAGCCCTTATTTGGCATAAAAAAATCAAAATAAAATAAAAAAAATGAAAAAAATAATTTAATAATTTCTATAATTACTAGTGAATCATCCTTTAATTATGGGAATTTTTCCATAATTTTTTGACCATTTTTATTAATTTTTATTATTTTTTAAGTATTAATATCGAAATAAATTAAAATAAAATATTTTCGGTAAAAAAATATTTTTTTTAATTTTTTTTATGGTGTATTAAATTATTTCCTACAACTTTCATGTTGAAAGTTTTGGCAAAAAACCATTACTTTTTAAAAAAACCCCATTATGACTCCTCGAACATGCTTGATGTTTCCTCCTGCCAGACTGAAAAGGGCTTAACAGGCTATTATAAGGGGGGGGCACCTCCCTTGCCCAGGGCAAGGCAGTGGCAGGTACGCCCCATGTTGGGCGCGGCCTGGGCTGCGGCCTTGGGTTACATGCACTGCGGCTCGACCGCGGCCTGGGCTGCGGCCTGGGGCGGCTCGGCCGCGGCCTTGGGCGGCCTGGACCGCGGCCTTGGGCGGCCTTGCGCGGCCTTGGGCGGCCTGGGCGCGGCCTTGCGCGGCCTGGGCGCGGCCTTGGGCGGCCTGGGCGCGGCCTTGGGCAGCATGGCGTGGCATCCGCGCGGGCGTGGGCGGCCTGGCATGCGCGCGGCATCGGCAGCACGGCATGGCATGCGCACGGCCTGGGCGGCCTGGCATGCAGCCGGCCTGGCATGCCCGCGGCGTGGGCAGCACGGCATGGCATGCGCACGGCCTGGGCGGCCTGGCATGCAGCTGGCCTGGGCAGCACGGCATGGCATGCGCACGGCCTGGGCGGCCTGGCATGCAGCCGGCCAGGGCAGCCTGGCCTGGCATGCCCGCGGCGTGGGCAGCGTGGCCTGTGCGAATACCGCGCGCGTGGTCTTTTGACCACGGTGCGCGTGTTGCGCGCATGGTCGCGCACGCCTTTGCACGCCTTCGCACGCAACGCACGTCTAGTGATAAGAACCGCAGCCAAGGCAGCCCAGCCCCAAGGCCATGGCCAGCAGCATGGCATGCCACGGCCAAGGCAGGCCAGCCAAAGCCAGCAGCATGCCATGCCAAGGCCAAGGCCAGCAGCATGCCATGCCACGGCCAAGGCAGCCCAGCCAAAGCCAGCAGCATGCCATGCCAAGGCCAAGGCCAGCAGCATGCCATGCCACGGCCAAGGCAGCCCAGCCAAAGCCAGCAGCATGCCATGCCAAGGCCTAGGCCAGCAGCATGCCATGCCACGGCCAAGGCAGGCCTGCCAAAGCCAGCAGCATGCCATGCCAAGGCCAAGGCCAGCAGCATGCCATGCCACGGCCAAGGCAGCCCAGCCAAAGCCAGCAGCATGCCAGGCCAAGGCCTTGGCCAGCAGCATGCCATGCCACGGCCAAGGCAGGCCTGCCAAAGCCAGCAGCATGCCATGCCAAGGCCAAGGCCAGCAGCATGCCATGCCACGGCCAAGGCAGCCCAGCCAAAGCCAGCAGCATGCCATGCCAAGGCCTAGGCCAGCAGCATGCCATGCCACGGCCAAGGCAGCCCAGCCAAAGCCAGCAGCATGCCATGCCAAGGCCAAGGCCAGCAGCATGCCATGCCACGGCCAAGGCAGCCCAGCCAAAGCCAGCAGCATGCCAGGCCAAGGCCTTGGCCAGCAGCATGCCATGCCACGGCCAAGGCAGGCCTGCCAAAGCCAGCAGCATGCCATGCCAAGGCCAAGGCCAGCAGCATGGCATGCCACGGCCAAGGCAGGCCAGCCAAAGCCAGCAGCATGCCATGCCAAGGCCAAGGCCAGCAGCATGCCATGCCACGGCCAAGGCAGCCCAGCCAAAGCCAGCAGCATGCCATGCCAAGGCCAAGGCCAGCAGCATGCCATGCCACGGCCAAGGCAGCCCAGCCAAAGCCAGCAGCATGCCATGCCAAGGCCTAGGCCAGCAGCATGCCATGCCACGGCCAAGGCAGGCCTGCCAAAGCCAGCAGCATGCCATGCCAAGGCCAAGGCCAGCAGCATGCCATGCCACGGCCAAGGCAGCCCAGCCAAAGCCAGCAGCATGCCAGGCCAAGGCCTTGGCCAGCAGCATGCCATGCCACGGCCAAGGCAGGCCTGCCAAAGCCAGCAGCATGCCATGCCAAGGCCAAGGCCAGCAGCATGCCATGCCACGGCCAAGGCAGCCCAGCCAAAGCCAGCAGCATGCCATGCCAAGGCCTAGGCCAGCAGCATGCCATGCCACGGCCAAGGCAGCCCAGCCAAAGCCAGCAGCATGCCATGCCAAGGCCAAGGCCAGCAGCATGCCATGCCACGGCCAAGGCAGCCCAGCCAAAGCCAGCAGCATGCCAGGCCAAGGCCTTGGCCAGCAGCATGCCATGCCACGGCCAAGGCAGGCCTGCCAAAGCCAGCAGCATGCCATGCCAAGGCCAAGGCCAGCAGCATGCCATGCCACGGCCAAGGCAGCCCAGCCAAAGCCAGCAGCATGCCATGCCAAGGCCAAGGCCAGCAGCATGCCATGCCACGGCCAAGGCAGCCCAGCCAAAGCCAGCAGCATGCCATGCCAAGGCCTAGGCCAGCAGCATGCCATGCCTCGGCCAAGGCAGCCCAGCCAAAGCCAGCAGCATGCCATGCCAAGGCCAAGGCCAGCAGCATGCCATGCCACGGCCAAGGCAGCCCAGCCAAAGCCAGCAGCATGCCATGCCAAGGCCTAGGCCAGCAGCATGCCATGCCACGGCCAAGGCAGCCCAGCCAAAGCCAGCAGCATGCCATGCCAAGGCCTAGGCCAGCAGCATGCCATGCCACGGCCAAGGCAGCCCAGCCAAAGCCAGCAGCATGCCATGCCAAGGCCAAGGCCAGCAGCATGCCATGCCACGGCCAAGGCAGCCCAGCCAAAGCCAGCAGCATGCCAGGCCAAGGCCTTGGCCAGCAGCATGCCATGCCACGGCCAAGGCAGGCCTGCCAAAGCCAGCAGCATGCCATGCCAAGGCCAAGGCCAGCAGCATGCCATGCCACGGCCAAGGCAGCCCAGCCAAAGCCAGCAGCATGCCATGCCAAGGCCTAGGCCAGCAGCATGCCATGCCACGGCCAAGGCAGCCCAGCCAAAGCCAGCAGCATGCCATGCCAAGGCCAAGGCCAGCAGCATGCCATGCCACGGCCAAGGCAGCCCAGCCAAAGCCAGCAGCATGCCAGGCCAAGGCCTTGGCCAGCAGCATGCCATGCCACGGCCAAGGCAGGCCTGCCAAAGCCAGCAGCATGCCATGCCAAGGCCAAGGCCAGCAGCATGCCATGCCACGGCCAAGGCAGCCCAGCCAAAGCCAGCAGCATGCCATGCCAAGGCCTAGGCCAGCAGCATGCCATGCCACGGCCAAGGCAGCCCAGCCAAAGCCAGCAGCATGCCATGCCAAGGCCAAGGCCAGCAGCATGCCATGCCACGGCCAAGGCAGCCCAGCCAAAGCCAGCAGCATGCCATGCCAAGGCCTAGGCCAGCAGCATGCCATGCCACGGCCAAGGCAGCCCAGCCAAAGCCAGCAGCATGCCATGCCAAGGCCAAGGCCAGCAGCATGCCATGCCACGGCCAAGGCAGCCCAGCCAAAGCCAGCAGCATGCCATGCCAAGGCCTAGGCCAGCAGCATGCCATGCCACGGCCAAGGCAGCCCAGCCAAAGCCAGCAGCATGCCATGCCAAGGCCAAGGCCAGCAGCATGCCATGCCACGGCCAAGGCAGCCCAGCCAAAGCCAGCAGCATGCCATGCAAAGGCCTAGGCCAGCAGCATGCCATGCCACGGCCAAGGCAGCCCAGCCAAAGCCAGCAGCATGCCATGCCATGGCCTAGGCCAGCAGCATGCCATGCCACGGCCAAGGCAGGCCAGCCAAAGCCAGCAGCATGCCATGCCAAGGCCTAGGCCAGCAGCATGCCATGCCACGGCCAAGGCAGGCCAGCCAAAGCCAGCAGCATGCCATGCCAAGGCCAAGGCGAGCAGCATGCCATGCCACGGCCAACGCAGCCCAGCCAAAGCCGGCGGCATGCCATGCCAAGGCCAAGGCCAGCAGCATGCCATGCCACGACCAAGGATGCCAGCCAAAGCCAGCAGCATGCCATGCCAAGGCCTAGGCCAGCAGCATGCCATGCCACGGCCAAGGCAGCCCAGCCAAAGCCAGCAGCATGCCATGCCAAGGCCTAGGCCAGCAGCATGCCATGCCACGGCCAAGGCAGCCCAGCCAAGGCCAGCAGCATGCCATGCCACGGCCAAGGCAGCCCAGCCAAAGCCAGCAGCTTGCCATGCCAAGGCCAAGGCCAGCAGGATGCCATGCCACGGCCAAGGCAGCCCAGCCAAAGCCAGCAGCATGCCATGCCAAGGCCAAGGCCAGCAGCATGCCATGCCACGGCCAAGGCAGCCCAGCCAAAGCCAGCAGCATGCCATGCCAAGGCCAAGGCCAGCCGCATGCCATGCCACGGCCAAGGCAGCCCAGCCAAAGCCAGCAGCATGCCATGCCAAGGCCTAGGCCAGCAGCATGCCATGCCACGGCCAAGGCAGGCCTGCCAAAGCCAGCAGCATGCCATGCCAAGGCCAAGGCCAGCAGCATGCCATGCCACGGCCAAGGCAGCCCAGCCAAAGCCAGCAGCATGCCATGCCAAGGCCTAGGCCAGCAGCATGCCATGCCACGGCCAAGGCAGCCCAGCCAAAGCCAGCAGCATGCCATGCCAAGGCCAAGGCCAGCAGAATGCCATGCCACGGCCAAGGCAGGCCAGCCAAAGCCAGCAGCATGCCATGCCAAGGCCAAGGCCAGCAGCATGCCATGCCACGGCCAAGGCAGCCCAGCCAAAGCCAGCAGCATGCCATGCCAAGGCCTAGGCCAGCAGCATGCCATGCCACGGCCAAGGCAGGCCAGCCAAAGCCAGCAGCATGCCATGCCAAGGCCAAGGCCAGCAGCATGCCATGCCACGGCCAAGGCAGCCCAGCCAAAGCCAGCAGCATGCCAGGCCAAGGCCTTGGCCAGCAGCATGCCATGCCACGGCCAAGGCAGGCCTGCCAAAGCCAGCAGCATGCCATGCCAAGGCCAAGGCCAGCAGCATGCCATGCCACGGCCAAGGCAGCCCAGCCAAAGCCAGCAGCATGCCATGCCAAGGCCTAGGCCAGCAGCATGCCATGCCACGGCCAAGGCAGCCCAGCCAAAGCCAGCAGCATGCCATGCCAAGGCCAAGGCCAGCAGCATGCCATGCCACGGCCAAGGCAGCCCAGCCAAAGCCAGCAGCATGCCATGCCAAGGCCTAGGCCAGCAGCATGCCATGCCACGGCCAAGGCAGCCCAGCCAAAGCCAGCAGCATGCCATGCCAAGGCCAAGGCCAGCAGCATGCCATGCCACGGCCAAGGCAGCCCAGCCAAAGCCAGCAGCATGCCATGCCAAGGCCTAGGCCAGCAGCATGCCATGCCACGGCCAAGGCAGCCCAGCCAAAGCCAGCAGCATGCCATGCCAAGGCCAAGGCCAGCAGCATGCCATGCCACGGCCAAGGCAGCCCAGCCAAAGCCAGCAGCATGCCATGCCAAGGCCTAGGCCAGCAGCATGCCATGCCACGGCCAAGGCAGCCCAGCCAAAGCCAGCAACATGCCATGCCAAGGCCAAGGCCAGCAGCATGCCATGCCACGGCCAAGGCAGCCCAGCCAAAGCCAGCAGCATGCCATGCCAAGGCCTAGGCCAGCAGCATGCCATGCCACGGCCAAGGCAGGCCAGCCAAAGCCAGCAGCATGCCATGCCAAGGCCAAGGCCAGCAGCATGCCATGCCACGGCCAAGGCAGCCCAGCCAAAGCCAGCAGCATGCCATGCCAAGGCCTAGGCCAGCAGCATGCCATGCCACGGCCAAGGCAGCCCAGCCAAAGCCAGCAGCATGCCATGCCAAGGCCTAGGCCAGCAGCATGCCATGCCACGGCCAAGGCAGCCCAGCCAAAGCCAGCAGCATGGCATGCCAAGGCCAAGGCCAGCAGCATGCCATGCCACGGCCAAGGCAGCCCAGCCAAAGCCAGCAGCATGCCATGCCAAGGCCTAGGCCAGCAGCATGCCATGCCACGGCCAAGGCAGCCCAGCCAAAGCCCGCAGCATGCCATGCCAAGGCCAAGGCCAGCAGCATGCCATGCCACGGCCAAGGCAGCCCAGCCAAAGCCAGCAGCATGCCATGCCAAGGCCTAGGCCAGCAGCATGCCATGCCACGGCCAAGGCAGCCCAGCCAAAGCCAGCAGCATGCCATGCCAAGGCCAAGGCCAGCAGCATGCCATGCCACGGCCAAGGCAGCCCAGCCAAAGCCAGCAGCATGCCATGCCAAGGCCTAGGCCAGCAGCATGCCATGCCACGGCCAAGGCAGGCCTGCCAAAGCCAGCAGCATGCCATGCCAAGGCCTAGGCCAGCAGCATGCCATGCCACGGCCAAGGCAGCCCAGCCAAAGCCAGCAGCATGCCATGCCACGGCCAAGGCAGCCCAGCCAAAGCCAGCAGCATGCCATGCCAAGGCCAAGGCCAGCAGAATGCCATGCCACGGCCAAGGCAGGCCAGCCAAAGCCAGCAGCATGCCATGCCAAGGCCAAGGCCAGCAGCATGCCATGCCACGGCCAAGGCAGCCCAGGCAAAGCCAGCAGCATGCCATGCCAAGGCCTAGGCCAGCAGCATGCCATGCCACGGCCAAGGCAGGCCAGCCAAAGCCAGCAGCATGCCATGCCAAGGCCAAGGCCAGCAGCATGCCATGCCACGGCCAAGGCAGCCCAGCCAAAGCCAGCAGCATGCCAGGCCAAGGCCTTGGCCAGCAGCATGCCATGCCACGGCCAAGGCAGGCCTGCCAAAGCCAGCAGCATGCCATGCCACGGCCAAGGCAGCCCAGCCAAAGCCAGCAGCATGCCATGCCAAGGCCTAGGCCAGCAGCATGCCATGCCTCGGCCTAGGCAGCCCAGCCAAAGCCAGCAGCATGCCATGCCAAGGCCAAGGCCAGCAGCATGCCATGCCACGGCCAAGGCAGCCCAGCCAAAGCCAGCAGCATGCCATGCCAAGGCCTAGGCCAGCAGCATGCCATGCCACGGCCAAGGCAGGCCAGCCAAAGCCAGCAGCATGCCATGCCAAGGCCAAGGCCAGCAGCATGCCATGCCACGGCCAAGGCAGCCCAGCCAAAGCCAGCAGCATGCCATGCCAAGGCCTAGGCCAGCAGCATGCCATGCCACGGCCAAGGCAGCCCAGCCAAAGCCAGCAGCATGCCATGCCAAGGCCAAGGCCAGCAGCATGCCATGCCACGGCCAAGGCAGCCCAGCCAAAGCCAGCAGCATGCCATGCCAAGGCCAAGGCCAGCAGCATGCCATGCCACGGCCAAGGCAGCCCAGCCAAAGCCAGCAGCATGCCATGCCAAGGCCAAGGCCAGCAGAATGCCATGCCACGGCCAAGGCAGGCCAGCCAAAGCCAGCAGCATGCCATGCCAAGGCCAAGGCCAGCAGCATGCCATGCCACGGCCAAGGCAGCCCAGGCAAAGCCAGCAGCATGCCATGCCAAGGCCTAGGCCAGCAGCATGCCATGCCACGGCCAAGGCAGGCCAGCCAAAGCCAGCAGCATGCCATGCCAAGGCCAAGGCCAGCAGCATGCCATGCCACGGCCAAGGCAGCCCAGCCAAAGCCAGCAGCATGCCAGGCCAAGGCCTTGGCCAGCAGCATGCCATGCCACGGCCAAGGCAGGCCTGCCAAAGCCAGCAGCATGCCATGCCACGGCCAAGGCAGCCCAGCCAAAGCAAGCAGCATGCCATGCCAAGGCCTAGGCCAGCAGCATGCCATGCCTCGGCCTAGGCAGCCCAGCCAAAGCCAGCAGCATGCCATGCCAAGGCCAAGGCCAGCAGCATGCCATGCCACGGCCAAGGCAGCCCAGCCAAAGCCAGCAGCATGCCATGCCAAGGCCTAGGCCAGCAGCATGCCATGCCACGGCCAAGGCAGGCCAGCCAAAGCCAGCAGCATGCCATGCCAAGGCCAAGGCCAGCAGCATGCCATGCCACGGCCAAGGCAGCCCAGCCAAAGCCAGCAGCATGCCATGCCAAGGCCTAGGCCAGCAGCATGCCATGCCACGGCCAAGGCAGCCCAGCCAAAGCCAGCAGCATGCCATGCCAAGGCCAAGGCCAGCAGCATGCCATGCCACGGCCAAGGCAGCCCAGCCAAAGCCAGCAGCATGCCATGCCAAGGCCAAGGCCAGCAGCATGCCATGCCACGGCCAAGGCAGCCCAGCCAAAGCCAGCAGCATGCCATGCCAAGGCCTAGGCCAGCAGCATGCCATGCCACGGCCAAGGCAGGCCTGCCAAAGCCAGCAGCATGCCATGCCAAGGCCAAGGCCAGCAGCATGCCATGCCACGGCCAAGGCAGCCCAGCCAAAGCCAGCCGCATGCCATGCCAAGGCCTAGGCCAGCAGCATGCCATGCCACGGCCAAGGCAGCCCAGCCAAAGCCAGCAGCATGCCATGCCAAGGCCAAGGCCAGCAGCATGCCATGCCACGGCCAAGGCAGCCTAGCCAAAGCCAGCAGCATGCCATGCCAAGGCCTAGGCCAGCAGCATGCCATGCCACGGCCAAGGCAGGCCTGCCAAAGCCAGCAGCATGCCATGCCAAGGCCTAGGCCAGCAGCATGCCATGCCACGGCCAAGGCAGCCCAGCCAAAGCCAGCAGCATGCCATGCCAAGGCCTAGGCCAGCAGCATGCCATGCCACGGCCAAGGCAGCCCAGCCAAAGCCAGCAGCATGCCATGCCAAGGCCAAGGCCAGCAGAATGCCATGCCACGGCCAAGGCAGGCCAGCCAAAGCCAGCAGCATGCCATGCCAAGGCCAAGGCCAGCAGCATGCCATGCCACGGCCAAGGCAGCCCAGGCAAAGCCAGCAGCATGCCATGCCAAGGCCTAGGCCAGCAGCATGCCATGCCACGGCCAAGGCAGGCCAGCCAAAGCCAGCAGCATGCCATGCCAAGGCCAAGGCCAGCAGCATGCCATGCCACGGCCAAGGCAGCCCAGCCAAAGCCAGCAGCATGCCAGGCCAAGGCCTTGGCCAGCAGCATGCCATGCCACGGCCAAGGCAGGCCTGCCAAAGCCAGCAGCATGCCATGCCAAGGCCAAGGCCAGCAGCATGCCATGCCACGGCCAAGGCATCCCAGCCAAAGCCGGCAGCATGCCATGCCAAGGCCTAGGCCAGCAGCATGCCATGCCACGGCCAAGGCAGCCCAGCCAAAGCCAGCAGCATGCCATGCCAAGGCCAAGGCCAGCAGCATGCCATGCCACGGCCAAGGCAGCCCAGCCAAAGCCAGCAGCATGCCATGCCAAGGCCTAGGCCAGCAGCATGCCATGCCACGGCCAAGGCAGCCCAGCCAAAGCCAGCAGCATGCCATGCCAAGGCCAAGGCCAGCAGCATGCCATGCCACGGCCAAGGCAGCCCAGCCAAAGCCAGCAGCATGCCATGCCAAGGCCTAGGCCAGCAGCATGCCATGCCACGGCCAAGGCAGCCCAGCCAAAGCCAGCAGCATGCCATGCCAAGGCCAAGGCCAGCAGCATGCCATGCCACGGCCAAGGCAGCCCAGCCAAAGCCAGCAGCATGCCATGCCAAGGCCTAGGCCAGCAGCATGCCATGCCACGGCCAAGGCAGCCCAGCCAAAGCCAGCAGCATGCCATGCCATGGCCTAGGCCAGCAGCATGCCATGCCACGGCCAAGGCAGGCCAGCCAAAGCCAGCAGCATGCCATGCCAAGGCCTAGGCCAGCAGCATGCCATGCCACGGCCAAGGCAGGCCAGCCAAAGCCAGCAGCATGCCATGCCAAGGCCAAGGCCAGCAGCATGCCATGCCACGGCCAACGCAGCCCAGCCAAAGCCGGCGGCATGCCATGCCAAGGCCAAGGCCAGCAGCATGCCATGCCACGACCAAGGCTGCCAGCCAAAGCCAGCAGCATGCCATGCCAAGGCCTAGGCCAGCAGCATGCCATGCCACGGCCAAGGCAGCCCAGCCAAAGCCAGCAGCATGCCATGCCAAGGCCTAGGCCAGCAGCATGCCATGCCACGGCCAAGGCAGCCCAGCCAAGGCCAGCAGCATGCCATGCCACGGCCAAGGCAGCCCAGCCAAAGCCAGCAGCTTGCCATGCCAAGGCCAAGGCCAGCAGGATGCCATGCCACGGCCAAGGCAGCCCAGCCAAAGCCAGCAGCATGCCATGCCAAGGCCAAGGCCAGCAGCATGCCATGCCACGGCCAAGGCAGCCCAGCCAAAGCCAGCAGCATGCCATGCCAAGGCCAAGGCCAGCAGCATGCCATGCCACGGCCAAGGCAGCCCAGCCAAAGCCAGCAGCATGCCATGCCAAGGCCTAGGCCAGCAGCATGCCATGCCACGGCCAAGGCAGGCCTGCCAAAGCCAGCAGCATGCCATGCCAAGGCCAAGGCCAGCAGCATGCCATGCCACGGCCAAGGCAGCCCAGCCAAAGCCAGCAGCATGCCATGCCAAGGCCTAGGCCAGCAGCATGCCATGCCACGGCCAAGGCAGGCCAGCCAAAGCCAGCAGCATGCCATGCCAAGGCCAAGGCCAGCAGAATGCCATGCCACGGCCAAGGCAGGCCAGCCAAAGCCAGCAGCATGCCATGCCAAGGCCAAGGCCAGCAGCATGCCATGCCACGGCCAAGGCAGCCCAGCCAAAGCCAGCAGCATGCCATGCCAAGGCCTAGGCCAGCAGCATGCCATGCCACGGCCAAGGCAGGCCAGCCAAAGCCAGCAGCATGCCATGCCAAGGCCAAGGCCAGCAGCATGCCATGCCACGGCCAAGGCAGCCCAGCCAAAGCCAGCAGCATGCCAGGCCAAGGCCTTGGCCAGCAGCATGCCATGCCACGGCCAAGGCAGGCCTGCCAAAGCCAGCAGCATGCCATGCCAAGGCCAAGGCCAGCAGCATGCCATGCCACGGCCAAGGCAGCCCAGCCAAAGCCAGCAGCATGCCATGCCAAGGCCTAGGCCAGCAGCATGCCATGCCACGGCCAAGGCAGCCCAGCCAAAGCCAGCAGCATGCCATGCCAAGGCCAAGGCCAGCAGCATGCCATGCCACGGCCAAGGCAGCCCAGCCAAAGCCAGCAGCATGCCATGCCAAGGCCTAGGCCAGCAGCATGCCATGCCACGGCCAAGGCAGCCCAGCCAAAGCCAGCAGCATGCCATGCCAAGGCCAAGGCCAGCAGCATGCCATGCCACGGCCAAGGCAGCCCAGCCAAAGCCAGCAGCATGCCATGCCAAGGCCTAGGCCAGCAGCATGCCATGCCACGGCCAAGGCAGGCCTGCCAAAGCCAGCAGCATGCCATGCCAAGGCCAAGGCCAGCAACATGCCATGCCACGGCCAAGGCAGCCCAGCCAAAGCCAGCAGCATGCCATGCCAAGGCCTAGGCCAGCAGCATGCCATGCCACGGCCAAGGCAGCCCAGCCAAAGCCAGCAGCATGCCATGCCAAGGCCTAGGCCAGCAGCATGCCATGCCACGGCCAAGGCAGCCCAGCCAAAGCCAGCAGCATGCCATGCCAAGGCCAAGGCCAGCAGCATGCCATGCCACGGCCAAGGCGGCCCAGCCAAAGCCAGCAGCATGCCATGCCAAGGCCTGGGCCAGCAGCATGCCATGCCACGGCCAAAGCAGGCCTGCCAAAGCCAGCAGCATGCCATGTCAAGGCCAAGGCCAGCAGCATGCCATGCCACGGCCAAGGCAGCCCAGCCAAAGCCAGCAGCATGCCATGCCATGGCCTAGGCCAGCAGCATGCCATGCCACGGCCAAGGCAGGCCAGCCAAAGCCAGCAGCATGCCATGCCAAGGCCTAGGCCAGCAGCATGCCATGCCACGGCCAAGGCAGGCCAGCCAAAGCCAGCAGCATGCCATGCCAAGGCCAAGGCCAGCAGCATGCCATGCCACGGCCAACGCAGCCCAGCCAAAGCCGGCGGCATGCCATGCCAAGGCCAAGGCCAGCAGCATGCCATGCCACGGCCAAGGCAGCCCAGCCAAAGCCAGCAGCATGCCATGCCAAGGCCTAGGCCAGCAGCATGCCATGCCACGGCCAAGGCAGCCCAGCCAAAGCCAGCAGCATGCCATGCCAAGGCCAAGGCCAGCAGCATGCCATGCCACGGCCAAGGCAGCCCAGCCAAAGCCAGCAGCATGCCATGCCAAGGCCTAGGCCAGCAGCATGCCATGCCACGGCCAAGGCAGCCCAGCCAAAGCCAGCAACATGCCATGCCAAGGCCAAGGCCAGCAGCATGCCATGCCACGGCCAAGGCAGCCCAGCCAAAGCCAGCAGCATGCCATGCCAAGGCCTAGGCCAGCAGCATGCCATGCCACGGCCAAGGCAGGCCTGCCAAAGCCAGCAGCATGCCATGCCAAGGCCTAGGCCAGCAACATGCCATGCCACGGCCAAGGCAGCCCAGCCAAAGCCAGCAGCATGCCATGCCAAGGCCTAGGCCAGCAGCATGCCATGCCACGGCCAAGGCAGCCCAGCCAAAGCCAGCAGCATGCCATGCCAAGGCCTAGGCCAGCAGCATGCCATGCCACGGCCAAGGCAGCCCAGCCAAAGCCAGCAGCATGCCATGCCAAGGCCAAGGCCAGCAGCATGCCATGCCACGGCCAAGGCAGCCCAGCCAAAGCCAGCAGCATGCCATGCCAAGGCCTAGGCCAGCAGCATGCCATGCCACGGCCAAGGCAGCCCAGCCAAAGCCAGCAGCATGCCATGCCAAGGCCAAGGCCAGCAGCATGCCATGCCACGGCCAAGGCAGCCCAGCCAAAGCCAGCAGCATGCCATGCCAAGGCCTAGGCCAGCAGCATGCCATGCCACGGCCAAGGCAGCCCAGCCAAAGCCAGCAGCATGCCATGCCAAGGCCAAAGCCAGCAGCATGCCATGCCACGGCCAAGGCAGCCCAGCCAAAGCCAGCAGCATGCCATGCCAAGGCCTAGGCCAGCAGCATGCCATGCCACGGCCAAGGCAGCCCAGCCAAAGCCAGCAGCATGCCATGCCATGGCCTAGGCCAGCAGCATGCCATGCCACGGCCAAGGCAGGCCAGCCAAAGCCAGCAGCATGCCATGCCAAGGCCTAGGCCAGCAGCATGCCATGCCACGGCCAAGGCAGGCCAGCCAAAGCCAGCAGCATGCCATGCCAAGGCCAAGGCGAGCAGCATGCCATGCCACGGCCAACGCAGCCCAGCCAAAGCCAGCAGCATGCCATGCCAAGGCCAAGGCCAGCAGCATGCCATGCCACGGCCAAGGCAGCCCAGCCAAAGCCAGCAGCATGCCATGCCAAGGCCTAGGCCAGCAGCATGCCATGCCACGGCCAAGGCAGCCCAGCCAAAGCCAGCAGCATGCCATGCCAAGGCCTAGGCCAGCAGCATGCCATGCCACGGCCAAGGCAGCCCAGCCAAAGCCAGCAGCATGCCATGCCAAGGCCAAGGCCAGCAGCATGCCATGCCACGGCCAAGGCAGCCCAGCCAAAGCCAGCAGCATGCCATGCCAAGGCCTAGGCCAGCAGCATGCCATGCCACGGCCAAGGCAGCCCAGCCAAAGCCAGCAGCATGCCATGCCAAGGCCAAGGCCAGCAGCATGCCATGCCACGGCCAAGGCAGCCCAGCCAAAGCCAGCAGCATGCCATGCCAAGGCCTAGGCCAGCAGCATGCCATGCCACGGCCAAGGCAGCCCAGCCAAAGCCAGCAGCATGCCATGCCAAGGCCAAAGCCAGCAGCATGCCATGCCACGGCCAAGGCAGCCCAGCCAAAGCCAGCAGCATGCCATGCCAAGGCCTAGGCCAGCAGCATGCCATGCCACGGCCAAGGCAGCCCAGCCAAAGCCAGCAGCATGCCATGCCATGGCCTAGGCCAGCAGCATGCCATGCCACGGCCAAGGCAGGCCAGCCAAAGCCAGCAGCATGCCATGCCAAGGCCTAGGCCAGCAGCATGCCATGCCACGGCCAAGGCAGGCCAGCCAAAGCCAGCAGCATGCCATGCCAAGGCCAAGGCGAGCAGCATGCCATGCCACGGCCAACGCAGCCCAGCCAAAGCCGGCGGCATGCCATGCCAAGGCCAAGGCCAGCAGCATGCCATGCCACGACCAAGGATGCCAGCCAAAGCCAGCAGCATGCCATGCCAAGGCCTAGGCCAGCAGCATGCCATGCCACGGCCAAGGCAGCCCAGCCAAAGCCAGCAGCATGCCATGCCAAGGCCTACGCCAGCAGCATGCCATGCCACGGCCAAGGCAGCCCAGCCAAGGCCAGCAGCATGCCATGCCACGGCCAAGGCAGCCCAGCCAAAGCCAGCAGCTTGCCATGCCAAGGCCAAGGCCAGCAGGATGCCATGCCACGGCCAAGGCAGCCCAGCCAAAGCCAGCAGCATGCCATGCCAAGGCCAAGGCCAGCAGCATGCCATGCCACGGCCAAGGCAGCCCAGCCAAAGCCAGCAGCATGCCATGCCAAGGCCAAGGCCAGCCGCATGCCATGCCACGGCCAAGGCAGCCCAGCCAAAGCCAGCAGCATGCCATGCCAAGGCCTAGGCCAGCAGCATGCCATGCCACGGCCAAGGCAGGCCTGCCAAAGCCAGCAGCATGCCATGCCAAGGCCAAGGCCAGCAGCATGCCATGCCACGGCCAAGGCAGCCCAGCCAAAGCCAGCAGCATGCCATGCCAAGGCCTAGGCCAGCAGCATGCCATGCCACGGCCAAGGCAGCCCAGCCAAAGCCAGCAGCATGCCATGCCAAGGCCAAGGCCAGCAGAATGCCATGCCACGGCCAAGGCAGGCCAGCCAAAGCCAGCAGCATGCCATGCCAAGGCCAAGGCCAGCAGCATGCCATGCCACGGCCAAGGCAGCCCAGCCAAAGCCAGCAGCATGCCATGCCAAGGCCTAGGCCAGCAGCATGCCATGCCACGGCCAAGGCAGGCCAGCCAAAGCCAGCAGCATGCCATGCCAAGGCCAAGGCCAGCAGCATGCCATGCCACGGCCAAGGCAGCCCAGCCAAAGCCAGCAGCATGCCAGGCCAAGGCCTTGGCCAGCAGCATGCCATGCCACGGCCAAGGCAGGCCTGCCAAAGCCAGCAGCATGCCATGCCAAGGCCAAGGCCAGCAGCATGCCATGCCACGGCCAAGGCAGCCCAGCCAAAGCCAGCAGCATGCCATGCCAAGGCCTAGGCCAGCAGCATGCCATGCCACGGCCAAGGCAGCCCAGCCAAAGCCAGCAGCATGCCATGCCAAGGCCAAGGCCAGCAGCATGCCATGCCACGGCCAAGGCAGCCCAGCCAAAGCCAGCAGCATGCCATGCCAAGGCCTAGGCCAGCAGCATGCCATGCCACGGCCAAGGCAGCCCAGCCAAAGCCAGCAGCATGCCATGCCAAGGCCAAGGCCAGCAGCATGCCATGCCACGGCCAAGGCAGCCCAGCCAAAGCCAGCAGCATGCCATGCCAAGGCCTAGGCCAGCAGCATGCCATGCCACGGCCAAGGCAGCCCAGCCAAAGCCAGCAGCATGCCATGCCAAGGCCAAGGCCAGCAGCATGCCATGCCACGGCCAAGGCAGCCCAGCCAAAGCCAGCAGCATGCCATGCCAAGGCCTAGGCCAGCAGCATGCCATACCACGGCCAAGGCAGCCCAGCCAAAGCCAGCACCATGCCATGCCAAGGCCAAGGCCAGCAGCATGCCATGCCACGGCCAAGGCAGCCCAGCCAAAGCCAGCAGCATGCCATGCCAAGGCCTAGGCCAGCAGCATGCCATGCCACGGCCAAGGCAGGCCTGCCAAAGCCAGCAGCATGCCATGCCAAGGCCAAGGCCAGCAACATGCCATGCCACGGCCAAGGCAGCCCAGCCAAAGCCAGCAGCATGCCATGCCAAGGCCTAGGCCAGCAGCATGCCATGCCACGGCCAAGGCAGCCCAGCCAAAGCCAGCAGCATGCCATGCCAAGGCCTAGGCCAGCAGCATGCCATGCCACGGCCAAGGCAGCCCAGCCAAAGCCAGCAGCATGCCATGCCAAGGCCAAGGCCAGCAGCATGCCATGCCATGGCCAAGGCAGCCCAGCCAAAGCCAGCAGCATGCCATGCCAAGGCCTAGGCCAGCAGCATGCCATGCCACGGCCAAGGCAGCCCAGCCAAAGCCAGCAGCATGCCATGCCAAGGCCAAGGCCAGCAGCATGCCATGCCACGGCCAAGGCAGCCCAGCCAAAGCCAGCAGCATGCCATGCCAAGGCCTAGGCCAGCAGCATGCCATGCCACGGCCAAGGCAGCCCAGCCAAAGCCAGCAGCATGCCATGCCAAGGCCAAGGCCAGCAGCATGCCATGCCACGGCCAAGGCAGCCCAGCCAAAGCCAGCAGCATGCCATGCCAAGGCCTAGGCCAGCAGCATGCCATGCCACGGCCAAGGCAGGCCTGCCAAAGCCAGCAGCATGCCATGCCAAGGCCTAGGCCAGCAGCATGCCATGCCACGGCCAAGGCAGCCCAGCCAAAGCCAGCAGCATGCCATGCCACGGCCAAGGCAGCCCAGCCAAAGCCAGCAGCATGCCATGCCAAGGCCAAGGCCAGCAGAATGCCATGCCACGGCCAAGGCAGGCCAGCCAAAGCCAGCAGCATGCCATGCCAAGGCCAAGGCCAGCAGCATGCCATGCCACGGCCAAGGCAGCCCAGGCAAAGCCAGCAGCATGCCATGCCAAGGCCTAGGCCAGCAGCATGCCATGCCACGGCCAAGGCAGGCCAGCCAAAGCCAGCAGCATGCCATGCCAAGGCCAAGGCCAGCAGAATGCCATGCCACGGCCAAGGCAGCCCAGCCAAAGCCAGCAGCATGCCATGCCAAGGCCAAGGCCAGCAGAATGCCATGCCACGGCCAAGGCAGGCCAGCCAAAGCCAGCAGCATGCCATGCCAAGGCCAAGGCCAGCAGCATGCCATGCCACGGCCAAGGCAGCCCAGCCAAAGCCAGCAGCATGCCATGCCAAGGCCTAGGCCAGCAGCATGCCATGCCACGGCCAAGGCAGCCCAGCCAAAGCCAGCAGCATGCCATGCCAAGGCCTAGGCCAGCAGCATGCCATGCCACGGCCAAGGCAGCCCAGCCAAAGCCAGCAGCATGCCATGCCAAGGCCAAGGCCAGCAGCATGCCATGCCACGGCCAAGGCAGCCCAGCCAAAGCCAGCAGCATGCCATGCCAAGGCCTAGGCCAGCAGCATGCCATGCCACGGCCAAGGCAGCCCAGCCAAAGCCAGCAGCATGCCATGCCAAGGCCAAGGCCAGCAGCATGCCATGCCACGGCCAAGGCAGCCCAGCCAAAGCCAGCAGCATGCCATGCCAAGGCCTAGGCCAGCAGCATGCCATGCCACGGCCAAGGCAGCCCAGCCAAAGCCAGCAGCATGCCATGCCAAGGCCAAGGCCAGCAGCATGCCATGCCACGGCCAAGGCAGCCCAGCCAAAGCCAGCAGCATGCCATGCCAAGGCCTAGGCCAGCAGCATGCCATGCCACGGCCAAGGCAGGCCTGCCAAAGCCAGCAGCATGCCATGCCACGGCCAAGGCAGCCCAGCCAAAGCCAGCAGCATGCCATGCCAAGGCCTAGGCCAGCAGCATGCCATGCCTCGGCCTAGGCAGCCCAGCCAAAGCCAGCAGCATGCCATGCCAAGGCCAAGGCCAGCAGCATGCCATGCCACGGCCAAGGCAGCCCAGCCAAAGCCAGCAGCATGCCATGCCAAGGCCTAGGCCAGCAGCATGCCATGCCACGGCCAAGGCAGGCCTGCCAAAGCCAGCAGCATGCCATGCCAAGGCCAAGGCCAGCAGCATGCCATGCCACGGCCAAGGCAGCCCAGCCAAAGCCAGCAGCATGCCATGCCAAGGCCAAGGCCAGCAGCATGCCATGCCACGGCCAAGGCAGCCCAGCCAAAGCCAGCAGCATGCCATGCCAAGGCCAAGGCCAGCAGCATGCCATGCCACGGCCAAGGCAGCCCAGCCAAAGCCAGCAGCATGCCATGCCAAGGCCTAGGCCAGCAGCATGCCATGCCACGGCCAAGGCAGGCCTGCCAAAGCCAGCAGCATGCCATGCCAAGGCCAAGGCCAGCAGCATGCCATGCCACGGCCAAGGCAGCCCAGCCAAAGCCAGCAGCATGCCATGCCAAGGCCAAGGCCAGCAGCATGCCATGCCACGGCCAAGGCAGCCCAGCCAAAGCCAGCAGCATGCCATGCCAAGGCCAAGGCCAGCAGCATGCCATGCCACGGCCAAGGCAGCCCAGCCAAAGCCAGCAGCATGCCATGCCAAGGCCTAGGCCAGCAGCATGCCATGCCACGGCCAAGGCAGGCCTGCCAAAGCCAGCAGCATGCCATGCCAAGGCCAAGGCCAGCAGCATGCCATGCCACGGCCAAGGCAGCCCAGCCAAAGCCAGCCGCATGCCATGCCAAGGCCTAGGCCAGCAGCATGCCATGCCACGGCCAAGGCAGCCCAGCCAAAGCCAGCAGCATGCCATGCCAAGGCCAAGGCCAGCAGCATGCCATGCCACGGCCAAGGCAGCCTAGCCAAAGCCAGCAGCATGCCATGCCAAGGCCTAGGCCAGCAGCATGCCATGCCACGGCCAAGGCAGGCCTGCCAAAGCCAGCAGCATGCCATGCCAAGGCCTAGGCCAGCAGCATGCCATGCCACGGCCAAGGCAGCCCAGCCAAAGCCAGCAGCATGCCATGCCAAGGCCTAGGCCAGCAGCATGCCATGCCACGGCCAAGGCAGCCCAGCCAAAGCCAGCAGCATGCCATGCCAAGGCCAAGGCCAGCAGAATGCCATGCCACGGCCAAGGCAGGCCAGCCAAAGCCAGCAGCATGCCATGCCAAGGCCAAGGCCAGCAGCATGCCATGCCACGGCCAAGGCAGCCCAGGCAAAGCCAGCAGCATGCCATGCCAAGGCCTAGGCCAGCAGCATGCCATGCCACGGCCAAGGCAGGCCAGCCAAAGCCAGCAGCATGCCATGCCAAGGCCAAGGCCAGCAGCATGCCATGCCACGGCCAAGGCAGCCCAGCCAAAGCCAGCAGCATGCCAGGCCAAGGCCTTGGCCAGCAGCATGCCATGCCACGGCCAAGGCAGGCCTGCCAAAGCCAGCAGCATGCCATGCCAAGGCCAAGGCCAGCAGCATGCCATGCCACGGCCAAGGCATCCCAGCCAAAGCCGGCAGCATGCCATGCCAAGGCCTAGGCCAGCAGCATGCCATGCCACGGCCAAGGCAGCCCAGCCAAAGCCAGCAGCATGCCATGCCAAGGCCAAGGCCAGCAGCATGCCATGCCACGGCCAAGGCAGCCCAGCCAAAGCCAGCAGCATGCCATGCCAAGGCCTAGGCCAGCAGCATGCCATGCCACGGCCAAGGCAGCCCAGCCAAAGCCAGCAGCATGCCATGCCAAGGCCAAGGCCAGCAGCATGCCATGCCACGGCCAAGGCAGCCCAGCCAAAGCCAGCAGCATGCCATGCCAAGGCCTAGGCCAGCAGCATGCCATGCCACGGCCAAGGCAGCCCAGCCAAAGCCAGCAGCATGCCATGCCAAGGCCAAGGCCAGCAGCATGCCATGCCACGGCCAAGGCAGGCCAGCCAAAGCCAGCAGCATGCCATGCCAAGGCCTAGGCCAGCAGCATGCCATGCCACGGCCAAGGCAACCCAGCCAAAGCCAGCAGCATGCCATGCCATGGCCTAGGCCAGCAGCATGCCATGCCACGGCCAAGGCAGGCCAGCCAAAGCCAGCAGCATGCCATGCCAAGGCCTAGGCCAGCAGCATGCCATGCCACGGCCAAGGCAGGCCAGCCAAAGCCAGCAGCATGCCATGCCAAGGCCAAGGCCAGCAGCATGCCATGCCACGGCCAACGCAGCCCAGCCAAAGCCGGCGGCATGCCATGCCAAGGCCAAGGCCAGCAGCATGCCATGCCACGACCAAGGCTGCCAGCCAAAGCCAGCAGCATGCCATGCCAAGGCCTAGGCCAGCAGCATGCCATGCCACGGCCAAGGCAGCCCAGCCAAAGCCAGCAGCATGCCATGCCAAGGCCTAGGCCAGCAGCATGCCATGCCACGGCCAAGGCAGCCCAGCCAAGGCCAGCAGCATGCCATGCCACGGCCAAGGCAGCCCAGCCAAAGCCAGCAGCTTGCCATGCCAAGGCCAAGGCCAGCAGGATGCCATGCCACGGCCAAGGCAGCCCAGCCAAAGCCAGCAGCATGCCATGCCAAGGCCAAGGCCAGCAGCATGCCATGCCACGGCCAAGGCAGCCCAGCCAAAGCCAGCAGCATGCCATGCCAAGGCCAAGGCCAGCAGCATGCCATGCCACGGCCAAGGCAGCCCAGCCAAAGCCAGCAGCATGCCATGCCAAGGCCTAGGCCAGCAGCATGCCATGCCACGGCCAAGGCAGGCCTGCCAAAGCCAGCAGCATGCCATGCCAAGGCCAAGGCCAGCAGCATGCCATGCCACGGCCAAGGCAGCCCAGCCAAAGCCAGCAGCATGCCATGCCAAGGCCTAGGCCAGCAGCATGCCATGCCACGGCCAAGGCAGCCCTGCCAAAGCCAGCAGCATGCCATGCCAAGGCCAAGGCCAGCAGAATGCCATGCCACGGCCAAGGCAGGCCAGCCAAAGCCAGCAGCATGCCATGCCAAGGCCAAGGCCAGCAGCATGCCATGCCACGGCCAAGGCAGCCCAGCCAAAGCCAGCAGCATGCCATGCCAAGGCCTAGGCCAGCAGCATGCCATGCCACGGCCAAGGCAGGCCAGCCAAAGCCAGCAGCATGCCATGCCAAGGCCAAGGCCAGCAGCATGCCATGCCACGGCCAAGGCAGCCCAGCCAAAGCCAGCAGCATGCCAGGCCAAGGCCTTGGCCAGCAGCATGCCATGCCACGGCCAAGGCAGGCCTGCCAAAGCCAGCAGCATGCCATGCCAAGGCCAAGGCCAGCAGCATGCCATGCCACGGCCAAGGCAGCCCAGCCAAAGCCAGCAGCATGCCATGCCAAGGCCTAGGCCAGCAGCATGCCATGCCACGGCCAAGGCAGCCCAGCCAAAGCCAGCAGCATGCCATGCCAAGGCCAAGGCCAGCAGCATGCCATGCCACGGCCAAGGCAGCCCAGCCAAAGCCAGCAGCATGCCATGCCAAGGCCTAGGCCAGCAGCATGCCATGCCACGGCCAAGGCAGCCCAGCCAAAGCCAGCAGCATGCCATGCCAAGGCCAAGGCCAGCAGCATGCCATGCCACGGCCAAGGCAGCCCAGCCAAAGCCAGCAGCATGCCATGCCAAGGCCTAGGCCAGCAGCATGCCATGCCACGGCCAAGGCAGGCCTGCCAAAGCCAGCAGCATGCCATGCCAAGGCCAAGGCCAGCAACATGCCATGCCACGGCCAAGGCAGCCCAGCCAAAGCCAGCAGCATGCCATGCCAAGGCCTAGGCCAGCAGCATGCCATGCCACGGCCAAGGCAGCCCAGCCAAAGCCAGCAGCATGCCATGCCAAGGCCTAGGCCAGCAGCATGCCATGCCACGGCCAAGGCAGCCCAGCCAAAGCCAGCAGCATGCCATGCCAAGGCCAAGGCCAGCAGCATGCCATGCCACGGCCAAGGCGGCCCAGCCAAAGCCAGCAGCATGCCATGCCAAGGCCTAGGCCAGCAGCATGCCATGCCACGGCCAAGGCAGGCCTGCCAAAGCCAGCAGCATGCCATGTCAAGGCCAAGGCCAGCAGCATGCCATGCCACGGCCAAGGCAGCCCAGCCAAAGCCAGCAGCATGCCATGCCATGGCCTAGGCCAGCAGCATGCCATGCCACGGCCAAGGCAGGCCAGCCAAAGCCAGCAGCATGCCATGCCAAGGCCTAGGCCAGCAGCATGCCATGCCACGGCCAAGGCAGGCCAGCCAAAGCCAGCAGCATGCCATGCCAAGGCCAAGGCCAGCAGCATGCCATGCCACGGCCAACGCAGCCCAGCCAAAGCCGGCGGCATGCCATGCCAAGGCCAAGGCCAGCAGCATGCCATGCCACGGCCAAGGCAGCCCAGCCAAAGCCCGCAGCATGCCATGCCAAGGCCTAGGCCAGCAGCATGCCATGCCACGGCCAAGGCAGCCCAGCCAAAGCCCGCAGCATGCCATGCCAAGGCCAAGGCCAGCAGCATGCCATGCCACGGCCAAGGCAGCCCAGCCAAAGCCAGCAGCATGCCATGCCAAGGCCTAGGCCAGCAGCATGCCATGCCACGGCCAAGGCAGCCCAGCCAAAGCCAGCAACATGCCATGCCAAGGCCAAGGCCAGCAGCATGCCATGCCACGGCCAAGGCAGCCCAGCCAAAGCCAGCAGCATGCCATGCCAAGGCCAAGGCCAGCAGCATGCCATGCCACGGCCAAGGCAGGCCTGCCAAAGCCAGCAGCATGCCATGCCAAGGCCTAGGCCAGCAGCATGCCATGCCACGGCCAAGGCAGCCCAGCCAAAGCCAGCAGCATGCCATGCCAAGGCCTAGGCCAGCAGCATGCCATGCCACGGCCAAGGCAGCCCAGCCAAAGCCAGCAGCATGCCATGCCAAGGCCTAGGCCAGCAGCATGCCATGCCACGGCCAAGGCAGCCCAGCCAAAGCCAGCAGCATGCCATGCCAAGGCCAAGGCCAGCAGCATGCCATGCCACGGCCAAGGCAGCCCAGCCAAAGCCAGCAGCATGCCATGCCAAGGCCTAGGCCAGCAGCATGCCATGCCACGGCCAAGGCAGCCCAGCCAAAGCCAGCAGCATGCCATGCCAAGGCCAAGGCCAGCAGCATGCCATGCCACGGCCAAGGCAGCCCAGCCAAAGCCAGCAGCATGCCATGCCAAGGCCTAGGCCAGCAGCATGCCATGCCACGGCCAAGGCAGCCCAGCCAAAGCCAGCAGCATGCCATGCCAAGGCCAAGGCCAGCAGCATGCCATGCCACGGCCAAGGCAGCCCAGCCAAAGCCAGCAGCATGCCATGCCAAGGCCTAGGCCAGCAGCATGCCATGCCACGGCCAAGGCAGCCCAGCCAAAGCCAGCAGCATGCCATGCCATGGCCTAGGCCAGCAGCATGCCATGCCACGGCCAAGGCAGGCCAGCCAAAGCCAGCAGCATGCCATGCCAAGGCCTAGGCCAGCAGCATGCCATGCCACGGCCAAGGCAGGCCAGCCAAAGCCAGCAGCATGCCATGCCAAGGCCAAGGCGAGCAGCATGCCATGCCACGGCCAACGCAGCCCAGCCAAAGCCGGCGGCATGCCATGCCAAGGCCAAGGCCAGCAGCATGCCATGCCACGACCAAGGCTGCCAGCCAAAGCCAGCAGCATGCCATGCCAAGGCCTAGGCCAGCAGCATGCCATGCCACGGCCAAGGCAGCCCAGCCAAAGCCAGCAGCATGCCATGCCAAGGCCTAGGCCAGCAGCATGCCATGCCACGGCCAAGGCAGCCCAGCCAAGGCCAGCAGCATGCCATGCCACGGCCAAGGCAGCCCAGCCAAAGCCAGCAGCTTGCCATGCCAAGGCCAAGGCCAGCAGGATGCCATGCCACGGCCAAGGCCAGCAGGATGCCATGCCACGGCCAAGGCAGCCCAGCCAAAGCCAGCAGCATGCCATGCCAAGGCCAAGGCCAGCAGCATGCCATGCCACGGCCAAGGCAGCCCAGCCAAAGCCAGCAGCATGCCATGCCAAGGCCAAGGCCAGCCGCATGCCATGCCACGGCCAAGGCAGCCCAGCCAAAGCCAGCAGCATGCCATGCCAAGGCCTAGGCCAGCAGCATGCCATGCCACGGCCAAGGCAGGCCTGCCAAAGCCAGCAGCATGCCATGCCAAGGCCAAGGCCAGCAGCATGCCATGCCACGGCCAAGGCAGCCCAGCCAAAGCCAGCAGCATGCCATGCCAAGGCCTAGGCCAGCAGCATGCCATGCCACGGCCAAGGCAGCCCAGCCAAAGCCAGCAGCATGCCATGCCAAGGCCAAGGCCAGCAGAATGCCATGCCACGGCCAAGGCAGGCCAGCCAAAGCCAGCAGCATGCCATGCCAAGGCCAAGGCCAGCAGCATGCCATGCCACGGCCAAGGCAGCCCAGCCAAAGCCAGCAGCATGCCATGCCAAGGCCTAGGCCAGCAGCATGCCATGCCACGGCCAAGGCAGGCCAGCCAAAGCCAGCAGCATGCCATGCCAAGGCCAAGGCCAGCAGCATGCCATGCCACGGCCAAGGCAGCCCAGCCAAAGCCAGCAGCATGCCAGGCCAAGGCCTTGGCCAGCAGCATGCCATGCCACGGCCAAGGCAGGCCTGCCAAAGCCAGCAGCATGCCATGCCAAGGCCAAGGCCAGCAGCATGCCATGCCACGGCCAAGGCAGCCTAGCCAAAGCCAGCAGCATGCCATGCCAAGGCCTAGGCCAGCAGCATGCCATGCCACGGCCAAGGCAGCCCAGCCAAAGCCAGCAGCATGCCATGCCAAGGCCAAGGCCAGCAGCATGCCATGCCACGGCCAAGGCAGCCCAGCCAAAGCCAGCAGCATGCCATGCCAAGGCCTAGGCCAGCAGCATGCCATGCCACGGCCAAGGCAGCCCAGCCAAAGCCAGCAGCATGCCATGCCAAGGCCAAGGCCAGCAGCATGCCATGCCACGGCCAAGGCAGCCCAGCCAAAGCCAGCAGCATGCCATGCCAAGGCCTAGGCCAGCAGCATGCCATGCCAAGGCCTAGGCCAGCAGCATGCCATGCCACGGCCAAGGCAGCCCAGCCAAAGCCAGCAGCATGCCATGCCAAGGCCAAGGCCAGCAGCATGCCATGCCACGGCCAAGGCAGCCCAGCCAAAGCCAGCAGCATGCCATGCCAAGGCCTAGGCCAGCAGCATGCCATGCCACGGCCAAGGCAGCCCAGCCAAAGCCAGCAACATGCCATGCCAAGGCCAAGGCCAGCAGCATGCCATGCCACGGCCAAGGCAGCCCAGCCAAAGCCAGCAGCATGCCATGCCAAGGCCTAGGCCAGCAGCATGCCATGCCACGGCCAAGGCAGGCCTGCCAAAGCCAGCAGCATGCCATGCCAAGGCCAAGGCCAGCAACATGCCATGCCACGGCCAAGGCAGCCCAGCCAAAGCCAGCAGCATGCCATGCCAAGGCCTAGGCCAGCAGCATGCCATGCCACGGCCAAGGCAGCCCAGCCAAAGCCAGCAGCATGCCATGCCAAGGCCTAGGCCAGCAGCATGCCATGCCACGGCCAAGGCAGCCCAGCCAAAGCCAGCAGCATGCCATGCCAAGGCCAAGGCCAGCAGCATGCCATGCCACGGCCAAGGCGGCCCAGCCAAAGCCAGCAGCATGCCATGCCAAGGCCTAGGCCAGCAGCATGCCATGCCACGGCCAAGGCAGGCCTGCCAAAGCCAGCAGCATGCCATGTCAAGGCCAAGGCCAGCAGCATGCCATGCCACGGCCAAGGCAGCCCAGCCAAAGCCAGCAGCATGCCATGCCATGGCCTAGGCCAGCAGCATGCCATGCCACGGCCAAGGCAGGCCAGCCAAAGCCAGCAGCATGCCATGCCAAGGCCTAGGCCAGCAGCATGCCATGCCACGGCCAAGGCAGGCCAGCCAAAGCCAGCAGCATGCCATGCCAAGGCCAAGGCCAGCAGCATGCCATGCCACGGCCAACGCAGCCCAGCCAAAGCCGGCGGCATGCCATGCCAAGGCCAAGGCCAGCAGCATGCCATGCCACGACCAAGGCTGCCAGCCAAAGCCAGCAGCATGCCATGCCAAGGCCTAGGCCAGCAGCATGCCATGCCACAGCCAAAGCCAGCAACATTCCATGGCAAGGCCAACGCAGCCCAGCCAAAGCCGGCGGCATGCCATGCCATGGCCAAGGCCAGCCGCATGTCTTGCCACGGCCTTGTCCCGCAGCGTGGCGTGCCTTTGCCTTGGGCTAGAACATCGCATGCCACGCCCTTGGCAAGCAATCCTATCCCTCGTGTAATTGCCATTTGGTTTGGCTTTGACTTACGTATATGTTGCCCTGCGAAATGCTTGTCCCTCGGGTAATAGCCGTTTGGTTGCCTTTGACTTGCGAACCCGTTGCTAGTGCTTTCCCCAGTGGAAGCTTGTTGGGAAAAGTATGTCCCTCGGAAGTTGCCTGTTGCGTTTGTTATTTGCATTCGAGCTATCCGATGCTTGCTGGGTTTCTCTAAGTGTTTTTGCACGTTCGTCGGGCTTTTTAATTATTTATTTACTCATAAAAATTATAATAAAATAAATTAAAAATAAAAAAATAATTAAAAAAATTACTATAATTACTAGTGCCTCATCTTATAATTGTTGGAATTTTTCTAGAATTTTTTGAGTATTTTTAGTAATTTTTATTATTTTTTAAGTATTAAAATTGAAATAAATTAAAATAAAATATTCCGGTGGCCAAATATTTTTTTATAATTTTTTTTATGGTGTATTAAATTATTTCATACAACTTTCATGTTGAAAGTTTTGGCAAAAAACCATTACTTTTTAAAAAAACCCCATTATGACTCCTCGAACATGCTTGATGTTTCCTCCTGCCAGATTGAAAAGGGCTTAACAGGCTATTATAAGGGGGGGGCACCTCCCTTAAGGCTGGCCAGCATGGCCAGGCCACAGGCCACGCCTATGCCTAGGCGGGCGCTTGGCACATGCCATCGCTTGGCTTGTGGCATTGGCTTGTGGCATCGAAACTACATAGCCAAGCACGGGATGCGTCGAGTGGCGGCCCGCGGCGGTGGCGGTGGCACGTTGGCCTAGGCCAGCATGCCATGCCACAGCCTTGGCCAGCAACATGGCATGCCAAAGCCTTGGCCAGCAACATGGCATGCCAAAGCCTTGGCCAGCAGCATGCCATGCCTTGGCCTTGGCAAGCATGTCATGCCACGGCCTTGGCCAGCAGCATGCCATGCCACGGCCTTGGCCAGCAGCATGCCATGCCCCGGCCTTGGCCAGCAGCATGCCATGCCACGGCCTTGGCCAGCAGCATGCCATGCCACAGCCTTGGCCAGCAGGATGCCATGCCACAGCCTTGGCCAGCAACATGGCATGCCAAAGCCTTGGCCAGCAGCATGCCATGCCTTGGCCTTGGCAAGCATGTCATGCCACGGCCTTGGCCAGCAGCATGCCATGCCACGGCGTTGGCCAGCAGCATGCCATGCCACGGCCTTGGCCAGCAGCATGCCATGCCACGGCCTTGGCCAGCAGCATGCCATGCCACAGCCTTGGCCAGCAGCATGCCATGCCACAGCCTTGGCCAGCAACATGGCATGCCAAAGCCTTGGCCAGCAGCATGCCATGCCTTGGCCTTGGCAAGCATGTCATGCCACGGCCTTGGCCAGCAGCATGCCATGCCACGGCTTTGGCCAGCAGCATGCCATGCCACGGCCTTGGCCAGCAGCATGCCATGCCACGGCCTTGGCCAGCAGCATGCCATGCCACAGCCTTGGCCAGCAACATGGCATGCCAAAGCCTTGGCCAGCAGCACGCCATGCCCCGGCCTTGGCAAGCTTGTCATGCCACGGCCATGGCCAGCAGCGTGCTATGCCCCGGCCTTGGCCAGCAGCTTGCCATGCCACGACCTTGGCCAGCAGCTTGCCATGCCCCGGCCTTGGCCAGCATGTCATGCCACGGCCTTGGCCAGAAACATGGCATGCCGCGGCCTTGGCCGGCAGCATGCCATGCCGCGGCCTTGGGCGGCAGCATGCCATGCCGCGGCCTTTGCCGGCAGCATGCCATGCCGCGGCCTTTGCCAGCAGCATGGCAAGCCCAAGCCTTGGTCAGCAGCAGCATGCCATGCCAATGCCTTGGCCAGCAGCATGCCTTGCCACGGCCTCGTCCAGCAGCATGGCATGCCACGCCACGGCCTCGGCCATCAGCATGCCTTGCCACGGCCTCGGCCATCAGCATGCCTTGCCACGGCCTTGTCCAGCAGCATGGCATGCCCGGCCTTGGCCAGCAGCATGTCATGCCACGGCCTTGGCAAGCATGCCAAGCCACGGCCTTGGCAAGCATGCCATGTCCCTCGGGTAATTGTACAAGTTGCCTTGCGAAATGCATGTCCCTCGGTTAAATTGCCATTTGGTTGGCTTTGGCGTGCGAACGAGTTGCCTGTGCTTTCCTTGTGGAAGCTTGTTGCGAGAAGTATGTCCCTCGAAAGTTGCCTGTTGCGTTTGTTATTTGCATTCGCGCTAACCGGTGCTTGCTCGGCCTCTCTAAATGTTTTCGCGCGTTCGTCGGGCTTCTTGGTCCTTCGGGGGGTGATTCGTTTTGGGGGGCTGGTGCACAGTGTACGTCGTGGCGCGTGAGTTGTGTTCGGTTTGTGCGAGTTGGACGGATCCCTGCCTGTGCAGCGAACTCCACTGGTGCATTCCTCCATGTCCCTCGGGTTGTCTTCGACTCGCCTTCGGGTTGCTTGCGCTTCCCTAGTGGAAGGTGCCTTGCGAAAAGCGTGTCCCTCGGGTAATTGCCATTTGGTTGGCTTTGACGTTCGAACGAGTTGCCTATGCTTTCCTAGTGGAAGCTTGTTGCGAAAAGTATGTCCCTCGAAAGTTGCCTGTTGCGTTTGTTATTCGCATTCGCGCTAACCGGTGCTTGCTCGGCCTCTCTAAATGTTTTCGCGCGTTCGTCGGGCTTCTTAGTCCTTCGGGGGGTGATTCGTTTTGGGGGGCTGGTGCACAGTGTACGTCGTGGCGCGTGAGTTGTGTTCGGTTTG
>NC_138972.1:375000-395000 GCF_055761805.1 Camellia sinensis | reverse complement strand
CAAGGCCAGCAGCATGCGATGCCACGGCCAAGGCAGGCCAGCCAAAGCCAGCAGCATGCCATGCCAAGGCCAAGGCCAGCAGCATGCCATGCCCCGGCCAAGGCAGCCCAGCCAAAGCCAGCAGCATGCCATGCCAAGGCCAAGGCCAGCAGCATGCCATGCCACGGCCAAGGCAGCCCAGCCAAAGCCAGCAGCATGCCATGCCAAGGCCTAGGCCAGCAGCATGCCATGCCACGGCCAAGGCAGGCCAGCCAAAGCCAGCAGCATGCCATGCCAAGGCCAAGGCCAGCAGCATGCCATGCCAAGGCCTGCAGCATGCCATGCCACGGCCAAGGCAGCCCAGCCAAAGCCAGCAGCATGCCATGCCAAGGCCAAGGCCAGCAGCATGCGATGCCACGGCCAAGGCAGGCCAGCCAAAGCCAGCAGCATGCCATGCCAAGGCCAAGGCCAGCAACATGCCATGCCACGGCCAAGGCAGCCCAGCCAAAGCCAGCAGCATGCCATGCCAAGGCCTAGGCCAGCAGCATGCCATGCCATGGCCAAGGCAGCCCAGCCAAAGCCAGCAGCATGCCATGCCAAGGCCTAGGCCAGCAGCATGCCATGCCACGGCCAAGGCAGGCCAGCCAAAGCCAGCAGCATGCCATGCCAAGGCCAAGGCCAGATGCATGCCATGCCAAGGCCAAGGCCAGCAGCATGCGATGCCACGGCCAAGGCAGGCCAGCCAAAGCCAGCAGCATGCCATGCCACGGCCAAGGCAGCCCAGCCAAAGCCAGCAGCATGCCATGCCAAGGCCTAGGCCTGCAGCATGCCATGCCACGGCCAAGGCAGGCCAGCCAAAGCCAGCAGCATGCCATGCCAAGGCCAAGGCCAGCAGCATGCCATGCCACGGCCAAGGCAGCCCAGCCAATGCCAGCGGCATGCCATGCCAAGGCCTAGGCCAGCAGCATGCCATGCCACGGCCAAGGCAGGCCTGCCAAAGCCAGCAGCATGCCATGCCAAGGCCAAGGCCAGCAGCATGCCATGCCAAGGCCAGCAGCATGCCATGCCACGGCCAAGGCAGGCCAGCCAAAGCCAGCAGCATGCCATGCCAAGGCCAAGGCCAGCAGCATGCCATGCCACGGCCAAGGCAGCCCAGCCAATGCCAGCAGCATGCCATGCCAAGGCCTAGGCCAGCAGCATGCCATGCCACGGCCAAGGCAGGCCTGCCAAAGCCAGCAGCATGCCATGCCAAGGCCTAGGCCAGCAGCATGCCATGCCATGGCCAAGGCAGCCCAGCCAAAGCCAGCAGCATGCCATGCCAAGGCCAAGGCCAGCAGCATGCCATGCCAAGGCCAAGGCCAGCAGCATGCGATGCCACGGCCAAGGCAGGCCAGCCAAAGCCAGCAGCATGCCATGCCAAGGCCAAGGCCAGCAGCATGCCATGCCCCGGCCAAGGCAGCCCAGCCAAAGCCAGCAGCATGCCATGCCAAGGCCAAGGCCAGCAGCATGCCATGCCACGGCCAAGGCAGCCCAGCCAAAGCCAGCAGCATGCCATGCCAAGGCCTAGGCCAGCAGCATGCCATGCCACGGCCAAGGCAGGCCAGCCAAAGCCAGCAGCATGCCATGCCAAGGCCAAGGCCAGCAGCATGCCATGCCAAGGCCTGCAGCATGCCATGCCACGGCCAAGGCAGCCCAGCCAAAGCCAGCAGCATGCCATGCCAAGGCCAAGGCCAGCAGCATGCGATGCCACGGCCAAGGCAGGCCAGCCAAAGCCAGCAGCATGCCATGCCAAGGCCAAGGCCAGCAGCATGCCATGCCACGGCCAAGGCAGCCCAGCCAAAGCCAGCAGCACGCCATGCCAAGGCCTAGGCCAGCAGCATGCCATGCCATGGCCAAGGCAGCCCAGCCAAAGCCAGCAGCATGCCATGCCAAGGCCTAGGCCAGCAGCATGCCATGCCACGGCCAGGGCAGGCCAGCCAAAGCCAGCAGCATGCCATGCCAAGGCCAAGGCCAGATGCATGCCATGCCAAGGCCAAGGCCAGCAGCATACGATGCCACGGCCAAGGCAGGCCAGCCAAAGCCAGCAGCATGCCATGCCACGGCCAAGGCAGCCCAGCCAAAGCCAGCAGCATGCCATGCCAAGGCCCAGGCCAGCAGCATGCCATGCCACGGCCAAGGCAGGCCAGCCAAAGCCAGCAGCATGCCATGCCAAGGCCAAGGCCAGATGCATGCCATGCCAAGGCCAAGGCCAGCAGCATGCGATGCCACGGCCAAGGCAGGCCAGCCAAAGCCAGCAGCATGCCATGCCACGGCCAAGGCAGCCCAGCCAAAGCCAGCAGCATGCCATGCCAAGGCCTAGGCCAGCAGCATGCCATGCCACGGCCAAGGTAGGCCAGCCAAAGCCAGCAGCATGCCATGCCAAGGCCAAGGCCAGCAGCATGCCATGCCACGGCCAAGGCAGCCCAGCCAATGCCAGCAGCATGCCACGCCAAGGCCTAGGCCAGCAGCATGCCATGCCACGGCCAAGGCAGGCCTGCCAAAGCCAGCAGCATGCCATGCCAAGGCCAAGGCCAGCAGCATGCCATGCCACGGCCAAGGCAGCCCAGCCAAAGCCAGCAGCATGCCATGCCAAGGCCAAGGCCAGCAGCATGCCATGCCACAGCCAAGGCAGCCCAGCCAAAGCCAGCAGCATGCCATGCCAAGGCCAAGGCCAGCAGCATGCGATGCCAAGGCCAAGGCCAGCAGCATGCGATGCCACGGCCAAGGCAGCCCAGCCAAAGCCAGCAGCATGCCATGCCAAGGCCAAGGCCAGCAGCATGCCATGCCAAGGCCAAGGCCAGCAGCATGCCATGCCAAGGCCAAGGCCAGCAGCATGCCATGCCACGGCCAAGGCAGCCCAGCCAAAGCCAGCAGCATGCCATGCCAAGGCCAAGGCCAGCAGCATGCCATGCCACAGCCAAGGCAGCCCAGCCAAAGCCAGCAGCATGCCATGCCAAGGCCAAGGCCAGCAGCATGCGATGCCAAGGCCAAGGCCAGCAGCATGCGATGCCACGGCCAAGGCAGGCCAGCCAAAGCCAGCAGCATGCCATGCCAAGGCCAAGGCCAGCAGCATGCCATACCAAGGCCAATGCAGCCCAGCCAAAGCCAGCAGCATGCCATGCCAAGGCCTAGGCCAGCAGCATGCCATGCCACGGCCAAGGCAGGCCTGCCAAAGCCAGCAGCATGCCATGCCAAGGCCAAGGCCAGCAGCATGCCATGCCACCGCCAAGGCAGCCCAGCCAAAGCCAGCAGCATGCCATGCCAAGGCCAAGGCCAACAGCATGCCATGCCATGGCCAAGGCAGCCCAGCCAAAGCCAGCAGCATGCCATGCCAAGGCCAAGGCCAGCAGCATGCCATGCCAAGGCCAAGGCCAGCAGCATGCCATGCCACGGCCAAGGCAGCCCAGCCAAAGCCAGCAGCATGCCATGCCAAGGCCTAGGCCAGCAGCATGCGATGCCACGGCCAAGGCAGGCCAGCCAAAGCCAGCAGCATGCCATGCCAAGGCCTAGGCCAGCAGCATGCCATGCCACGGCCAAGGCAGCCCAGCCAAAGCAAGCAGCATGCCATGCCAAGGCCAAGGCCAGCAGCATGCCAAGCCACGGCCAAGGCAGCCCAGCCAAAGCCAGCAGCATGCCATGCCAAGGCCTAGGCCAGCAGCATGCCACGCCAACGCCAAGGCAGGCCAGCCAAAGCCAGCAGCATGCCATGCCAAGGCCAAGGCCAGCAGCATGCAATGCCACGGCCAAGGCAGCCCAGCCAAAGCCAGCAGCATGCCATGCCATGGCCTAGGCCAGCAGCATGCCATGCCATGGCCAAGGCAGCCCAGCCAAAGCCAGCAGCATGCCATGCCAAGGCCAAGGCCAGCAGCATGCCATGCCAAGGCCAAGGCCAGCAGCATGCGATGCCACGGCCAAGGCAGGCCAGCCAAAGCCAGCAGCATGCCATGCCAAGGCCAAGGCCAGCAGCATGCCATGCCCCGGCCAAGGCAGCCCAGCCAAAGCCAGCAGCATGCCATGCCAAGGCCAAGGCCAGCAGCATGCCATGCCACGGCCAAGGCCACCCAGCCAAAGCCAGCAGCATGCCATGCCAAGGCCTAGGCCAGCAGCATGCCATGCCACGGCCAAGGCAGGCCAGCCAAAGCCAGCAGCATGCCATGCCAAGGCCAAGGCCTGCAGCATGCCATGCCACGGCCAAGGCAGCCCAGCCAAAGCCAGCAGCATGCCATGCCAAGGCCAAGGCCAGCAGCATGCGATGCCACGGCCAAGGCAGGCCAGCCAAAGCCAGCAGCATGCCATGCCAAGGCCAAGGCCAGCAACATGCCATGCCACGGCCAAGGCAGCCCAGCCAAAGCCAGCAGCATGCCATGCCAAGGCCTAGGCCAGCAGCATGCCATGCCGTGGCCAAGGCAGCCCAGCCAAAGCCAGCAGCATGCCATGCCAAGGCCTAGGCCAGCAGCATGCCATGCCACGGCCAAGGCAGGCCAGCCAAAGCCAGCAGCATGCCATGCCAAGGCCAAGGCCAGATGCATGCCATGCCAAGGCCAAGGCCAGCAGCATGCGATGCCACGGCCAAGGCAGGCCAGCCAAAGCCAGCAGCATGCCATGCCACGGCCAAGGCAGCCCAGCCAAAGCCAGCAGCATGCCATGCCAAGGCCTAGGCCTGCAGCATGCCATGCCACGGCCAAGGCAGGCCAGCCAAAGCCAGCAGCATGCCATGCCAAGGCCAAGGCCCGCAGCATGCCATGCCACGGCCAAGGCAGCCCAGCCAATGCCAGCAGCATGCCATGCCAAGGCCTAGGCCAGCAGCATGCCATGCCACGGCCAAGGCAGGCCTGCCAAAGCCAGCAGCATGCCATGCCAAGGCCAAGGCCAGCAGCATGCCATGCCAAGGCCAGCAGCATGCCATGCCACGGCCAAGGCAGGCCAGGCAAAGCCAGCAGCATGCCATGCCAAGGCCAAGGCCAGCAGCATGCCATGCCACGGCCAAGGCAGCCCAGCCAATGCCAGCAGCATGCCATGCCAAGGCCTAGGCCAGCAGCATGCCATGCCACGGCCAAGGCAGGCCTGCCAAAGCCAGCAGCATGCCATGCCAAGGCCAAGGCCAGCAGCATGCCATGCCAAGGCCAGCAGCATGCCATGCCACGGCCAAGGCAGGCCAGCCAAAGCCAGCAGCATGCCATGCCAAGGCCAAGGCCAGCAGCATGCCATGCCACGGCCAAGGCAGCCCAGCCAATGCCAGCAGCATGCCATGCCAAGGCCTAGGCCAGCAGCATGCCATGCCACGGCCAAGGCAGGCCTGCCAAAGCCAGCAGCATGCCATGCCAAGGCCAAGGCCAGCAGCATGCCATGCCACGGCCAAGGCAGCCCAGCCAAAGCCAGCAGCATGCCATGCCAAGGCCAAGGCCAGCAGCATGCCATGCCACAGCCAAGGCAGCCCAGCCAAAGCCAGCAGCATGCCATGCCAAGGCCAAGGCCAGCAGCATGCGATGCCAAGGCCAAGGCCAGCAGCATGCGATGCCACGGCCAAGGCAGCCCAGCCAAAGCCAGCAGCATGCCATGCCAAGGCCAAGGCCAGCAGCATGCCATGCCAAGGCCAAGGCCAGCAGCATGCCATGCCACGGCCAAGGCAGCCCAGCCAAAGCCAGCAGCATGCCATGCCAAGGCCAAGGCCAGCAGCATGCCATGCCACCGCCAAGGCAGCCCAGCCAAAGCCAGCAGCATGCCATGCCAAGGCCAAGGCCAGCAGCATGCGATGCCAAGGCCAAGGCCAGCAGCATGCGATGCCACGGCCAAGGCAGGCCAGCCAAAGCCAGCAGCATGCCATGCCAAGGCCAAGGCCAGCAGCATGCCATGCCAAGGCCAAGGCAGCCCAGCCAAAGCCAGCAGCATGCCATGCCAAGGCCTAGGCCAGCAGCATGCCATGCCACGGCCAAGGCAGGCCTGCCAAAGCCAGCAGCATGCCATGCCAAGGCCAAGGCCAGCAGCATGCCATGCCACGGCCAAGGAAGCCCAGCCAAAGCCAGCAGCATGCCATGCCAAGGCCAAGGCCAGCAGCATGCCATGCCACGGCCAAGGCAGCCCAGCCAAAGCCAGCAGCATGCCATGCCAAGGCCAAGGCCAGCAGCATGCCATGCCAAGGCCAAGGCCAGCAGCATGCCATGCCACGGCCAAGGCAGCCCAGCCAAAGCCAGCAGCATGCCATGCCAAGGCCTAGGCCAGCAGCATGCGATGCCACGGCCAAGGCAGGCCAGCCAAAGCCAGCAGCATGCCATGCCAAGGCCTAGGCCAGCAGCATGCCATGCCACGGCCAAGGCAGCCCAGCCAAAGCCAGCAGCATGCCATGCCAAGGCCAAGGCCAGCAGCATGCCATGCCACGGCCAAGGCAGCCCAGCCAAAGCCAGCAGCATGCCATGCCAAGGCCAAGGCCAGCAGCATGCCATGCCACGGCCAAGGCAGCCAGCCAAAGCCAGCAGCATGCCATGCCAAGGCCTAAGCCAGCAGCATGCGATGCCACGGCCAAGGCAGGCCAGCCAAAGCCAGCAGCATGCCATGCCAAGGCCAAGGCCAGCAACATGCCATGCCACGGCCAAGGCAGCCCAGCCAAAGCCAGCAGCATGCCATGCCAAGGCCTAGGCCAGCAGCATGCCACGCCAAGGCCAAGGCAGGCCAGCCAAAGCCAGCAGCATGCCATGCCAAGGCCAAGGCCAGCAGCATGCAATGCCACGGCCAAGGCAGCCCAGCCAAAGCCAGCAGCATGCCATGCCAAGGCCTAGGCCAGCAGCATGCCATGCCATGGCCAAGGCAGCCCAGCCAAAGCCAGCAGCATGCCATGCCAAGGCCAAGGCCAGCAGCATGCCATGCCAAGGCCAAGGCCAGCAGCATGCCATGCCACGGCCAAGGCAGGCCAGCCAAAGCCAGCAGCATGCCATGCCAAGGCCAAGGCCAGCAGCATGCCATGCCCCGGCCAAGGCAGCCCAGCCAAAGCCAGCAGCATGCCATGCCAAGGCCAAGGCCAGCAGCATGCCATGCCACGGCCAAGGCAGCCCAGCCAAAGCCAGCAGCATGCCATGCCAAGGCCTAGGCCAGCAGCATGCCATGCCACGGCCAAGGCAGGCCAGCCAAAGCCAGCAGCATGCCATGCCAAGGCCAAGGCCAGCAGCATGCCATGCCAAGGCCAAGGCCAGCAGCATGCCATGCCAAGGCCTGCAGCATGCCATGCCACGGCCAAGGCAGCCCAGCCAAAGCCAGCAGCATGCCATGCCAAGGCCAAGGCCAGCAGCATGCGATGCCACGGCCAAGGCAGGCCAGCCAAAGCCAGCAGCATGCCATGCCAAGGCCAAGGCCAGCAACATGCCATGCCACGGCCAAGGCAGCCCAGCCAAAGCCAGCAGCATGCCATGCCAAGGCCTAGGCCAACAGCATGCCATGCCAGGGCCAAGGCAGCCCAGCCAAAGCCAGCTGCATGCCATGCCAAGGCCTAGGCCAGCAGCATGCCATGCCACGGCCAAGGCAGGCCAGCCAAAGCCAGCAGCATGCCATGCCAAGGCCAAGGCCAGATGCATGCCATGCCAAGGCCAAGGCCAGCAGCATGCGATGCCACGGCCAAGGCAGGCCAGCCAAAGCCAGCAGCATGCCATGCCACGGCCAAGGCAGCCCAGCCAAAGCCAGCAGCATGCCATGCCAAGGCCTAGGCCAGCAGCATGCCATGCCACGACCAAGGCAGGCCAGCCAAAGCCAGCAGCATGCCATGCCAAGGCCAAGGCCAGCAGCATGCCATGCCCCGGCCAAGGCAGCCCAGCCAAAGCCAGCAGCATGCCATGCCAAGGCCAAGGCCAGCAGCATGACATGCCACGGCCAAGGCAGCCCAGCCAAAGCCAGCAGCATGCCATGCCAAGGCCTAGGCCAGCAGCATGCCATGCCACGGCCAAGGCAGGCCAGCCAAAGCCAGCAGCATGCCATGCCAAGGCCAAGGCCAGCAGCATGCCATGCCAAGGCCTGCAGCATGCCATGCCACGGCCAAGGCAGCCCAGCCAAAGCCAGCAGCATGCCATGCCAAGGCCAAGGCCAGCAGCATGCGATGCCACGGCCAAGGCAGGCCAGCCAAAGCCAGCAGCATGCCATGCCAAGGCCAAGGCCAGCAGCATGCCATGCCACGGCCAAGGCAGCCCAGCCAAAGCCAGCAGCATGCCATGCCAAGGCCTAGGCCAGCAGCATGCCATGCCAAGGCCAAGGCAGCCCAGCCAAAGCCAGCAGCATGCCATGCCAAGGCCTAGGCCAGCAGCATGCCATGCCACGGCCAAGGCAGGCCAGCCAAAGCCAGCAGCATGCCATGCCAAGGCCAAGGCCAGATGCATGCCATGCCAAGGCCAAGGCCAGCAGCATGCGATGCCACGGCCAAGGCAGGCCAGCCAAAGCCAGCAGCATGCCATGCCACGGCCAAGGCAGCCCATCCAAAGCCAGCAGCATGCCATGCCAAGGCCTAGGCCAGCAGCATGCCATGCCACGGCCAAGGTAGGCCAGCCAAAGCCAGCAGCATGCCATGCCAAGGCCAAGGCCAGCAGCATGCCATGGCACGGCCAAGGCAGCCCAACCAATGCCAGCAGCATGCCATGCCAAGGCCTAGGCCAGCAGCATGCCATGCCACGGCCAAGGCAGGCCTGCCAAAGCCAGCAGCATGCCATGCCAAGGCCAAGGCCAGCAGCATGCCATGCCACGGCCAAGGCAGCCCAGCCAAAGCCAGCAGCATGCCATGCCAAGGCCAAGGCCAGCAGCATGCCATGCCACAGCCAAGGCAGCCCAGCCAAAGCCAGCAGCATGCCATGCCAAGGCCAAGGCCAGCAGCATGCGATGCCAAGGCCAAGGCCAGCAGCATGCGATGCCACGGCCAAGGCAGCCTAGCCAAAGCCAGCAGCATGCCATGCCAAGGCCAAGGCCAGCAGCATGCCATGCCAAGGCCAAGGCCAGCAGCATGCCATGCCACGGCCAAGGCAGCCCAGCCAAAGCCAGCAGCATGCCATGCCAAGGCCAAGGCCAGCAGCATGCCATGCCACAGCCAAGGCAGCCCAGCCAAAGCCAGCAGCATGCCATGCCAAGGCCAAGGCCAGCAGCATGCGATGCCAAGGTCAAGGCCAGCACCATGCGATGCCACGGCCAAGGCAGGCCAGCCAAAGCCAGCAGCATGCCATGCCAAGGCCAAGGCCAGCAGCATGCCATGCCAAGGCCAAGGCAGCCCAGCCAAAGCCAGCAGCATGCCATGCCAAGGCCTAGGCCAGCAGCATGCCATGCCACGGCCAAGGCAGGCCTGCCAAAGCCAGCAGCATGCCATGCCAAGGCCAAGGCCAGCAGCATGCCATGCCACGGCCAAGGCAGCCCAGCCAAAGCCAGCAGCATGCCATGCCAAGGCCAAGGCCAGCAGCATGCCATGCCACGGCCAAGGCAGCCCAGCCAAAGCCAGCAGCATGCCATGCCAAGGCCAAGGCCAGCAGCATGCCATGCCAAGGCCAAGGCCAGCAGCATGCCATGCCACGGCCAAGGCAGCCCAGCCAAAGCCAGCAGCATGCCATGCCAAGGCCTAGGCCAGCAGCATGCGATGCCACGGCCAAGGCAGGCCAGCCAAAGCCAGCAGCATGCCATGCCAAGGCCTAGGCCAGCAGCATGCCATGCCACGGCCAAGGCAGCCCAGCCAAAGCCAGCAGCATGCCATGCCAAGGCCAAGGCCAGCAGCATGCCATGCCACGGCCAAGGCAGCCCAGCCAAAGCCAGCAGCATGCCATGCCAAGGCCAAGGCCAGCAGCATGCCATGCCACGGCCAAGGCAGCCAGCCAAAGCCAGCAGCATGCCATGCCAAGGCCTAAGCCAGCAGCATGCGATGCCACGGCCAAGGCAGGCCAGCCAAAGCCAGCAGCATGCCATGCCAAGGCCATGGCCAGCAGCATGCCGTGCCAAGGCCTAGGCCAGCAGCATGCCATGCCACGGCCAAGGCAGGCCAGCCAAAGCCAGCAGCATGCCATGCCAAGGCCAAGGCCAGCAGCATGCCATGCCGAGGCCTGCAGCATGCCATGCCACGGCCAAGGCAGCCCAGCCAAAGCCAGCAGCATGCCATGCCAAGGCCAAGGCCAAGGCCAGCAGCATGCGATGCCACGGCCAAGGCAGGCCAGCCAAAGCCAGCAGCATGCCATGCCAAGGCCAAGGCCAGCAACATGCCATGCCACGGCCAAGGCAGCCTAGCCAAAGCCAGCAGCATGCCATGCCAAGGCCTAGGCCAGCAGCATGCCATGCCAGGGCCAAGGCAGCCCAGCCAAAGCCAGCAGCATGCCATGCCAAGGCCTAGGCCAGCAGCATGCCATGCCACGGCCAAGGCAGGCCAGCCAAAGCCAGCAGCATGCCATGCCAAGGCCAAGGCCAGATGCATGCCATGCCAAGGCCAAGGCCAGCAGTATGCGATGCCACGGCCAAGGCAGGCCAGCCAAAGCCAGCAGCATGCCATGCCACGGCCAAGGCAGCCCAGCCAAAGCCAGCAGCATGCCATGCCAGGGCCTAGGCCAGCAGCATGCCATGCCACGGCCAAGGCAGGCCAGCCAAAGCCAGCAGCATGCCATGCCAAGGCCAAGGCCAGCAGCATGCCATGCCACGGCCAAGGCAGCCCAGCCAATGCCAGCAGCATGCCATGCCAAGGCCTAGGCCAGCAGCATGCCATGCCACGGCCAAGGCAGGCCTGCCAAAGCCAGCAGCATGCCATGCCAAGGCCAAGGCCAGCAGCATGCCATGCCACGGCCAAGGCAGCCCAGCCAAAGCCAGCAGCATGCAATGCCAAGGCCAAGGCCAGCAGCATGCCATGCCACAGCCAAGGCAGCCCAGCCAAAGCCAGCAGCATGCCATGCCAAGGCCAAGGCTAGCAGCATGCGATGCCAAGGCCAAGGCCAGCAGCATGCGATGCCACGGCCAAGGCAGGCCAGCCAAAGCCAGCAGCATGCCATGCCAAGGCCAAGGCCAGCAGCATGCCATGCCAAGGCCAAGGCAGCCCAGCCAAAGCCAGCAGCATGCCATGCCAAGGCCTAGGCCAGCAGCATGCCATGCCACGGCCAAGGCAGGCCTGCCAAAGCCAGCAGCATGCCATGCCAAGGCCAAGGCCAGCAGCATGCCATGCCACGGCCAAGGCAGCCCAGCCAAAGCCAGCAGCATGCCATGCCAAGGCCAAGGCCAGCAGCATGCCATGCCACGGCCAAGGCAGCCCAGCCAAAGCCAGCAGCATGCCATGCCAAGGCCAAGGCCAGCAGCATGCCATGCCAAGGCCAAGGCCAGCAGCATGCCATGCCACGACCAAGGCAGCCCAGCCAAAGCCAGCAGCATGCCATGCCAAGGCCTAGGCCAGCAGCGTGCCATGCCGCGGCCAAGGCAGGCCAGCCAAAGCCAGCAGCATGCCATGCCAAGGGCTAGGCCAGCAACATGCCATGCCACGGCCAAGGCAGCCCAGCCAAAGCCAGCAGCATGCCATGCCAAGGCCAAGGCCAGCAGCATGCCATGCCACGGCCAAGGCAGCCCAGCCAAAGCCAGCAGCATGCCATGCCAAGGCCAAGGCCAGCGGCATGCCATGCCACGGCCAAGGCTGCCAGCCAAAGCCAGCAGCATGCCATGCCAAGGCCTAAGCCAGCAGCATGCGATGCCACGGCCAAGGCAGGCCAGCCAAAGCCAGCAGCATGCCATGCCAAGGCCAAGGCCAGCAGCATGCCAGGCCACGGCCAAGGCAGCCCAGCCAAAGCCAGCAGCATGCCATGCCAAGGCCTAGGCCAGCCGCATGCCACGCCAAGGCCAAGGCAGGCCAGCCAAAGCCAGCAGCATGCCATGCCAAGGCCAAGGCCAGCAGCATGCCATGCCACGGCCAAGGCAGCCCAGCCAAAGCCAGCAGCATGCCATGCCAAGGCCTAGGCCAGCAGCATGCCATGCCACGGCCAAGGCAGGCCAGCCAAAGCCAGCAGCATGCCATGCCAAGGCCAAGGCCAGCAGCATGCCATGCCACGGCCAAGGCAGCCCAGCCAAAGCCAGCAGCATGCCATGCCAAGGCCTAGGCCAGCAGCATGCCATGCCATGGCTAAGGCAGCCCAGCCAAAGCCAGCAGCATGCCATGCCAAGGCCAAGGCCAGCAGCATGCCATGCCAAGGCCAAGGCCAGCAGCATGCCATGCCACGGCCAAGGCAGCCCAGCCAAAGCCAGCAGCATGCCATGCCAAGGCCTAGGCCAGCAGCATGCGATGCCACGGCCAAGGCAGGCCAGCCAAAGCCAGCAGCATGCCATGCCAAGGCCTAGGCCAGCAGCATGCCATGCCACGGCCAAGGCAGCCCAGCCAAAGCCAGCAGCATGCCATGCCAAGGCCAAGGCCAGCAGCATGCCATGCCACGGCCAAGGCAGCCAGCCAAAGCCAGCAGCATGCCATGCCAAGGCCTAAGCCAGCAGCATGCGATGCCACGGCCAAGGCAGGCCAGCCAAAGCCAGCAGCATGCCATGCCAAGGCCAAGGCCAGCAGCATGCCAAGCCACGGCCAAGGCAGCCCAGCCAAAGCCAGCAGCATGCCATGCCAAGGCCTAGGCCAGCAGCATGCCACGCCAAGGCCAAGGCAGGCCAGCCAAAGCCAGCAGCATGCCATGCCAAGGCCAAGGCCAGCAGCATGCCATGCCACGGCCAAGGCAGCCCAGCCAAAGCCAGCAGCATGCCATGCCAAGGCCTAGGCCAGCAGCATGCCATGCCATGGCCAAGGCAGCCCAGCCAAAGCCAGCAGCATGCCATGCCAAGGCCAAGGCCAGCAGCATGCCATGCCAAGGCCAAGGCCAGCAGCATGCGATGCCACGGCCAAGGCAGGCCAGCCAAAGCCAGCAGCATGCCATGCCAAGGCCAAGGCCAGCAGCATGCCATGCCCCGGCCAAGGCAGCCCAGCCAAAGCCAGCAGCATGCCATGCCAAGGCCAAGGCCAGCAGCATGCCATGCCACGGCCAAGGCAGCCCAGCCAAAGCCAGCAGCATGCCATGCCAAGGCCTAGGCCAGCAGCATGCCATGCCACGGCCAAGGCAGGCCAGCCAAAGCCAGCAGCGTGCCATGCCAAGGCCAAGGCCAGCAGCATGCCATGCCAAGGCCTGCAGCATGCCATGCCACGGCCAAGGCAGCCCAGCCAAAGCCAGCAGCATGCCATGCCAAGGCCAAGGCCAGCAGCATGCGATGCCACGGCCAAGGCAGGCCAGCCAAAGCCAGCAACATGCCATGCCAAGGCCAAGGCCAGCAACATGCCATGCCACGGCCAAGGCAGCCCAGCCAAAGCCAGCAGCATGCCATGCCAAGGCCTAGGCCAGCAGCATGCCATGCCAGGGCCAAGGCAGCCCAGCCAAAGCCAGCAGCATGCCATGCCAAGGCCTAGGCCAGCAGCATGCCATGCCACGGCCAAGGCAGGCCAGCCAAAGCCAGCAGCATGCCATGCCAAGGCCAAGGCCAGATGCATGCCATGCCAAGGCCAAGGCCAGCAGCATGCCATGCCACGGCCAAGGCAGGCCAGCCAAAGCCAGCAGCATGCCATGCCACGGCCAAGGCAGCCCAGCCAAAGCCAGCAGCATGCCATGCCAAGGCCTAGGCCAGCAGCATGCCATGCCACGGCCAAGGCAGGCCAGCCAAAGCCAGCAGCATGCCATGCCAAGGCCAAGGCCAGCAGCATGCCATGCCACGGCCAAGGCAGCCCAGCCAATGCCAGCAGCATGCCATGCCAAGGCCTAGGCCAGCAGCATGCCATGCCACGGCCATGGCAGGCCTGCCAAAGCCAGCAGCATGCCATGCCAAGGCCAAGGCCAGCAGCATGCCATGCCACGGCCAAGGCAGCCCAGCCAAAGCCAGCAGCATGCCATGCCAAGGCCAAGGCCAGCAGCATGCCATGCCACAGCCAAGGCAGCCCAGCCAAAGCCAGCAGCATGCCATGCCAAGGCCAAGGCCAGCCGCATGCGATGCCAAAGCCAAGGCCAGCAGCATGCGATGCCACGGCCAAGGCAGGCCAGCCAAAGCCAGCAGCATGCCATGCCAAGGCCAAGGCCAGCAGCATGCCATGCCAAGGCCAAGGCAGCCCAGCCAAAGCCAGCAGCATGCCATGCCAAGGCCTAGGCCAGCAGCATGCCATGCCACGGCCAAGGCAGGCCTGCCAAAGCCAGCAGCATGCCATGCCAAGGCCAAGGCCAGCAGCATGCCATGCCACGGCCAAGGCAGCCCAGCCAAAGCCAGCAGCATGCCATGCCAAGGCCAAGGCCAGCAGCATGCCATGCCACGCCCAAGGCAGCCCAGCCAAAGCCAGCAGCATGCCATGCCAAGGCCAAGGCCAGCAGCATGCCATGCCAAGGCCAAGGCCAGCAGCATGCCATGCCACGGCCAAGGCAGCCCAGCCAAAGCCAGCAGCATGCCATGCCAAGGCCTAGGCCAGCAGCATGCCATGCCACGGCCAAGGCAGGCCAGCCAAAGCCAGCTGCATGCCATGCCAAGGCCTAGGCCAGCAGCATGCCATGCCACGGCCAAGGCAGCCCAGCCAAAGCCAGCAGCATGCCATGCCAAGGCCAAGGCCAGCAGCATGCCATGCCACGGCCAAGGCAGCCCAGCCAAAGCCAGCAGCATGCCATGCCAAGGCCAAGGCCAGCAGCATGCCATGCCACGGCCAAGGCAGCCCAGCCAAAGCCAGCAGCATGCCATGCCAAGGCCAAGGCCAGCAGCATGCCATGCCACGACCAAGGCAGCCAGCCAAAGCCAGCAGCATGCCATGCCAAGGCCTAAGCCAGCAGCATGCGATGCCACGACCAAGGCAGGCCAGCCAAAGCCAGCAGCATGCCATGCCAAGGCCAAGGCCAGCAGCATGCCATGCCACGGCCAAGGCAGCCCAGCCAAAGCCAGCAGCATGCCATGCCAAGGCCTAGGCCAGCAGCATGCCACGCCAAGGCCAAGGCAGGCCAGCCAAAGCCAGCAGCATGCCATGCCAAGGCCAAGGCCAGCAACATGCCATGCCACGGCCAAGGCAGCCCAGCCAAAGCCAGCAGCATGCCATGCCAAGGCCTAGGCCAGCAGCATGCCATGCCACGGCCAAGGCAGGCCAGCCAAAGCCAGCAGCATGCCATGCCAAGGCCAAGGCCAGCAGCATGCCATGCCACGGCCAAGGCAGCCCAGCCAAAGCCAGCAGCATGCCATGCCAAGGCCAAGGCCAGCAGCATGCCATGCCACGGCCAAGGAAGCCCAGCCAAAGCCAGCAGCATGCCCTGCCAAGGCCTAGGCCAGCAGCATGCCATGCCACGGCCAAGGCAGCCCAGCCCAAGCCAGCAGCATGCCATGCCAAGGCCAAGGCCAGCAGCATGCCATGCCACGGCCAAGGCAGCCAGCCAAAGCCAGCAGCATGCCATGCCAAGGCCTAAGCCAGCAGCATGCCATGCCCCGGCCAAGGCAGGCCAGCCAAAGCCAGCAGCATGCCATGCCAAGGCCTAGGCCAGCAGCATGCCATGCCACGGCCAAGGCAGCCCAGCCAAAGCCAGCAGCATGCCATGCCAAGGCCAAGGCCAGCAGCATGCCATGCCACGGCCAAGGCAGCCCAGCCAAAGCCAGGAGCATGCCATGCCAAGGCCAAGGCCAGCAGCATGCCATGCCACGGCCAAGGCAGCCCAGCCAAAGCCAGCAGCATGCCATGCCAAGGCCTAGGCCAGCAGCATGCCATGCCACGGCCAAGGCAGGCCAGCCAAAGCCAGCAGCATGCCATGCCAAGGCCTAGGCCAGCAGCATGCCATGCCACGGCCAAGGCAGCCCAGCCAAAGCCAGCAGCATGCCATGCCAAGGCCAAGGCCAGCAGCATGCCATGACACGGCCAAGGCAGCCCAGCCAAAGCCAGCAGCATGCCATGCCACGGCCAAGGCAGGCCAGCCAAAGCCAGCAGCATGCCATGCCAAGGCCAAGGCCAGCAGCATGCCATGCCACGGCCAAGGCAGCCCAGCCAAAGCCAGCAGCATGCCATGCCAAGGCCTAGGCCAGCAGCATGCCATGCCACGGCCAAGGCAGCCCAGCCCAAGCCAGCAGCATGCCATGCCACGGCCAAGGCAGGCCAGCCAAAGCCAGCAGCATGCCATGCCAAGGCCAAGGCCAGCAGCATGCGATGCCACGGCCAAGGCAGCCCAGCCAAAGCCAGCAGCATGCCATGCCAAGGCCAAGGCCAGCAGCATGCGATGCCACGGCCAAGAAAGCCCAGCCAAAGCCAGCAGCATGCCATGCCAAGGCCTAGGCCAGCAGCATGCCATGCCACGGCCAAGGCAGGCCAGCCAAAGCCAGCAGCATGCCATGCCAAGGCCAAGGCCAGCAGCATGCCATGCCACGGCCAAGGAAGCCCAGCCAAAGCCAGCAGCATGCCATGCCACGGCCAAGGCAGCCCAGCCCAAGCCAGCAGCTTGCCATGCCAAGGCCAAGGCCAGCAGCATGCCATGCCATGCCACGGCCAAGGCAGCCCAGCCAAAGCCAGCAGCATGCCATGCCAAGGCCAAGGCCAGCAGCATGCCATGCCACGGCCAAGGCCAAGGCCAAGGCAGGCCATCCGAAGCCAGCAACATTCCATGCCAAGGCCAACGCAGCCCAGCCAAAGCCAGCGGCATGCCATGCCAAGGCCAAGGCCAGCCGCATGTCTTGCCACGGCCTTGTCCCGCAGCGTGGCGTGCCTTGGCCTTGGGCTAGAACATCGCATGCCACGCCCTTGGCAAGCAATCCTGTCCCTCGTGTAATTGCCATTTGGTTTGGCTTTGACTTACGTATATGTTGCCCTGCGAAATGCTTGTCCCTCGGGTAATAGCCGTTTGGTTGCCTTTGGACTTGCGAACACGTTGCTAGTGCTTTCCCCAGTGGAAGCTTGTTGTGAAAAGTATGTCCCTCGGAAGTTGCCTGTTGCGTTTGTTATTTGCATTCGAGCTATCCGATGCTTGCTCGGTTTCTCTAAGAGTTTTTGCACGTTCGTCGGGCTTTTTAATTATTTATTTACTCATAAAAATTATAATAAAATAAATTAAAAATAAAAAAATAATTAAAAAAATTACTATAATTACTAGTGCCTCATCTTATAATTGTTGGAATTTTTCTAGAATTTTTTGAGTATTTTTAGTAATTTTTATTATTTTTTAAGTATTAAAATTGAAATAAATTAAAATAAAATATTACGGTGGCCAAATATTTTTTTATAATTTTTTTTATGGTGTATTAAATTATTTCATACAACTTTCATGTTGAAAGTTTTGGCAAAAACCATTACTTTTTAAAAAAACCCCATTATGACTCCTCGAACATGGTTGATGTTTCCTCCTGCCAGATTGAAAAGGGCTTAACAGGCTATTATAAGGGGGGGGCACCTCCCTTAAGGCTGGCCAGCATGGCCAGGCCACAGGCCACGCCTATGCCTAGGCGGGCGCTTGGCACATGCCATCGCTTGGCTTGTGGCATTGGCTTGTGGCATCGAAACTACATAGCCAAGCACGGGATGCGTCGAGTGGCGGCCCGCGGTGGTGGCGGTGGCACGTTGGCCTAGGCCAGCATGCCATGCCACAGCCTTGGCCAGCAACATGGCATGCCAAAGCCTTGGCCAGCAGCATGCCATGCCCTGGCCTTGGCAAGCATGTCATGCCACGGCCTTGGCCAGCAGCATGCCATGCCACGGCCTTGGCCAGCAGCATGCCATGCCCCGGCCTTGGCCAGCATGTCATGCCACGGCCTTGGCCAGCAGCATGCCATGCCACAGCCTTGGCCAGCAGCATGCCATGCCACAGCCTTGGCCAGCAACATGGCATGCCAAAGCCTTGGCCAGCAGCACGCCATGCCCCAGCCTTGGCAAGCTTGTCATGCCACGGCCATGGCCAGCAGCGTGCTATGCCCCGGCCTTGGCCAGCAGCGTGCCATGCCACGACCTTGGCCAGCAGCTTGCCATGCCCCGGCCTTGGCCAGCATGTCATGCCACGGCCTTGGCCAGCAGCATGCCATGCCACGGCCTTGGCCAGCAACATGGCATGCCAAAGCCTTGGCCGGCAGCATGCCATGCCGCGGCCTTGGCCGGCAGCATGCCATGCCGCGGCCTTTGCCAGCAGCATGGCAAGCCCAAGCCTTGGTCAGCAGCAGCATGCCATGCCAACGCCTTGGCCAGCAGCATGGCATGCCACGCCACGGCCTCGTCCAGCAGCATGGCATGCCACGCCACGGCCTTGGCCATCAGCATGCCTTGCCACGGCCTCAGCCATCAGCATGCCTTGCCACGGCCTCGACCATCAGCATGCCTTGCCACGGCCTTGTCCAGCAGCATGGCATGCCCGGCCTTGGCCAGCAGCATGTCATGCCACGGCCTTGGCAAGCATGCCATGTCCCTCGGGTAATTGTACAAGTTGCCTTGCGAAATGCATGTCCCTCGGTTAAATTGCCATTTGGTTGGCTTTGGCGTGCGAACGAGTTGCCTGTGCTTTCCTTGTGGAAGCTTGTTGCGAGAAGTATGTCCCTCGAAAGTTGCCTGTTGCGTTTGTTATTTGCATTCGTGCTAACCGGTGCTTGCTCGGCCTCTCTAAATGTTTTCGTGCGTTCGTCGGGCTTCTTGGTCCTTCGGGGGGTGATTCGTTTTGGGGGGCTGGTGCACAGTGTACGTCGTGGCGCGTGAGTTGTGTTCGGTTTGTGCGAGTTGGACGGATCCCTGCCTGTGCAGCGAACTCCACTGGTGCATTCTTCCATGTCCCTCGGGTTGTCTTCGACTCGCCTTCGGGTTGCCTGCGCTTCCCTAGTGGAAGGTTCCTTGCGAAAAGCGTGTCCCTCGGGTAATTGCCATTTGGTTGGCTTTGACGTTCGAACGAGTTGCCTATGCTTTCCTAGTGGAAGCTTGTTGCGAAAAGTATGTCCCTCGAAAGTTGCCTGTTGCGTTTGTTACTTGCATTCGCGCTAACCGGTGCTTGCTCGGCCTCTCTAAATGTTTTCGCGCGTTCGTCGGGCTTCTTAGTCCTTCGGGGGGTGATTCGTTTTGGGGGGCTGGTGCACAGTGTACGTCGTGGCGCGTGAGTTGTGTTCGGTTTGTGCGAGTTGGACGGATCCCTGCCTGTGCAGCGAACTCCACTGGTGCATTCCTCCATGTCCCTCGGGTTGTCTTCGACTCGCCTTCGGGTTGCCTGCGCTTCCCTAGTGGAAGGTGCCTTGCGAAAAGCGTGTCCCTCGGGTAATTGCCATTTGGTTGGCTTTGACGTTCGAACGAGTTGCCTATGCTTTCCTAGTGGAAGCTTGTTGCGAAAAGTATGTCCCTCGAAAGTTGCCTGTTGCGCTTGTTACTTGCATTCGCGCTAACCGGTGCTTGCTCGGCCTCTCTAAATGTTTTCGCGCGTTCGTCGGGCTTCTTAGTCCTTCGGGGGGTGATTCGTTTTGGGGGGCTGGTGCACAGTGTACGTCGTTGCGCGTGAGTTGTGTTCGGTTTGTGCGAGTTGGACGGATCCCTGCCTGTGCAGCGAACTCCACTGGTGCATTCTTCCATGTCCCTCGGGTGATCGCCTTTAGGTTGTCTTCGACTCGCCTTCGGGTTGTCTGCGCTTCCCTAGTGGAAGGTGCCTTGCGAAAAGCATGTCCCTCGGGTAATTGCCATTTGGTTGGCTTTGACGTTCGAACGAGTTGCCTGTGCTTTCCTAGTGGAAGCTTGTTGCGAAAAGTATGTCCCTCGAAAGTTGCCTGTTGCGCTTGTTATTTGCGTTCGCGCTAACCGGTGCTTGCTCGGCCTCTCTAAATGTTTTCGCGCGTTCGTCGGGCTTCTTGGTCCTTCGGGGGGTGATTCGTTTTGGGGGGCTGGTGCATAGTGTACGTCGTGGCGCGTGAGTTGTGTTCGGTTTGTGCGAGTTGGACGAATCCCTGCCTGTGCAGCGAACTCCACTGGTGCATTCCTCTATGTCCCTCGGGTAAATGCCTTAAGGTTGTCTTCGACTCGCCTTCGAGTTGCCTGCGCT
>NC_138972.1:342500-367500 GCF_055761805.1 Camellia sinensis | reverse complement strand
ATGCCATGCCACGGCCTCGGCCCGCATGCCATGCCACGGCCTCGGCCCGCATGCCTTGCCACGGCGTTGCCCAACATGCCATGCCACGGCCTCGGCCCGCATGCCATGCCATGCCACGGCCCGCATGTCTTGCCACGGCGTTGCCAAACATGCCATGCCACGGCCTCGGCCCGCATGCCATGCCACGGCGTCGCCCAACATGCCATGCCACGGCCTCGGCCCGCATGCCATGCGACGGCGTCGCCCAACATGCCATGCCACGGCCTCGGCCCGCATGCCATGCCACGGCCTCGGCCCGCATGCCATGCCACGGCCTCGGCCCGCATGACATGCCACGGCCTCGGCCCGCATGACATGCCACGGCCTCGGCCCGCATGCCATGCCACGGCCTCGGCCCGCATGCCTTGCCACGGCGTTGCCCAACATGCCACGCCACGGCCTCGGCCCGCATGCCATGCCATGCCACGGCCCGCATGTCTTGCCACGGCGTTGCGAAACATGCCATGCCACGGCCTCGGCCCGCATGCCATGCCACGGCGTCGGCCAACATGCCATGCCACGGCCACGGCCCGCATGCCATGCCACGGCCTCGGCCCGCATGCCTTGCTACGGCGTTGCCCAACATGCCATGCCACGGCCTCGGCCCGCATGCCTTGCCACCGCGTTGCCCAGCATGCCATGCCACCGCGTTGCCCGTCCTGCCATGCCTTAGCCTTGGCCAACATGTCGAGCCACGGCCTTGGCCAACATGTCGAGCCACGGCCTCGGCCCGCATGCCTTGCTACGGCGTCGCCCAACATGCCATGCCACGGCCTCGGCCCGCATGCCTTGCTACGGCGTCGCCCAACATGCCATGCCACGGCCTCGGCCCGCATGGCATGCCCCGGCCTCGGCCCGCATGACATGCCACGGCGTCGGCCCGCATGCCATGCCACGGCCTCGGCCCGCATGCCTTGCTACGGCGTGGCCCAACATGCCATGCCACGGCCTCGGCCCGCATGCCATGCCACGGCCTCGGCCTGCATGCCATGCCCCGGCTTCGGCCCGCATGCCATGCCACGGCCTCGGCCCGCATGACATGCCACGGCCTCGGCCCGCATGCCATGCCACGGCCTCGGCCCGCATGCCTTGCTACGGCGTCGCCCAACATGCCATGCCACGGCCTCGGCCCGCATGCCATGACATGCCACGGCCCGCATGTCTTGCCACGGCGTTGCCAAACATGCCATGCCACGGCCTCGGCCCGCATGCCATGCCACGGCGTCGCCCAACATGCCATGCCACGGCCTCGGCCCGCATGCCTTGCCACCGCGTTGCCCAGCATGCATTGCCACCGCGTTGCCCGGCTTGCCATGCCTTAGCCTTGGCCAACATGTCGAGCCACGGCCTCGGCCCGCATGCCTTGCTACGGCGTTGCCCAACATGCCATGCCACAGCCTCGGCCCGCATGCCTTGCCACCGCGTTGCCCAGCATGCCATGCCACCGCGTCGCCCGGCGTGCCATGCCTTAGCCTTGGCCAACATGTCGAGGCACGGCCTCGGCCCGCATGCCTTGCTACGGCGTCGCCCAACATGCCATGCCACGGCCTCGGCCCGCATGCCATGCCACGGCCTCGGCCCGCATGCCTTGCCACGGCGTTGCCCAACATGCCATGCCACGGCCTCGGCCCGCATGCCATGCCATGCCACGGCCCGCATGTCTTGCCACGGCGTTGCCAAACATGCCATGCCACGGCCTCGGCCCGCATGCCTTGCTACGGCGTTGCCCGACATGCCATGCCACGGCCTCGGCCCGCATGCCTTGCCACCGCGTTGCCCAGCATGCCATGCCACCGCGTTGCCCGGCGTGCCATGCCTTAGCCCTGGCCAACATGTCAAGCCACGGCCTCGGCCCGCATGCCTTGCTACGGCGTCGCCCAACATGCCATGCCACGGCCTCGGCCCGCATGCCATGCCACGGCCTCGGCCCGCATGACAAGCCACGGCCTCGGCCCGCATGCCATGCCACGGCCTCGGCCCGCATGCCTTGCCACGGCGTTGCCCAACATGCCATGCCACGGCCTTGGCCCGCATGCCATGCCATGCCACGGCCCGCATGTCTTGCCACGGCGTTGCCAAACATGCCATGCCACGGCCTCGGCCTGCATGCCATGCCACGGCGTCGGCCAACATGCCATGCCACGGCCACGGCCCGCATGCCATGCCACGGCCTCGGCCCGCATGCCTTGCTACGGCGTTGCCCAACATGCCATGCCACGGCCTCGGCCCGCATGCCTTTCCACCGCGTTGCCCAGCATGCCATGCCACCGCGTTGCCCGTCGTGCCATGCCTTAGCCTTGGCCAACATGTCGAGCCACGGCCTCGGCCCGCATGCCCTGCTACGGCGTCGCCCAACATGCCATGCCACGGCCTCGGCCCGCATGCCTTGCTACGGCGTCGCCCAACATGCCATGCCACGGCCTCGGCCCGCATGCCATGCCACGGCCTCGGCCCGCATGCCACGCCACGGCCTCGGCCCGCATGCCTTGCTACGGCGTCGCCCAACATGCCATGCCACGGCCTCGGCCCGCATTACAAGCCACGGCCTCGGCCCGCATGACAAGCCACGGCCTCGGCCCGCATGCCATGCCACGGCCTCGGCCCGCATGCCTTGCCACGGCGTTGCCCAACATGCCATGCCACGGCCTCGGCCCGCATGCCATGCCATGCCACGGCCCGCATGTCTTGCCACGGCGTTGCCAAACATGCCATGCCACGGCCTCGGCCTGCATGCCATGCCACGGCGTCGCCCAACATGCCATGCCACGGCCACGGCCCGCATGCCATGCCACGGCCTCGGCCCGCATGCCTTGCTACGGCGTTGCCCAACATGCCATGCCACGGCCTCGGCCCGCATGCCTTGCCACCGCGTTGCCCAGCATGCCATGCCACCGCGTTGACCGGCGTGCCATGCCTTAGCCTTGGCCAACATGTCGAGCCACGGCCTGGGCCAAACTTGCCATGACACGGCCTCGCCCCGCATGCCATGCCATGGCCTCGGCCCGCATGACATGCCACGGCCTCGGCCCGCATGCCTTGCTACGGCGTCGCCCAACATTCCATGCCACGGCCTCGGCCCGCATGCCTTGCCACGACGTCGCCCAACTTGCCATGCCACGGCCTCGGCCCGCATCCCATGCCACGGCCTCGGCTCGCATGACATGCCACGGCCTCGGCCCGCATGCCTTGCTACGGCGTCGCCCAACATGCCATGCCACGGCCTCGGCCCGCATGCCATGCCATGCCACGGCCTCGGCCCGCATGACATGCCACGGCCTCGAACCGCATGCCTTGCTACGGCGTCGCCCAACATGCCATGCCACGGCCCCGGCCCGCATGCCTTGCCACCGCGTTGCCCGGCATGCCATGCCACCGCGTTGCCCGGCGTGCCATGCCTTAGCCTTGGCCAACATGTCGTGCCACGGCCTCGGCCCGCATGCCATGCCATGCCACGGCCCGCATGTCTTGCCACGGCGTTGCCAAACATGCCATGCCACGGCCTCGGCCCGCATGCCTTGCCACGGCCTCGGCCAACATGCCATGCCACGGCCTCGGCCCGGATGCCATGCCACGGCGTCGGCCCGCATGACATGCCACGGCCTCGGCCCGCATGCCATGCCACGGCCTCGGCCCGCATGCCCTTCTACGGCGTTGCCCAACATGCCATGCCACGGCCTCGGCCCGCATGCCTTGCCACCGCGTTGCCCAGCATGCCATGCCACCGCGTTGCCCGGCGTGCCATGCCTTAGCCTTGGCCAACATGTCGTGCCACGGCCTCGGCCCGCATGCCATGCCATGCCACGGCCCGCATGTCTTGCCACGGCGTTGCCAAACATGCCATGCCACGGACTCGGCCCGCATGCCTTGCCACGGCGTCGGCCAACATGCCATGCCACGGCCTCGGCCCGCATGCCATGCCACGGCCTCGGCCCGCATCCCATGCCACGGCCTCGGCTCGCATGACATGCCACGGCCTCGGCCCGCATGCCTTGCTACGGCGTTGCCCAACATGCCATGCCACGGCCTCGGCCCGCATGCCTTGCCACCGCGTTGCCCAGCATGCCATGCCACCGCGTCGCCCGGCGTGCCATGCCTTAGCCTTGGCCAACATGTCGAGGCACGGCCTCGGCCCGCATGCCTTGCTACGGCGTCGCCCAACATGCCATGCCACGGCCTCGGCCCGCATGCCATGCCACGGCCTCGGCCCGCATGCCTTGCCACGGCGTTGCCCAACATGCCATGCCACGGCCTCGGCCCGCATGCCATGCCATGCCACGGCCCGCATGTCTTGCCACGGCGTTGCCAAACATGCCATGCCACGGCCTCGGCCCGCATGCCTTGCTACGGCGTTGCCCGACATGCCATGCCACGGCCTCGGCCCGCATGCCTTGCCACCGCGTTGCCCAGCATGCCATGCCACCGCGTTGCCCGGCGTGCCATGCCTTAGCCCTGGCCAACATGTCGAGCCACGGCCTCGGCCCGCATGCCTTGCTACGGCGTCGCCCAACATGCCATGCCACGGCCTCGGCCCGCATGCCATGCCACGGCCTCGGCCCGCATGCCTTGCTACGGCGTCGCCCAACATGCCATGCCACGGCCTCGGCCCGCATTACATGCCACGGCGTCGGCCCGCATGACAAGCCACGGCCTCGGCCCGCATGCCATGCCACGGCCTCGGCCCGCATGCCTTGCCACGGCGTTGCCCAACATGCCATGCCACGGCCTTGGCCCGCATGCCATGCCATGCCACGGCCCGCATGTCTTGCCACGGCGTTGCCAAACATGCCATGCCACGGCCTCGGCCTGCATGCCATGCCACGGCGTCGGCCAACATGCCATGCCACGGCCACGGCCCGCATGCCATGCCACGGCCTCGGCCCGCATGCCTTGCTACGGCGTTGCCCAACATGCCATGCCACGGCCTCGGCCCGCATGCCTTGCCACCGCGTTGCCCAGCATGCCATGCCACCGCGTTGCCCGTCGTGCCATGCCTTAGCCTTGGCCAACATGTCGAGCCACGGCCTCGGCCCGCATGCCATGCTACGGCGTCGCCCAACATGCCATGCCACGGCCTCGGCCCGCATGCCTTGCTACGGCATCGCCCAACATGCCATGCCACGGCCTCGGCCCGCATGCCATGCCACGGCCTCGGCCCGCATGCCACGCCACGGCCTCGGCCCGCATGCCTTGCTACGGCGTCGCCCAACATGCCATGCCACGGCCTCGGCCCGCATTACATGCCACGGCCTCGGCCCGCATGCCACGCCACGGCCTCGGCCCGCATGCCTTGCTACGGCGTCGCCCAACATGCCATGCCACGGCCTCGGCCCGCATTACATGCCACGGCCTCGGCCCGCATGACAAGCCACGGCCTCGGCCCGCATGCCATGCCACGGCCTCGGCCCGCATGCCTTGCCACGGCGTTGCCCAACATGCCATGCCACGGCCTCGGCCCGCATGCCATGCCATGCCACGGCCCGCATGTCTTGCCACGGCGTTGCCAAACATGCCATGCCACGGCCTCGGCCTGCATGCCATGCCACGGCGTCGCCCAACATGCCATGCCACGGCCACGGCCCGCATGCCATGCCACGGCCTCGGCCCGCATGCCTTGCTACGGCGTTGCCCAACATGCCATGCCACGGCCTCGGCCCGCATGCCTTGCCACCGCGTTGCCCAGCATGCCATGCCATCGCGTTGACCGGCGTGCCATGCCTTAGCCTTGGCCAACATGTCGAGCCACGGCCTGGGCCAAACTTGCCATGACACGGCCTCGCCCGCATGACAAGCCACGGCCTCGGCCCGCATGACAAGCCACGGCCTCGGCCCGCATGCCATGCCACGGCCTCGGCCCGCATGACATGCCACGGCCTCGGCCCGCATGCCTTGCTACGGCGTCGCCCAACATTCCATGCCACGGCCTCGGCCCGCATGCCTTGCCACGACGTCGCCCAACTTGCCATGCCACGGCCTCGGCCCGCATACCATGCCACGGCCTCGGCTCGCATGACATGCCACGGCCTAGGCCCGCATGCCTTGCTACGGCGTCGCCCAACATGCCATGCCACGGCCTCGGCCCGCATGCCATGCCATGCCACGGCCTCGGCCCGCATGACATGCCACGGCCTCGGACCGCATCCCTTGCTACGGCGTCGCCCAACATGCCATGCCACGGCCCCGGCCCGCATTCCTTGCCACCGCGTTGCCCGGCATGCCATGCCACCGCGTTGCCCGGCGTGCCATGCCTTAGCCTTGGCCAACATGTCGTGCCACGGCCTCAGCCCGCATGCCATGCCATGCCACGGCCCGCATGTCTTGCCACGGCGTTGCCAAACATGCCATGCCACGGCCTCGGCCCGCATGCCTTGCCACGGCCTCGGCCAACATGCCATGCCACGGCCTCGGCCCGGATGCCATGCCACGGCCTCGGCCCGCATGACATGCCACGGCCTCGGCCCGCATGCCATGCCACGGCCTCGGCCCGCATGCCCTTCTACGGCGTTGCCCAACATGCCATGCCACGGCCTCGGCCCGCATGCCTTGCCACCGCGTTGCCCAGCATGCCATGCCACCGCGTTGCCCGGCGTGCCATGCCTTAGCCTTGGCCAACATGTCGTGCCACGGCCTCGGCCCGCATGCCATGCCATGCCACGGCCCGCATGTCTTGCCACGGCGTTGCCAAACATGCCATGCCACGGACTCGGCCCGCATGCCTTGCCACGGCGTCGGCCAACATGCCATGCCACGGCCTCGGCCCGCATGCCATGCCACGGCCTCGGCCCGCAACACATGCCACGGCCTCGGCCCGCATGCCTTGCCACGACGTCGCCCAACTTGCCATGCCACGGCCTCGGCCCGCATGCCATGCCACGGCCTCGGCCCGCATGCCTTGCTACGGCGTCGCCCAACATGCCATGCCACGGCCTCGGCCCGCATGCCATGCCACGGCCTCGGCCCGCATGACATGCCACGGCCTCGGACCGCATGCCTTGCTACGGCGTCGCCCAACATGCCATGCCACGGCCTCGGCCCGCATGCCATGCCACGGCCTCGGCCCGCATGTCTTGCCACGGCGTTGCCGAACATGCCATGCCACGGCCTCGGCCCCCATGCCTTGCCACCGCGCTGCCCAGCATGCCAATGCACCGCGTTGCCCGGCGTGCCATGCCTTAGCCTTGGCCAACATGCCACGCCACGGCCTCGGCCCGCATGGCTTGCCAGGGCGTTGCCTAACATGCCATGCCACGGCCTCGGCCCGCATGTCTTGCCACGGCGTAGCCCAACATGCCATGCCATGCCACGCCACGGCCTCGGCCCGCATGCCATGCCACGGCCTCGGCCCGCATGCCATGCCATGCCACGGCCTCGGCCCGCATGCCATGCCATGCCACGGCCTCGGCCCGCATGCCATGCCACGGCCTCGGCCCGCATGCCATGCCACGGCCTCGGCCCGCATGCCTTGCCACGGCCTCGGCCCGCATGCCATGCCACGGCCTCGGCCAGCATGCCATGCCAAGGCCAAGGCCCGCATGCCTTGCCACGGCGTTGCCCAGCATGCCATGCCACCGCGTTGCCCAGCGGGCCGTGCCGCGGCCTCGGCCCGCATGCCATGCCATGCCACGGCCTCGGCCCGCATGCCTTGCGACTGCCTTGGCCAGCGTGCCATGCCACAGCGTGCCATGCCTTAGCCTTGGCCAACATGCCATGCCACTGCCTTGGCCAGCATGTCGTGCCACCGCCACGGCCAGCATGCCATGCCGGTCCGTTGCCCAGCATGCCACGGCCGTGGCGGCGTGGCAAGCCACGGCCTCGGCCAGCATGCCATGCCACGGCCTCGGCATGCCACCGCCTTGTGCAGCGTTGGCCAGCATGCCTTGGCCGGCATGCCATGCCAATGCCTTGGGCCAACATGGCGTGCCACGGGCTGGGCGAGCATGCCACGCCACGGCCTTGGCTAGCAGCAAGGCATGCCACGGCCTCGGCGAGCATGCCATGCCATGCCAAGGCCAAGGCCAAGGCCAAGGCCAAAGCCAAGGCCAAGGCCAAGGCCAAGGCAGTGGGCAAGGCCAAGTCCCTGTGCAAGGCATGGCCAAGGCCAAGGCCAAGGCCAAGGCCAAGGCCAAGGCCAAGGCCAAGGCCATGGCATGCCACCGCCTCGATCGATCTTTTTGAACATGATTCTTTTATAATCTTACCCAAACCGTGCAACACAATTAAAAATGCACTACAATCAATTTTAAATGTCATTCCCTATTTTTTTGCAATTTTTCTGGAGCTTTTCGAATTTTTAAAGCCCTTATTTGGCATAAAAAAATCAAAATAAAATAAAAAAAATGAAAAAAATAATTTAATAATTTCTATAATTACTAGTGAATCATCCTTTAATTATGGGAATTTTTCCATAATTTTTTGACCATTTTCATTAATTTTTATTATTTTTTAAGTATTAATATCGAAATAAATTAAAATAAAATATTTTCGGAAAAAAAATATTTTTTTAAATTTTTTTTATGGTGTATTAAATTATTTCCAACAACTTTCATGTTGAAAGTTTTGGCAAAAAACCATTACTTTTTAAAAAAACCCCATTATGACTCCTCGAACATGCTTGATGTTTCCTCCTGCCAGATTGAAAAGGGCTTAACAGGCTATTATAAGGGGGGGGCACCTCCCTTGCCCAGGGCAAGGCAGTGGCAGGTACGCCCCATGTTGGGCGCGGCCTGGGCTGCGGCCTTGGGCGGCTCGGCCGCGGCCTTGGGCGGCCTGGACCGCGGCCTTGGGCGGCCTTGCGCGGCCTGGGCGCGGCCTTGCGCGGCCTGGGCGCGGCCTGGGGCGGCCTGGGCGCGGCCTGGGGCGGCCTGGGCGCGGCCTTGCGCGGCCTGGCCGCGGCCTTGGGCGGCCTGGCCGCGGCCTTGGGCAGCATGGCGTGGCATGCGCGCGGGCGTGGGCGGCCTGGCATGCGCGCGGCATGGGCAGCACGGCATGGCATGCGCGCGGCCTGGGCGGCCTGGCATGCAGCCGGCCTGGCATGCCCGCGGTGTGGGCAGCACGGCATGGCATGCGCACGGCCTGGGCGGCCTGGCATGCAGCCGGCCTGGCATGCCCGCGGCGTGGGCAGCACGGCATGGCATGCGCACGGCCTGGGCGGCCTGGCATGTAGCCGGCCTGGGCAGCACGGCATGGCATGCGCACGGCCTGGGCGGCATGGCATGCGGCCGGCCAGGGCAGCCTGGCCTGGCATGCCCGCGGCGTGGGCAGCGTGGCCTGTGCGTATACCGCGCGCGTGGTCTTTTGACCACGGTGCGCGTGTTGCGCGCCTTTGCACGCCTTCGCACGCAACGCACGTCTAGTGATAAGAACCGCAGCCAAAGCAGCCCAGCCCCAAGGCCAAGGCCAGCAGCATGGCATGCCACGGCGAAGGCAGCCCAGCCAAAGCCAGCAGCATGCCATGCCAAGGCCTAGGCCAGCAGCATGCCATGCCACGGCCAAGGCAGGCCTGCCAAGGCCAGCAGCATGCCATGCCAAGGCCAAGGCCAGCAGCATGCCATGCCACGGCCAAGGCAGCCCAGCCAAAGCCAGCAGCATGCCATGCCAAGGCCTAGGCCAGCAGCATGCCATGCCACGGCCAAGGCAGGCCAGCCAAAGCCAGCAGCATGCCATGCCCAGGCCAAGGCCAGCAGCATGCCATGCCAAGGCCAAGGCCAGCAGCATGCGATGCCACGGCCAAGGCAGGCCAGCCAAAGCCAGCAGCATGCCATGCCAAGGCCAAGGCCAGCAGCATGCCATGCCCCGGCCAAGGCAGCCCAGCCAAAGCCAGCAGCATGCCATGCCAAGGCCAAGGCCAGCAGCATGGCATGCCACGGCCAAGGCAGCCCAGCCAAAGCCAGCAGCATGCCATGCCAAGGCCTAGGCCAGCAGCATGCCATGCCACGGCCAAGGCAGGCCAGCCAAAGCCAGCAGCATGCCATGCCAAGGCCAAGGCCAGCAGCATGCCATGCCAAGGCCAGCAGCATGCCATGCCACGGCCAAGGCAGCCCAGCCAAAGCCCGCAGCATGCCATGCTAAGGCCAAGGCCAGCAGCATGCGATGCCACGGCCAAGGCAGGCCAGCCAAAGCCAGCAGCATGCCATGCCAAGGCCAAGGCCAGCAGCATGCCATGCCACGGCCAAGGCAGCCCGGCCAAAGCCAGCAGCATGCCATGCCAAGGCCTAGGCCAGCAGCATGCCATGCCATGGCCAAGGCAGCCCAGCCAAAGCCAGCAGCATGCCATGCCAAGGCCAAGGCCAGCAGCATGCCATGCCAAGGCCAAGGCCAGCAGCATGCGATGCCACGGCCAAGGCAGGCCAGCCAAAGCCAGCAGCATGCCATGCCAAGGCCAAGGCCAGCAGCATGCCATGCCCCGGCCAAGGCAGCCCAGCCAAAGCCAGCAGCATGCCATGCCAAGGCCAAGGCCAGCAGCATGCCATGCCACGGCCAAGGCAGCCCAGCCAAAGCCAGCAGCATGCCATGCCAAGGCCTAGGCCAGCAGCATGCCATGCCCCGGCCAAGGCAGCCCAGCCAAAGCCAGCAGCATGCCATGCCAAGGCCAAGGCCAGCAGCATGCCATGCCACGGCCAAGGCAGCCCAGCCAAAGCCAGCAGCATGCCATGCCAAGGCCTAGGCCAGCAGCATGCCATGCCACGGCCAAGGCAGGCCAGCCAAAGCCAGCAGCATGCCATGCCAAGGCCAAGGCCAGCAGCATGCCATGCCAAGGCCAGCAGCATGCCATGCCACGGCCAAGGCAGCCCAGCCAAAGCCCGCAGCATGCCATGCCAAGGCCAAGGCCAGCAGCATGCGATGCCACGGCCAAGGCAGGCCAGCCAAAGCCAGCAGCATGCCATGCCAAGGCCAAGGCCAGCAGCATGCCATGCCACGGCCAAGGCAGCCCAGCCAAAGCCAGCAGCATGCCATGCCAAGGCCTTGGCCAGCAGCATGCCATGCCATGGCCAAGGCAGCCCAGCCAAAGCCAGCAGCATGCCATGCCAAGGCCAAGGCCAGCAGCATGCCATGCCAAGGCCAAGGCCAGCAGCATGCGATGCCACGGCCAAGGCAGGCCAGCCAAAGCCAGCAGCATGCCATGCCAAGGCCAAGGCCAGCAGCATGCCATGCCCCGGCCAAGGCAGCCCAGCCAAAGCCAGCAGCATGCCATGCCAAGGCCAAGGCCAGCAGCATGCCATGCCACGGCCAAGGCAGCCCAGCCAAAGCCAGCAGCATGCCATGCCAAGGCCTAGGCCAGCAGCATGCCATGCCACGGCCAAGGCAGGCCAGCCAAAGCCAGCAGCATGCCATGCCAAGGCCAAGGCCAGCAGCATGCCATGCCAAGGCCTGCAGCATGCCATGCCACGGCCAAGGCAGCCCAGCCAAAGCCAGCAGCATGCCATGCCAAGGCCAAGGCCAGCAGCATGCGATGCCACGGCCAAGGCAGGCCAGCCAAAGCCAGCAGCATGCCATGCCAAGGCCAAGGCCAGCAGCATGCCATGCCACGGCCAAGGCAGCCCAGCCAAAGCCAGCAGCATGCCATGCCAAGGCCTAGGCCAGCAGCAAGCCATGCCAAGGCCTAGGCCAGCAGCATGCCATGCCACGGCCAAGGCAGGCCAGCCAAAGCCAGCAGCATGCCATGCCAAGGCCAAGGCCAGATGCATGCCATGCCAAGGCCAAGGCCAGCAGCATGCGATGCCACGGCCAAGGCAGGCCAGCCAAAGCCAGCAGCATGCCATGCCACGGCCAAGGCAGCCCAGCCAAAGCCAGCAGCATGCCATGCCAAGGCCTAGGCCAGCAGCATGCCATGCCACGGCCAAGGCAGGCCAGCCAAAGCCAGCAGCATGCCATGCCAAGGCCAAGGCCAGCAGCATGCCATGCCACGGCCAAGGCAGCCCAGCCAATGCCAGCAGCATGCCATGCCAAGGCCTAGGCCAGCAGCATGCCATGCCACGGCCAAGGCAGGCCTGCCAAAGCCAGCAGCATGCCATGCCAAGGCCAAGGCCAGCAGCATGCCATGCCACGGCCAAGGCAGCCCAGCCAAAGCCAGCAGCATGCCATGCCAAGGCCAAGGCCAGCAGCATGCCATGCCACAGCCAAGGCAGCCCAGCCAAAGCCAGCAGCATGCCATGCCAAGGCCAAGGCCAGCAGCATGCCATGCCAAGGCCAAGGCCAGCAGCATGCCATGCCACGGCCAAGGCAGCCCAGCCAAAGCCAGCAGCATGCCATGCCAAGGCCAAGGCCAGCAGCATGCCATGCCACAGCCAAGGCAGCCCAGCCAAAGCCAGCAGCATGCCATGCCAAGGCCAACGCCAGCAGCATGCGATGCCAAGGCCAAGGCCAGCAGCATGCGATGCCACGGCCAAGGCAGGCCAGCCAAAGCCAGCAGCATGCCATGCCAAGGCCAAGGCCAGCAGCATGCCATGCCAAGGCCAAGGCAGCCCAGCCAAAGCCAGCAGCATGCCATGCCAAGGCCTAGGCCAGCAGCATGCCATGCCACGGCCAAGGCAGGCCTGCCAAAGCCAGCAGCATGCCATGCCAAGGCCAAGGCCAGCAGCATGCCATGCCACGGCCAAGGCAGCCCAGCCAAAGCCAGCAGCATGCCATGCCAAGGCCAAGGCCAGCAGCATGCCATGCCATGGCCAAGGCAGCCCAGCCAAAGCCAGCAGCATGCCATGCCAAGGCCAAGGCCAGCAGCATGCCATGCCAAGGCCAAGGCCAGCAGCATGCCATGCCACGGCCAAGGCAGCCCAGCCAAAGCCAGCAGCATGCCATGCCAAGGCCTAGGCCAGCAGCATGCGATGCCACGGCCAAGGCAGGCCAGCCAAAGCCAGCAGCATGCCATGCCAAGGCCTAGGCCAGCAGCATGCCATGCCACGGCCAAGGCGGCCCAGCCAAAGCCAGCCGCATGCCATGCCAAGGCCAAGGCCAGCAGCATGCCATGCCACGGCCAAGGCAGCCCAGCCAAAGCCAGCAGCATGCCATGCCAAGGCCAAGGCCAGCAGCATGCCATGCCACGGCCAAGGCAGCCAGCCAAAGCCAGCAGCATGCCATGCCAAGGCCTAAGCCAGCAACATGCGATGCCACGGCCAAGGCAGGCCAGCCAAAGCCAGCAGCATGCCATGCCAAGGCCAAGGCCAGCAGCATGCCATGCCACGGCCAAGGCAGCCCAGCCAAAGCCAGCAGCATGCCATGCCAAGGCCTAGGCCAGCAGCATGCCACGCCAAGGCCAAGGCAGGCCAGCCAAAGCCAGCAGCATGCCATGCCAAGGCCAAGGCCAGCAGCATGCCATGCCACGGCCAAGGCAGCCCAGCCAAAGCCAGCAGCATGCCATGCCAAGGCCTAGGCCAGCAGCATGCCATGCCATGGCCAAGGCAGCCCAGCCAAAGCCAGCAGCATGCCATGCCAAGGCCAAGGCCAGCAGCATGCCATGCCAAGGCCAAGGCCAGCAGCATGCGATGCCAAGGCCAAGGCAGGCCAGCCAAAGCCAGCAGCATGCCATGCCAAGGCCAAGGCCAGCAGCATGCCATGCCAAGGCCAAGGCCAGCAGCATGCCATGCCCCGGCCAAGGCAGCCCAGCCAAAGCCAGCAGCATGCCATGCCAAGGCCAAGGCCAGCAGCATGCCATGCCTCGGCCAAGGCAGGCCAGCCAAAGCCAGCAGCATGCCATGCCAAGGCCAAGGCCAGCAGCATGCCATGCCAAGGCCTGCAGCATGCCATGCCACGGCCAAGGCAGCCCAGCCAAAGCCAGCAGCATGCCATGCCAAGGCCAAGGCCAGCAGCATGCGATGCCACGGCCAAGGCAGGCCAGCCAAAGCCAGCAGCATGCCATGACAAGGCCAAGGCCAGCAGCATGCCATGCCACGGCCAAGGCAGCCCAGCCAAAGCTAGCAGCATGCCATGCCAAGGCCTAGGCCAGCAGCATGCCATGCCATGGCCAAGGCAGCCCAGCCAAAGCCAGCAGCATGCCATGCCAAGGCCTAGGCCAGCAGCATGCCATGCCACGGCCAAGGCAGGCCAGCCAAAGCCAGCAGCATGCCATGCCAAGGCCAAGGCCAGATGCATGCCATGCCAAGGCCAAGGCCAGCAGCATGCGATGCCACGGCCAAGGCAGGCCAGCCAAAGCCAGCAGCATGCCATGCCACGGCCAAGGCAGCCCAGCCAAAGCCAGCAGCATGCCATGCCAAGGCCTAGGCCAGCAGCATGCCATGCCACGGCCAAGGCAGGCCAGCCAAAGCCAGCAGCATGCCATGCCAAGGCCAAGGCCAGCAGCATGCCATGCCACGGCCAAGGCAACCCAGCCAATGCCAGCAGCATGCCATGCCAAGGCCTAGGCCAGCAGCATGCCATGCCACGGCCAAGGCAGGCCTGCCAAAGCCAGCAGCATGCCATGCCAAGGCCAAGGCCAGCAGCATGCCATGCCACGGCCAAGGCTGCCCAGCCAAAGCCAGCAGCATGCCATGCCAAGGCCAAGGCCAGCAGCATGCCATGCCACGGCCAAGGCAGGCCAGCCAAAGCCAGCAGCATGCCACAGCCAAGGCAGCCCAGCCAAAGCCAGCAGCATGCCATGCCAAGGCCAAGGCCAGCAGCATGCGATGCCAAGGCCAAGGCCAGCAGCATGCGATGCCACGGCCAAGGCAGGCCAGCCAAAGCCAGCAGCATGCCATGCCAAGGCCAAGGCCAGCAGCATGCCATGCCAAGGCCAAGGCAGCCCAGCCAAAGCCAGCAGCATGCCATGCCAAGGCCTAGGCCAGCAGCATGCCATGCCACGGCCAAGGCAGGCCTGCCAAAGCCAGCAGCATGCCATGCCAAGGCCAAGGCCAGCAGCATGCCATGCCACGGCCAAGGCAGCCCAGCCAAAGCCAGCAGCATGCCATGCCAAGGCCAAGGCCAGCAGCATGCCATGCCACGGCCAAGGCAGCCAGCCAAAGCCAGCAGCATGCCATGCCAAGGCCTAAGCCAGCAACATGCGATGCCACGGCCAAGGCAGGCCAGCCAAAGCCAGCAGCATGCCATGCCAAGGCCAAGGCCAGCAGCATGCCATGCCACGGCCAAGGCAGCCCAGCCAAAGCCAGCAGCATGCCATGCCAAGGCCTAGGCCAGCAGCATGCCACGCCAAGGCCAAGGCAGGCCAGCCAAAGCCAGCAGCATGCCATGCCAAGGCCAAGGCCAGCAGCATGCCATGCCACGGCCAAGGCAGCCCAGCCAAAGCCAGCAGCATGCCATGCCAAGGCCTAGGCCAGCAGCATGCCATGCCATGGCCAAGGCAGCCCAGCCAAAGCCAGCAGCATGCCATGCCAAGGCCAAGGCCAGCAGCATGCCATGCCAAGGCCAAGGCCAGCAGCATGCGATGCCAAGGCCAAGGCAGGCCAGCCAAAGCCAGCAGCATGCCATGCCAAGGCCAAGGCCAGCAGCATGCCATGCCAAGGCCAAGGCCAGCAGCATGCCATGCCCCGGCCAAGGCAGCCCAGCCAAAGCCAGCAGCATGCCATGCCAAGGCCAAGGCCAGCAGCATGCCATGCCTCGGCCAAGGCAGGCCAGCCAAAGCCAGCAGCATGCCATGCCAAGGCCAAGGCCAGCAGCATGCCATGCCAAGGCCTGCAGCATGCCATGCCACGGCCAAGGCAGCCCAGCCAAAGCCAGCAGCATGCCATGCCAAGGCCAAGGCCAGCAGCATGCGATGCCACGGCCAAGGCAGGCCAGCCAAAGCCAGCAGCATGCCATGACAAGGCCAAGGCCAGCAGCATGCCATGCCACGGCCAAGGCAGCCCAGCCAAAGCGAGCAGCATGCCATGCCAAGGCCTAGGCCAGCAGCATGCCATGCCAAGGCCAAGGCAGCCCAGCCAAAGCCAGCAGCATGCCATGCCAAGGCCTAGGCCAGCAGCATGCCATGCCACGGCCAAGGCAGCCCAGCCAAAGCCAGCAGCATGCCATGCCAAGGCCTAGGCCAGCAGCATGCCATGCCACGGCCAAGGCAGGCCAGCCAAAGCCAGCAGCATGCCATGCCAAGGCCAAGGCCAGATGCATGCGATGCCAAGGCCAAGGCCAGCAGCATGCGATGCCACGGCCAAGGCAGGCCAGCCAAAGCCAGCAGCATGCCATGCCACGGCCAAGGCAGCCCAGCCAAAGCCAGCAGCATGCCATGCCAAGGCCTAGGCCAGCAGCATGCCATGCCACGGCCAAGGCAGGCCAGCCAAAGCCAGCAGCATGCCATGCCAAGGCCAAGGCCAGCAGCATGCCATGCCACGGCCAAGGCAACCCAGCCAATGCCAGCAGCGTGCCATGCCAAGGCCTAGGCCAGCAGCATGCCATGCCACGGCCAAGGCAGGCCAGCCAAAGCCAGCAGCATGCCATGCCAAGGCCAAGGCCAGCAGCATGCCATGCCACGGCCAAGGCAGCCCAGCCAAAGCCAGCAGCATGCCATGCCAAGGCCAAGGCCAGCAGCATGCCATGCCACGGCCAAGGCAGGCCAGCCAAAGCCAGCAGCATGCCACAGCCAAGGCAGCCCAGCCAAAGCCAGCAGCATGCCATGCCAAGGCCAAGGCCAGCAGCATGCGATGCCAAGGCCAAGGCCAGCAGCATGCGATGCCACGACCAAGGCAGGCCAGCCAAAGCCAGCAGCATGCCATGCCAAGGCCAAGGCCAGCAGCATGCCATGCCAAGGCCAAGGCAGCCCAGCCAAAGCCAACAGCATGCCATGCCAAGGCCTAGGCCAGCAGCATGCCATGCCACGGCCAAGGCAGGCCTGCCAAAGCCAGCAGCATGCCATGCCAAGGCCAAGGCCAGCAGCATGCCATGCCACGGCCAAGGCAGCCCAGCCAAAGCCAGCAGCATGCCATGCCAAGGCCAAGGCCAGCAGCATGCCATGCCAAGGCCAAGGCCAGCAGCATGCCATGCCACGGCCAAGGCAGCCCAGCCAAAGCCAGCAGCATGCCATGCCAAGGCCTAGGCCAGCAGCATGCCATGCCACGGCCAAGGCAGGCCAGCCAAAGCCAGCAGCATGCCATGCCAAGGCCTAGGCCAGTAGCATGCCATGCCACGGCCAAGGCAGCCCAGCCAAAGCCAGCAGCATGCCATGCCAAGGCCAAGGCCAGCAGCATGCCATGCCACGGCCAAGGCAGCCCAGCCAAAGCCAGCAGCATGCCATGCCAAGGCCAAGGCCAGCAGCATGCCATGCCACGGCCAAGGTAGCCAGCCAAAGCCAGCAGCATGCCATGCCAAGGCCTAAGCCAGCAGCATGCGATGCCACGGCCAAGGCAGGCCAGCCAAAGCCAGCAGCATGCCATGCCAAGGCCAAGGCCAGCAGCATGCCAAGCCACGGCCAAGGCAGCCCAGCCAAAGCCAGCAGCATGCCATGCCAAGGCCTAGGCCAGCAGCATGCCACGCCAAGGCCAAGGCAGGCCAGCCAAAGCCAGCAGCATGCCATGCCAAGGCCAAGGCCAGCAGCATGCCATGCCACGGCCAAGGCAGCCCAGCCAAAGCCAGCAGCATGCCATGCCAAGGCCTAGGCCAGCAGCATGCCATGCCACGGCCAAGGCAGGCCAGCCAAAGCCAGCAGCATGCCATGCCAAGGCCAAGGCCAGCAGCATGCCATGCCACGGCCAAGGCAGCCCAGCCAAAGCCAGCAGCATGCCATGCCAAGGCCAAGGCCAGCAGCATGCCATGCCACGGCCAAGGAAGCCCAGCCAAAGCCAGCAGCATGCCATGCCAAGGCCTAGGCCAGCAGCATGCCATGCCACGGCCAAGGCAGCGCAGCCCAAGCCAGCAGCATGCCATGCCAAGGCCAAGGCCAGCAGCATGCCATGCCACGGCCAAGGCAGCCAGCCAAAGCCAGCAGCATGCCATGCCAAGGGCTAAGCCAGCAGCATGCCATGCCCCGGCCAAGGCAGGCCAGCCAAAGCCAGCAGCATGCCATGCCAAGGCCTAGGCCAGCAGCATGCCATGCCACGGCCAAGGCAGCCTAGCCAAAGCCAGCAGCATGCCATGCCAAGGCCAAGGCCAGCAGCATGCCATGCCACGGCCAAGGCAGCCCAGCCAAAGCCAGGAGCATGCCATGCCAAGGCCAAGGCCAGCAGCATGCCATGCCACAGCCAAGGCAGCCCAGCCAAAGCCAGCAGCATGCCATGCCAAGGCCAACGCCAGCAGCATGCGATGCCAAGGCCAAGGCCAGCAGCATGCGATGCCACGGCCAAGGCAGGCCAGCCAAAGCCAGCAGCATGCCATGCCAAGGCCAAGGCCAGCAGCATGCCATGCCAAGGCCAAGGCAGCCCAGCCAAAGCCAGCAGCATGCCATGCCAAGGCCTAGGCCAGCAGCATGCCATGCCACGGCCAAGGCAGGCCTGCCAAAGCCAGCAGCATGCCATGCCAAGGCCAAGGCCAGCAGCATGCCATGCCACGGCCAAGGCAGCCCAGCCAAAGCCAGCAGCATGCCATGCCAAGGCCAAGGCCAGCAGCATGCCATGCCATGGCCAAGGCAGCCCAGCCAAAGCCAGCAGCATGCCATGCCAAGGCCAAGGCCAGCAGCATGCCATGCCAAGGCCAAGGCCAGCAGCATGCCATGCCACGGCCAAGGCAGCCCAGCCAAAGCCAGCAGCATGCCATGCCAAGGCCTAGGCCAGCAGCATGCGATGCCACGGCCAAGGCAGGCCAGCCAAAGCCAGCAGCATGCCATGCCAAGGCCTAGGCCAGCAGCATGCCATGCCACGGCCAAGGCAGCCCAGCCAAAGCCAGCAGCATGCCATGCCAAGGCCAAGGCCAGCAGCATGCCATGCCACGGCCAAGGCAGCCCAGCCAAAGCCAGCAGCATGCCATGCCAAGGCCAAGGCCAGCAGCATGCCATGCCACGGCCAAGGCAGCCAGCCAAAGCCAGCAGCATGCCATGCCAAGGCCTAAGCCAGCAACATGCGATGCCACGGCCAAGGCAGGCCAGCCAAAGCCAGCAGCATGCCATGCCAAGGCCAAGGCCAGCAGCCTGCCATGCCACGGCCAAGGCAGCCCAGCCAAAGCCAGCAGCATGCCATGCCAAGGCCTAGGCCAGCAGCATGCCATGCCATGGCCAAGGCAGCCCAGCCAAAGCCAGCAGCATGCCATGCCAAGGCCAAGGCCAGCAGCATGCCATGCCAAGGCCAAGGCCAGCAGCATGCGATGCCAAGGCCAAGGCAGGCCAGCCAAAGCCAGCAGCATGCCATGCCAAGGCCAAGGCCAGCAGCATGCCATGCCAAGGCCAAGGCCAGCAGCATGCCATGCCCCGGCCAAGGCAGCCCAGCCAAAGCCAGCAGCATGCCATGCCAAGGCCAAGGCCAGCAGCATGCCATGCCACGGCCAAGGCAGGCCAGCCAAAGCCAGCAGCATGCCATGCCAAGGCCAAGGCCAGCAGCATGCCATGCCAAGGCCTGCAGCATGCCATGCCACGGCCAAGGCAGCCCAGCCAAAGCCAGCAGCATGCCATGCCAAGGCCTAGGCCAGCAGCATGCCATGCCACGGCCAAGGCAGCCCAGCCAAAGCCAGCAGCATGCCATGCCAAGGCCAAGGCCAGCAGCATGCCATGCCACGGCCAAGGCAGCCCAGCCAAAGCCAGCAGCATGCCAAGGCAAGGCCAAGGCCAGCAGCATGCCATGCCACGGCCAAGGCAGCCCAGCCAAAGCCAGCAGCATGCCATGCCAAGGCCTAGGCCAGCAGCATGCCATGCCACGGCCAAGGCAGGCAAGCCAAAGCCAGCAGCATGCCATGCCAAGGCCAAGGCCAGCAGCATGCCATGCCACGGCCAAGGCAGCCCAGCCAAAGCCAGCAGCATGCCATGCCAAGGCCAAGGCCAGCAGCATGCCATGCCACGGCCAAGGCAGCCCAGCCAAAGCCAGCAGCATGCCATGCCAAGGCCTAGGCCAGCAGCATGCAGTGCCACGGCCAAGGCAGGCCTGCCAAAGCCAGCAGCATGCCATGCCAAGGCCAAGGCCAGCAGCATGCCCTGCCACGGCCAAGGCAGCCCAGCCAAAGCCAGCAGCATGCCATGCCAAGGCCAAGGCCAGCAGCATGCCATGCCACGGCCAAGGCAGCCCAGCCAAAGCCAGCAGCATGCCATGCCAAGGCCTAGGCCAGCAGCATGCAGTGCCACGGCCAAGGCAGGCCTGCCAAAGCCAGCAGCACGCCATGCCAAGGCCAAGGCCAGCAGCATGCCATGCCACGACCAAGGCAGCCCGGCCAAAGCCAGCAGCATGCCATGCCAAGGCCAAGGCCAGCAGCATGCCATGCCACGGCCAAGGCAGGCCAGCCAAAGCCAGCAGCAAGCCAAGCCAAGGCCAAGGCCAGCAGCATGCCATGCCACGGCCAAGGCAGCCCAGCCAAAGCCAGCAGCATGCCATGCCAAGGCCTAGGCCAGCAGCATGCCATGCCACGGCCAAGGCAGCCCAGCCAAAGCCAGCAGCATGCCATGCCAAGGCCTAGGCCAGCAGCATGCAGTGCCACGGCCAAGGCAGGCCTGCCAAAGCCAGCAGCATGCCATGCCAAGGCCAAGGCCAGCAGCATGCCTTGCCACGGCCAAGGCAGCCCGGCCAAAGCCAGCAGCATGCCATGCCAAGGCCAAGGCCAGCAGCATGCCTTGCCAAGGCCAAGGCCAGCAGCATGCCATGCCACGGCCAAGGCAGCCCAGCCAAAGCCAGCAGCATGCCATGCCAAGGCCAAGGCCAGCAGCATGCCATGCCACGGCCAAGGCAGCCCAGCCAAAGCCAGCAGCATGCCAAGCCAAGGCCAAGGCCAGCAGCATGCCATGCCACGGCCAAGGCAGCCCAGCCAAAGCCAGCAGCATGCCATGCCAAGGCCTAGGCCAGCAGCATGCCATGCCACGGCCAAGGCAGGCCAGCCAAAGCCAGCAGCATGCCATGCCAAGGCCAAGGCCAGCAGCATGCCATGCCACGGCCAAGGCAGCCCAGCCAAAGCCAGCAGCATGCCATGCCAAGGCCAAGGCCAGCAGCATGCCATGCCACGGCCAAGGCAGCCCAGCCAAAGCCAGCAGCATGCCATGCCAAGGCTTAGGCCAGCAGCATGCCATGCCACGGCCAAGGCAGGCCAGCCAAAGCCAGCAGCATGCCATGCCAAGGCCAAGGCCAGCAGCATGCCATGCCACGGCCAAGGCAGCCCAGCCAAAGCCAGCAGCATGCCATGCCAAGGCCAAGGCAGGCCAGCCAAAGCCAGCAGCATGCCATGCCAAGGCCAAGGCCAGCAGCATGCCATGCCACGGCCAAGGCAGCCCAGCCAAAGCCAGCAGCATGCCATGCCAAGGCCTAGGCCAGCAGCATTCCATGCCAAGGCCAAGGCAGCCCAGCCAAAGCCAGCAGCATGCCATGCCCAGGCCAAGGCCAGCAGCATGCCATGCCACGGCCAAGGCAGCCCAGCCAAAGCCAGCAGCATGCCATGCCAAGGCCTAGGCCAGCAGCATGCCATGCCGCGGCCAAGGCAGCCCAACCAAAGCGAGAAGCATGCCATGCCAAGGCCTAGGCCAGCAGCATGCCATGCGCCGGCCAAGGCAGGCCAGCCAAAGCCAGCAGCATGCCATGCCAACGCCAAGGCCAGCAGCATGCCATGCCACGGCCAAGGCAGGCCAGCCAAAGCCAGCAGCATGCCATGCCAAGGCCTAGGCCAGCAGCATGCCATGCCACGGCCAAGGCAGGCCAGCCAAAGCCAGCAGCATGCCATGCCAAGGCCAAGGCCAGCAGCATGCCATGCCACGGCCAAGGCTGCCAGCCAAAGCCAGTAGCATGCCATGCCAAGGCCTAGGCCAGCAGCATGCCATGCCACGGCCAAGGCAGCCCAGCCAAAGCCAGCAGCATGCCATGCCAAGGCCTAGGCCAGCAGCATGCCATGCCACGGCCAAGGCAGCCCAGCCAAAGCCAGCAGCATGCCATGCCACGGCCAAGGCAGCCCAGCCAAAGCCAGCAGCATGCCATGCCAAGGCCAAGGCCAAGGCCAGCAGCATGCCATGCCACGGCCAAGGCCAAGGCCAAGGCAGCCCATCCGAAGCCAGCAACATTCCATGGCAAGGCCAACGCAGCCCAGCCAAAGCCGGCGGCATGCCATGCCAAGGCCAAGGCCAGCCGCATGTCTTGCCACGGCCTTGTCCCGCAGCGTGGCGTGCCTTGGCCTTGGGCTAGAACATCGCATGCCACGCCCTTGGCAAGCAATCCTGTCCCTCGTGTAATTGCCATTTGGTTTGGCTTTGACTTACGTATATGTTGCCCTGCGAAATGCTTGTCCCTCGGGTAATAGCCGGTTTGGTTGCCTTTGACTTGCGAACACGTTGCTAGTACTTTCCCCAGTGGAAGCTTGTTGGGAAAAGTATGTCCCTCGGAAGTTGCCTGTTGCGTTTGTTATTTGCATTCGAGCTATCCGATGCTTGCTGGGTTTCTCTAAGAGTTTTTGCACGTTCGTCGGGCTTTTTAATTATTTATTTACTCATAAAAATTATAATAAAATAAATTAAAAATAAAAAAATAATTAAAAAAATTACTATAATTACTAGTGCCTCATCTTATAATTGTTGGAATTTTTCTAGAATTTTTTGAGTATTTTTAGTAATTTTTATTATTTTTTAAGTATTAAAATTGAAATAAATTAAAATAAAATATTCCGGTGGCCAAATATTTTTTTATAATTTTTTTTATGGTGTATTAAATTATTTCATACAACTTTCATGTTGAAAGTTTTGGCAAAAAACCATTACTTTTTAAAAAAACCCCATTATGACTCCTCGAACATGCTTGATGTTTCCTCCTGCCAGATTGAAAAGGGCTTAACAGGCTATTATAAGGGGGGGGCACCTCCCTTAAGGCTGGCCAGCATGGCCAGGCCACAGGCCACGCCTATGCCTAGGCGGGCGCTTGGCACATGCCATCGCTTGGCTTGTGGCATTGGCTTGTGGCATCGAAACTACATAGCCAAGCACGGGATGCGTCGAGTGGCGGCCCGCGGCGGTGGCGGTGGCACGTTGGCCTAGGGCAGCATGCCATGCCACAGCCTTGGCCAGCAACATGGCATGCCAAAGCCTTGGCCAGCAGCATGCCATGCCCTGGCCTTGGCAAGCATGTCATGCCACGGCCTTGGCCAGCAGCATGCCATGCCACGGCCTTGGCCAGCAGCATGCCATGCCCCGGCCTTGGCCAGCATGTCATGCCACGGCCTTGGCCAGCAGCATGCCATGCCACAGCCTTGGCCAGCAGCATGCCATGCCACAGCCTTGGCCAGCAACATGGCATGCCAAAGCCTTGGCCAGCAGCACGCCATGCCCCGGCCTTGGCAAGCTTGTCATGCCACGGCCATGGCCAGCAGCGTGCTATGCCCCGGCCTTGGCCAGCAGCGTGCCATGCCACGACCTTGGCCAGCAGCTTGCCATGCCCCGGCCTTGGCCAGCATGTCATGCCACGGCCTTGGCCAGCAGCATGCCATGCCACGGCCTTGGCCAGCAACATGGCATGCCGCGGCCTTGGCCAGCAGCATGCCATGCCCTGGCCTTGGCAAGCATGTCATGCCACGGCCTTGGCCAGCAGCATGCCATGCCACGGCCTTGGCCAGCAGCATGCCATGCCCCGGCCTTGGCCAGCATGTCATGCCACGGCCTTGGCCAGCAGCATGCCATGCCACAGCCTTGGCCAGCAGCATGCCATGCCACAGCCTTGGCCAGCAGCATGCCATGCCACAGCCTTGGCCAGCAACATGGCATGCCAAAGCCTTGGCCAGCAGCACGCCATGCCCCGGCCTTGGCAAGCTTGTCATGCCACGGCCATGGCCAGCAAGCAGCGTGCTATGCCCCGGCCTTGGCCAGCAGCGTGCCATGCCACGACCTTGGCCAGCAGCTTGCCATGCCCCGGCCTTGGCCAGCATGTCATGCCACGGCCTTGGCCGGCAGCATGGCAAGCCCAAGCCTTGGTCAGCAGCAGCATGCCATGCCAACGCCTTGGCCAGCAGCATGCCTTGCCACGGCCTCGGCCATCAGCATGCCTTGCCACGGCCTCGGCCATCAGCATGCCTTGCCACGGCCTTGTCCAGCAGCATGGCATGCCCGGCCTTGGCCAGCAGCATGTCATGCCACGGCCTTGGCAAGCATGCCAAGCCACGGCCTTGGCAAGCATGCCATGTCCCTCGGGTAATTGTACAAGTTGCCTTGCGAAATGCATGTCCCTCGGTTAAATTGCCATTTGGTTGGCTTTGGCGTGCGAACGAGTTGCCTGTGCTTTCCTTGTGGAAGCTTGTTGCGAGAAGTATGTCCCTCGAAAGTTGCCTGTTGCGTTTGTTATTTGCATTCGCGCTAACCGGTGCTTGCTCGGCCTCTCTAAATGTTTTCGCGCGTTCGTCGGGCTTCTTGGTCCTTCGGGGGGTGATTCGTTTTGGGGGGCTGGTGCACAGTGTACGTCGTGGCGCGTGAGTTGTGTTCGGTTTGTGCGAGTTGGACGGATCCCTGCCTGTGCAGCGAACTCCACTGGTGCATTCCTCCATGTCCCTCGGGTTGTCTTCGACTCGCCTTCGGGTTGCTTGCGCTTCCCTAGTGGAAGGTGCCTTGCGAAAAGCGTGTCCCTCGGGTAATTGCCATTTGGTTGGCTTTGACGTTCGAACGAGTTGCCTATGCTTTCCTAGTGGAAGCTTGTTGCGAAAAGTATGTCCCTCGAAATTTGCCTGTTGCGTTTGTTATTTGCATTCGCGCTAACCGGTGCTTGCTCGGCCTCTCTAAATGTTTTCGCGCGTTCGTCGGGCTTCTTAGTCCTTCGGGGGGTGATTCGTTTTGGGGGGCTGGTGCACAGTGTACGTCGTGGCGCGTGAGTTGTGTTCGGTTTGTGCGAGTTGGACGGATCCCTGCCTGTGCAGCGAACTCCACTGGTGCATTCCTCCATGTCCCTCGGGTTGTCTTCGACTCGCCTTCGGGTTGCCTGCGCTTCCCTAGTGGAAGGTGCCTTGCGAAAAG
>NC_138972.1:322500-332500 GCF_055761805.1 Camellia sinensis | reverse complement strand
CCATGCCACGGCCCGCATGTCTTGCCACGGCGTTGCCAAACATGCCATGCCACGGCCTCGGCCCGCATGCCTTGCGACGGCGTCGCCCAACATGCCATGCCACGGCCACGGCCCGCATGCCATGCCACGGCCTCGGCCCGCATGCCATGCCACGGCCTCGGCCCGCATGCCTTGCTGCGGCGTTGCCCAACATGCCATGCCACGGCCTCGGCCCGCATGCCTTGCCACCGCGTTGCCCAGCATGCCATGCCACCGCGTTGCCCGGCGTGCCATGCCTTAGCCTTGGCCAACATGTCGAGCCACGGCCTCGGCCCGCATGCCATGCCATGCCACAGCCCGCATGTCTTGCCACGGCGTTGCCAAACATGCCATGCCACGGCCTCGGCCCGCATGACGTGCCACGGCCTCGGCCCGCATGACATGCCACGGCCTCGGCCCGCATGCCTTGCTACGGCGTCGCCCAACATGCCTTGCCACGGCCTCGGCCCGCATGCCATGCCACGGCCTCGGCCCGCATGACATGCCACGGCCTCGGCCCGCATGCCTTGCCACGACGCCGCCCAACTTGCCATGCCACGGCCTCGGCCCGCATGCCATGCCACGGCCTCGGCCCGCATGACATGCCACGGCCTCGTCCCGCATGCCTTGCTACGGCGTCGCCCAACATGCCATGCCACGGCCTCGGCCCGCATGCCATGCCACGGCCTCGGCCCGCATGACATGCCACGGCCTCGGACCGCATGCCTTGCTACGGCGTCGCCCAACATGCCATGCCACGGCCTCGGCCCGCATGCCACGGCACGGCCTCGGCCCGCATGCCTTGCTACGGCGTCGCCCAACATGCCATGCCACGGCCTCGGCCCGCATGCCATGCCACGGCCTCGGCCCGCATGACATGCCACGGCCTCGGACCGCATGCCTTGCTACGGCGTCGCCCAACATGCCATGCCACGGCCTCGGCCCGCATGCCACGGCACGGCCTCGGCCCGCATGCCTTGCTACGGCGTCGCCCAACATGCCATGCCACGGCCTCGGCCCCCATGCCATGCCACGGCCTCGGCCCGCATGACATGCCACGGCCTCGGACCGCATGCCTTGCTACGGCGTCGCCCAACATGCCATGCCACGGCCTCGGCCCGCATGCCATGCCACGGCCTCGGCCCGCATGCCATGCCACGGCCTCGGCCCGCATGCCTTGCTGCGGCGTTGCCCAACATGCCATGCCACGGCCTCGGCCCGCATGCCTTGCCACCGCGTTGCCCAGCATGCCATGCCACCGCGTTGCCCGGCGTGCCATGCCTTAGCCTTGGCCAACATGTCGAGCCACGGCCTCGGCCCGCATGCCATGCCATGCCATGGCCCGCATGTCTTGCCACGGCGTGGCCAAACATGCCATGCCACGGCCTCGGCCCGCATGACGTGCCACGGCCTCGGCCCGCATGACATGCCACGGCCTCGGCCCGCATGCCTTGCTACGGCGTCGCCCAACATGCCTTGCCACGGCCTCGGCCCGCATGCCATGCCACGGCCTCGGCCCGCATGACATGCCACGGCCTCGGCCAGCATGCCTTGCCACGACGCCACCCAACTTGCCATGCCACGGCCTCGGCCCGCATGCCATGCCACGGCCTCGGCCCGCATGACATGCCACGGCCTCGGCCCGCATGCCTTGCTACGGCGTCGCCCAACATGCCATGCCACGGCCTCGGCCCGCATGCCATGCCACGGCCTCGGCCCGCATGACATGCCACGGCCTCGGACCGCATGCCTTGCTACGGCGTCGCCCAACATGCCATGCCACGGCCTCGGCCCGCATGCCACGGCACGGCCTCGGCCCGCATGCCTTGCTACGGCGTCGCCCAACATGCCATGCCACGGCCTCGGCCCGCATGCCATGCCACGGCCTCGGCCCGCATGACATGCCACGGCCTCGGACCGCATGCCTTGCTACGGCGTCGCCCAACATGCCATGCCACGGCCTCGGCCCGCACGCAACGGCACGGCCTCGGCCCGCATGCCTTGCTACGGCGTCGCCCAACATGCCATGCCACGGCCTCGGCCCGCATGCCATGCCACGGCCTCGGCCCGCATGACATGCCACGGCCTCGGACCGCATGCCTTGCTACGGCGTCGCCCAACATGCCATGCCACGGCCTCGGCCCGCATGCCATGCCACGGCCTCGGCCCGCATGACATGCCACGGCCTCGGCCCGCATGCCTTGCTACGGCGTCGCCCAACATGCCTTGCCACGGCCTCGGCCCGCATGCCATGCCACGGCCTCGGCCCGCATGCCTTGCCACGACGTCGCCCAACTTGCCATGCCACGGCCTCGGCCCGCATGCCATGCCACGGCCTCGGCGCGCATGACATGCCACGGCCTCGGCCCGCATGCCATGCTACGGCGTCGCCCAACATGCCATGCCACGGCCTCGGCCCGCATGCCATGCCACGGCCTCGGCCCGCATGACATGCCACGGCCTCGGACCGCATGCCTTGCTACGGCGTCGCCCAACATGCCATGCCACGGCCTCGGCCCGCATGCCATGCCACGGCCTCGGCCCGCATGCCACGGCACGGCCTCGGCCCGCATGCCTTGCTACGGCGTCGCCCAACATGCCATGCCACGGCCTCGGCCCGCATGCCATGCCACGGCCTCGGCCCGCATGACATGCCACGGCCTCGGACTGCATGCCTTGCTACGGCGTCGCCCAACATGCCATGCCACAGCCACGGCCCGCACGCCGTGCCACGGCCTCGGCCTCGGCCCGCATGCCTTGCTACGACGTTGGCCAACATGCCATGCCACGGCCCCGGCCCGCATGCCATGCCACCGCGTTGCCCGGCGTGCCATGCCTTAGCCTTGGCCAACATGTCGTGCCACGGCCTCGGCCCGCATGCCATGCCATGCCACGGCCCTCATGTCTTGCCACGGCGTTGCCAAACATGCCATGCCACGGCCTCGGCCCGCATGCCTTGCTACGGCGTCGCCCAACATGCCATGACATGCCACGGCCTCGGCCCGCATGCCTTGCTACGGCGTCGCCCAACAAGCCATGCCACGGCCTCGGCCCGCATGCCATGCCACGGCCTCGGCCCGCATGCCTTGCGACGGCGTCGCCCAACATGCCATGCCACGGCCTCTGCCCGCATGCCATGCCACGGCCTCGGCCCGCGTGACATGCCACGGCCTCGGCCCGCATGCCTTGCCACGACGTCGCCCAACTTGCCATGCCACGGCCTCGGCCCGCATGCCATGCCACGGCCTCGGCTCGCATGACATGCCACGGCCTCGGCCCGCATGCCTTGCTACGGCGTCGCCCAACATGCCATGCCACGGCCTCGGCCCGCATGCCATGCCATGCCATGGCCTCGGCCCGCATGACATGCCACGGCCTCGGACCGCATGCCTTGCTACGGCATCGCCCAACATGCCATGCCACGGCCCCGGCCCGCATGCCTTGCCACCGCGTTGCCCGGCGTGCCATGCCTTAGCCTTGGCCAACATGTCGTGCCACGGCCTCGGCCCGCATGCCATGCTATGCCACGGCCCGCATGTCTTGCCACGGCGTTGCCAAACATGCCATGCCACGGCCTCGGCCCGCATGCCTTGCCACGGCCTCGGCCAACATGCCATGCCACGGCCTCGGCCCGCATGCCATGCCACGGCCTCGGCCCGCATGACATGCCACGGCCTCGGCCCGCATGCCTTGCTACGGCGTCGCCCAACATGCCATGCCACGGCCTCGGCCCGCATGCCCTTCTACGGCGTTGCCCAACATGCCATGCCACGGCCTCGGCCCGCATGCCTTGCCACCGCGTTGCCCAGCATGCCATGCCACCGCGTTGCCCGGCGTGCCATGCCTTAGCCTTGGCCAACATGTCGTGCCACGGCCTCGGCCCGCATGCCATGCCCCGGACGGCCTCGGCCCGCATGCCATGCCACGGCCTCGGCCCGCATGTCTTGCCACGGCGTTGCCCAACATGCCATGCCACGGCCTCGGCCCCCATGCCTTGCCACCGCGCTGCCCAACATGCCAATGCACCGCGTTGCCCGGCGTGCCATGCCTTAGCCTTGGCCAACATGCCACGCCACGGCCTCGGCCCGCATGGCTTGCCAGGGCGTTGCCCAACATGCCATGCCACGGCCTCGGCCCGCATGTCTTGCCACGGCGTTGCCCAACATGCCATGCCATGCCACGCCACGGCCTCGGCCCGCATGCCATGCCACGGCCTCGGCCCGCATGCCATGCCATGCCACGGCCTCGGCCCGCATGCCATGCCACGGCCTCGGCCAGCATGCCATGCCAAGGCCTCGGCCCGCATGCCTTGCCACGGCGTTGCCCAGCATGCCATGCCACCGCGTTGCCCAGCGGGCCGTGCCGCGGCCTCGGCCCGCATGCCTTGCAACTGCCTTGGCCAGCGTGCCATGCCACAGCGTGCCATGCCTTAGCCTTGGCCTACATGCCATGCCACTGCCTTGGCCAGCATGTCGTGCCACCGCCACGGCCAGCATGCCATGCCGGTCCGTTGCCCAGCATGCCACGGCCGTGGCGGCATGGCAAGCCACGGCCTCGGCCAGCATGCCATGCCACGGCCTCGGCCAGCATGCCATGGCACTGTCTTGGTCAGCATGCCATGCCATGGCACCGCCTTGTCCAGCACGCCGTGCCGCAGCGTTGGCCAGCATGCCTTGGCCGGCATGCCATGCCAATGCCTTGGGCCAACATGGCGTGCCACGGGCTGGGCCATGCCGGTCCGTTGCCCGGCATGCCACGGCCGTGGCGGCATGGCAAGCCACGGCCTCGGCCAGCATGCCATGCCCCGGCCTCGCCCAGCATGCCATGGCACGGTCTTGGTCAGCATGCCATGCCATGGCACCGCCTTGTGCAGCGTTGGCCAGCATGCCTTGGCCGGCATGCCATGCCAATGCCTTGGGCCAACATGGCGTGCCACGGGCTGGGCGAGCACGGCATGCCACGGGCTGGGCGAGCATGCCACGCCACGGCCTTGGCTAGCAGCAAGGCATGCCACGGCCTCGGCGAGCATGCCATGCCATGCCAAGGCCAAGGCCAAAGCCAAGGCCAAGGCAGTGGGCAAGGCCAAGTCCCTGTGCAAGGCATGGCCAAGGCCAAGGCAAAGGCCAAGGCCGCGGGCAAAGGCCAAGGCCAAGGCCAAGGCCATGGCGTGCCACCGCCTCGATCGATCTTTTTGAACATGATTCTTTTATAATCTTACCCAAACCGTGCAACACAATTAAAAATGCACTACAATCAATTTTAAATGTCATTCCCTATTTTTTTGCAATTTTTCTGGAGCTTTTCGAATTTTTAAAGCCCTTATTTGGCATAAAAAAATCAAAATAAAATAAAAAAAATGAAAAAAATAATTTAATAATTTCTATAATTACTAGTGAATCATCCTTTAATTATGGGAATTTTTCCATAATTTTTTGACTATTTTTATTAATTTTTATTATTTTTTAAGTATTAATATCGAAATAAATTAAAATAAAATATTTTCTGTAAAAAAATATTTTTTTTAATTTTTTTTATGGTGTATTAAATTATTTCCTACAACTTTCATGTTGAAAGTTTTGGCAAAAAACCATTACTTTTTAAAAAAACCCCATTATGACTCCTCGAACATGCTTGATGTTTCCTCCTGCCAGATTGAAAAGGGCTTAACAGGCTATTATAAGGGGGGGGCACCTCCCTTGCCCAGGGCAAGGCAGTGGCAGGTACGCCCCATGTTGGGCGCGGCCTGGGCTGCGGCCTTGGGTTACATGCACTGCGGCTCGACCGCGGCCTGGGCTGCGGCCTGGGGCGGCTCGGCCGCGGCCTTGGGCGGCCTGGACCGCGGCCTTGGGCGGCCTGGGCGCGGCCTTGGGCGGCCTGGGCGCGGCCTTGGGCGGCCTGGGCGCGGCCTTGCGCGGCCTGGGCGGCCTGGGCGCGGCCTTGCGCGGCCTGGGCGCGGCCTTGGGCAGCATGGCGTGGCATGCGCGCGGGCGTGGGCGGCCTGGCATGCGCGCGGCATGGGCAGCACCGCATGGCATGCGCACGGCCTGGGCGGCCTGGCATGCAGCCGGCCTGGCATGCCCGCGGCGTGGGCAGCACGGCATGGCATGCGCACGGCCTGGGCGGCCTGGCATGCAGCCGGCCTGGCATGCCCGCGGCGTGGGCAGCACGGCATGGCATGCGCACGGCCTGGGCGGCCTGGCATGCAGCCGGCCTGGGCAGCACGGCATGGCATGCGCACGGCCTGGGCGGCCTGGCATGCCCGCGGCGTGGGCAGCGTGGCCTGTGCGAATACCGCGCGCGTGGTCTTTTGACCACGGTGCGCGTGTTGCGCGCATGGTCGCGCACGCCTTTGCACGCCTTCGCACGCAACGCACGTCTAGTGATAAGAACCGCAGCCAAGGCAGCCCAGCCCCAAGGCCAAGGCCAGCAGCATGGCATGCCACGGCGAAGGCAGCCCAGCCAAAGCCAGCAGCATGCCATGCCAAGGCCAGCAGCATGCCATGCCACGGCCAAGGCAGGCCAGCCAAAGCCAGCAGCATGCCATGCCAAGGCCAAGGCCAGCAGCATGCCATGCCACGGCCAAGGCAGCCCAGCCAAAGCCAGCAGCATGCCATGCCAAGGCCAAGGCCAGCAGCATGCCATGCCACGGCCAAGGCAGCCCAGCCAAAGCCAGCAGCATGCCATGCCAAGGCCTAGGCCAGCAGCATGCCATGCCACGGCCAAGGCAGGCCAGCCAAAGCCAGCAGCATGCCATGCCAAGGCCAAGGCCAGCAGCATGCCATGCCACGGCCAAGGCAGCCCAGCCAAAGCCAGCAGCATGCCATGCCAAGGCCTAGGCCAGCAGCATGCCATGCCACGGCCAAGGCAGGCCTGCCAAAGCCAGCAGCATGCCATGCAAAGGCCAAGGCCAGCAGCATGCCATGCCACGGCCAAGGCAGCCCAGCCAAAGCCAGCAGCATGCCATGCCAAGGCCAAGGCCAGCAGCATGCCATGCCACGGCCAAGGTAGCCCAGCCAAAGCCAGCAGCATGCCATGCCAAGGCCTAGGCCAGCAGCATGCCATGCCACGGCCAAGGCAGCCCAGCCAAAGCCAGCAGCATGCCATGCCAAGGCCTAGGCCAGCAGCATGCAGTGCCACGGCCAAGGCAGGCCTGCCAAAGCCAGCAGCATGCCATGCCAAGGCCAAGGCCAGCAGCATGCCCTGCCACGGCCAAGGCAGCCCAGCCAAAGCCAGCAGCATGCCATGCCAAGGCCAAGGCCAGCAGCATGCCATGCCACGGCCAAGGCCAGCAGCATGCCATGCCACGGCCAAGGCAGCCCAGCCAAAGCCAGCAGCATGCCATGCCACGGCCAAGGCAGCCCAGCCAAAGCCAGCAGCATGCCATGCCAAGGCCAAGGCCAAGGCCAGCAGCATGCCATGCCACGGCCAAGGCCAAGGCCAAGGCAGCCCATCCGAAGCCAGCAACATTCCATGGCAAGGCCAACGCAGCCCAGCCAAAGCCGGCGGCATGCCATGCCAAGGCCAAGGCCAGCCGCATGTCTTGCCACGGCCTTGTCCCGCAGCGTGGCGTGCCTTGGCCTTGGGCTAGAACATCGCATGCCACGCCCTTGGCAAGCAATCCTGTCCCTCGTGTAATTGCCATTTGGTTTGGCTTTGACTTACGTATATGTTGCCCTGCGAAATGCTTGTCCCTCGGGTAATAGCCGGTTTGGTTGCCTTTGACTTGCGAACACGTTGCTAGTGCTTTCCTCAGTGGAAGCTTGTTGGGAAAAGTATGTCCCTCGGAAGTTGCCTGTTGCGTTTGTTATTTGCATTCGAGCTATCCGATGCTTGCTGGGTTTCTCTAAGAGTTTTTGCACGTTCGTCGGGCTTTTTAATTATTTATTTACTCATAAAAATTATAATAAAATAAATTAAAAATAAAAAAATAATTAAAAAAATTACTATAATTACTAGTGCCTCATCTTATAATTGTTGGAATTTTTCTAGAATTTTTTGAGTATTTTTAGTAATTTTTATTATTTTTTAAGTATTAAAATTGAAATAAATTAAAATAAAATATTCCGGTGGCCAAATATTTTTTTATAATTTTTTTTATGGTGTATTAAATTATTTCATACAACTTTCATGTTGAAAGTTTTGGCAAAAAACCATTACTTTTTAAAAAAACCCCATTATGACTCCTCGAACATGCTTGATGTTTCCTCCTGCCAGATTGAAAAGGGCTTAACAGGCTATTATAAGGGGGGGGCACCTCCCTTAAGGCTGGCCAGCATGGCCAGGCCACAGGCCACGCCTATGCCTAGGTGGGCGCTTGGCACATGCCATCGCTTGGCTTGTGGCATTGGCTTGTGGCATCGAAACTACATAGCCAAGCACGGGATGCGTCGAGTGGCGGCCCGCGGCGGTGGCGGTGGCACGTTGGCCTAGGGCAGCATGCCATGCCACAGCCTTGGCCAGCAACATGGCATGCCAAAGCCTTGGCCAGCAGCATGCCATGCCCTGGCCTTGGCAAGCATGTCATGCCACGGCCTTGGCCAGCAGCATGCCATGCCACGGCCTTGGCCAGCAGCATGCCATGCCCCGGCCTTGGCCAGCATGTCATGCCACGGCCTTGGCCAGCAGCATGCCATGCCACAGCCTTGGCCAGCAGCATGCCATGCCACAGCCTTGGCCAGCAACATGGCATGCCAAAGCCTTGGCCAGCAGCACGCCATGCCCCGGCCTTGGCAAGCTTGTCATGCCACGGCCATGGCCAGCAGCGTGCTATGCCCCGGCCTTGGCCAGCAGCGTGCCATGCCACGACCTTGGCCAGCAGCTTGCCATGCCCCGGCCTTGGCCAGCATGTCATGCCACGGCCTTGGCCAGCAGCATGCCATGCCACGGCCTTGGCCAGCAACATGGCATGCCGCGGCCTTGGCCAGCAGCATGCCATGCCCTGGCCTTGGCAAGCATGTCATGCCACGGCCTTGGCCAGCAGCATGCCATGCCACGGCCTTGGCCAGCAGCATGCCATGCCCCGGCCTTGGCCAGCATGTCATGCCACGGCCTTGGCCAGCAGCATGCCATGCCACAGCCTTGGCCAGCAGCATGCCATGCCACAGCCTTGGCCAGCAACATGGCATGCCAAAGCCTTGGCCAGCAGCACGCCATGCCCCGGCCTTGGCAAGCTTGTCATGCCACGGCCATGGCCAGCAAGCAGCGTGCTATGCCCCGGCCTTGGCCAGCAGCGTGCCATGCCACGACCTTGGCCAGCAGCTTGCCATGCCCCGGCCTTGGCCAGCATGTCATGCCACGGCCTTGGCCGGCAGCATGGCAAGCCCAAGCCTTGGTCAGCAGCAGCATGCCATGCCAACGCCTTGGCCAGCAGCATGCCTTGCCACGGCCTCGGCCATCAGCATGCCTTGCCACGGCCTCGGCCATCAGCATGCCTTGCCACGGCCTCGGCCATCAGCATGCCTTGCCACGGCCTTGTCCAGCAGCATGGCATGCCCGGCCTTGGCCAGCAGCATGTCATGCCACGGCCTTGGCAAGCATGCCAAGCCACGGCCTTGGCAAGCATGCCATGTCCCTCGGGTAATTGTACAAGTTGCCTTGCGAAATGCATGTCCCTCGGTTAAATTGCCATTTGGTTGGCTTTGGCGTGCGAACGAGTTGCCTGTGCTTTCCTTGTGGAAGCTTGTTGCGAGAAGTATGTCCCTCGAAAGTTGCCTGTTCCGTTTGTTATTTGCATTCGCGCTAACCGGTGCTTGCTCGGCCTCTCTAAATGTTTTCGCGCGTTCGTCGGGCTTCTTGGTCCTTCGGGGGGTGATTCGTTTTGGGGGGCTGGTGCACAGTGTACGTCGTGGCGCGTGAGTTGTGTTCGGTTTGTGCGAGTTGGACGGATCCCTGCCTGTGCAGCGAACTCCACTGGTGCATTCCTCCATGTCCCTCGGGTTGTCTTCGACTCGCCTTCGGGTTGCTTGCGCTTCCCTAGTGGAAG
>NC_138972.1:297500-312500 GCF_055761805.1 Camellia sinensis | reverse complement strand
CCATGCCACAGCCCGCATGTCTTGCCACGGCGTTGCCAAACATGCCATGCCACGGCCTCGGCCCGCATGACGTGGCACGGCCTCGGCCCGCATGACATGCCACGGCCTCGGCCCGCATGCCTTGCAACGGCGTCGCCCAACATGCCTTGCCACGACCTCGGCCCGCATGCCATGCCACGGCCTCGGCCCGCATGACATGCCACGGCCTCGGCCCGCATGCCTTGCCACGACGCCGCCCAACTTGCCATGCCACGGCCTCGGCCCGCATGCCATGCCACGGCCTCGGCCCGCATGACATGCCACGGCCTCGTCCCGCATGCCTTGCTACGGCGTCGCCCAACATGCCATGCCACGGCCTCGGCCCGCATTCCATGCCACGGCCTCGGCCCGCATGACATGCCACGGCCTCGGACCGCATGCCTTGCTACGGCGTCGCCCAACATGCCATGCCACGGCCTCGGCCCGCATGCCACGGCACGGCCTCGGCCCGCATGCCTTGCTACGGCGTCGCCCAACATGCCATGCCACGGCCTCGGCCCACATGCCATGCCACGGCCTCGGCCCGCATGACATGCCACGGCCTCGGACCGCATGCCTTGCTACGGCGTCGCCCAACATGCCATGCCACGGCCTCGGCCCGCATGCCACGGCACGGCCTCGGCCCGCATGCCTTGCTACGACGTCGCCCAACATGCCATGCCACGGCCTCGGCCCGCATGCCATGCCACGGCCTCGGCCCGCATGACATGCCACGGCCTCGGACCGCATGCCTTGCTACGGCGTCGCCCAACATGCCATGCCACGGCCTCGGCCCGCATGCCAGGCCACGGCCTCGGCCCGCATGCCATGCCACGGCCTCGGCCCGCATGCCTTGCTGCGGCGTTGCCCAACATGCCATGCCACGGCCTCGGCCCGCATGCCTTGCCACCGCGTTGCCCAGCATGCCATGCCTCCGCGTTGCCCGGCGTGCCATGCCTTAGCCTTGGCCAACATGTCGAGCCACGGCCTCGGCCCGCATGCCATGCCATGCCACGGCCCGCATGTCTTGCCACGGCGTGGCCAAACATGCCATGCCACGGCCTCGGCCCGCATGACGTGCCACGGCCTCGGCCCGCATGACATGCCACGGCCTCGGCCCGCATGCCTTGCTACGGCGTCGCCCAACATGCCTTGCCACGGCCTCGGCCCGCATGCCATGCCACGGCCTCGGCCCGCATGACATGCCACGGCCTCGGCCAGCATGCCTTGCCACGACGCCGCCCAACTTGCCATGCCACGGCCTCGGCCCGCATGCCATGCCACGGCCTCGGCCCGCATGACATGCCACGGCCTCGGCCCGCATGCCTTGCTACGGCGTCGCCCAACATGCCATGCCACGGCCTCGGCCCGCATGACATGCCACGGCCTCGGACCGCATGCCTTGCTACGGCGTCGCCCAACATGCCATGCCACGGCCTCGGCCCGCATGCCACGGCACGGCCTCGGCCCGCATGCCTTGCTACGGCGTCGCCCAACATGCCATGCCACGGCCTCGGCCCGCATGCCATGCCACGGCCTCGGCCCGCATGACATGCCGCGGCCTCGGACCGCATGCCTTGCTACGGCGTCGCCCAACATGCCATGCCACGGCCTCGGCCCGCACGCCACGGCACGGCCTCGGCCCGTATGCCTTGCTACGGCGTCGCCCAACATGCCATGCCACGGCCTCGGCCCGCATGCCATGCCACGGCCTCGGCCCGCATGACATGCCACGGCCTCGGACCGCATGCCTTGCTACGGCGTCGCCCAACATGCCATGCCACGGCCTCGGCCCGCATGCCATGCCACGGCCTCGGCCCGCATGACATGCCACGGCCTCGGCCCGCATGCCTTGCTACGGCGTCGCCCAACATGCCTTGCCACGGCCTCGGCCCGCATGCCATGCCACGGCCTCGGCCCGCATGCCTTGCCACGACGTCGCCCAACTTGCCATGCCACGGCCTCGGCCCGCATGCCATGCCACGGCCTCGGCGCGCATGACATGCCACGGCCTCGGCCCGCATGCCATGCTACGGCGTCGCCCAACATGCCATGCCACAGCCTCGGCCCGCATGCCATGCCACGGCCTCGGCCCGCATGCCATGCCACGGCCTCGGCCCGCATGACATGCCACGGCCTCGGACCGCATGCCTTGCTACGGCGTCGCCCAACATGCCATGCCACGGCCTCGGCCCGCATGCCATGCCACGGCCTCGGCCCGCATGCCACGGCACGGCCTCGGCCCGCATGCCTTGCTACGGCGTCGCCCAACATGCCATGCCACGGCCTCGGCCCGCATGCCATGCCACGGCCTCGGCCCGCATGACATGCCACGGCCTCGGACTGCATGCCTTGCTACGGCGTCGCCCAACATGCCATGCCACAGCCACGGCCCGCACGCCGTGCCACGGCCTCGGCCTCGGCCCGCATGCCTTGCTACGACGTTGGCCAACATGCCATGCCACGGCCCCGGCCCGCATGCCATGCCACCGCGTTGCCCGGCGTGCCATGCCTTAGCCTTGGCCAACATGTCGTGCCACGGCCTCGGCCCGCATGCCATGCCATGCCACGGCCCTCATGTCTTGCCACGGCGTTGCCAAACATGCCATGCCACGGCCTCGGCCCGCATGCCTTGCTACGGCGTCGCCCAACATGCCATGACATGCCACGGCCTCGGCCCGCATGCCTTGCTACGGCGTCGCCCAACAAGCCATGCCACGGCCTCGGCCCGCATGCCATGCCACGGCCTCGGCCCGCATGCCTTGCGACGGCGTCGCCCAACATGCCATGCCACGGCCTCTGCCCGCATGCCATGCCACGGCGTCGGCCCGCGTGACATGCCACGGCCTCGGCCCGCATGCCTTGCCACGACGTCGCCCAACTTGCCATGCCACGGCCTCGGCCCGCATGCCATGCCACGGCCTCGGCTCGCATGACATGCCACGGCCTCGGCCCGCATGCCTTGCTACGGCGTCGCCCAACATGCCATGCCACGGCCTCGGCCCGCATGCCATGCCATGCCATGGCCTCGGCCCGCATGACATGCCACGGCCTCGGACCGCATGCCTTGCTACGGCGTCGCCCAACATGCCATGCCACGGCCCCGGCCCGCATGCCTTGCCACCGCGTTGCCCGGCGTGCCATGCCTTAGCCTTGGCCAACATGTCGTGCCACGGCCTCGGCCCGCATGCCATGCCATGCCACGGCCCGCATGTCTTGCCACGGCGTTGCCAAACATGCCATGCCACGGCCTCGGCCCGCATGCCTTGCCACGGCCTCGGCCAACATGCCATGCCACGGCCTCGGCCCGCATGCCATGCCACGGCCTCGGCCCGCATGACATGCCACGGCCTCGGCCCGCATGCCTTGCTACGGCGTCGCCCAACATGCCTTGCCACGGCCTCGGCCCGCATGCCCTTCTACGGCGTTGCCCAACATGCCATGCCACGGCCTCGGCCCGCATGCCTTGCCACCGCGTTGCCCAGCATGCCATGCCACCGCGTTGCCCGGCGTGCCATGCCTTAGCCTTGGCCAACATGTCGCGCCACGGCCTCGGCCCGCATGCCATGCCACGGACGGCCTCGGCCCGCATGCCATGCCACGGCCTCGGCCCGCATGTCTTGCCACGGCGTTGCCCAACATGCCATGCCACGGCCTCGGCCCCCATGCCTTGCCACCGCGCTGCCCAGCATGCCAATGCACCGCGTTGCCCGGCGTGCCATGCCTTAGCCTTGGCCAACATGCCACGCCACGGCCTCGGCCCGCATGGCTTGCCAGGGCGTTGCCCAACATGCCATGCCACGGCCTCGGCCCGCATGTCTTGCCACGGCGTTGCCCAACATGCCATGCCATGCCACGCCACGGCCTCGGCCCGCATGCCATGCCACGGCCTCGGCCCGCATGCCATGCCATGCCACGGCCTCGGCCCGCATGCCATGCCACGGCCTCGGCCAGCATGCCATGCCAAGGCCTCGGCCCGCATGCCTTGCCACGGCGTTGCCCAGCATGCCATGCCACCGCGTTGCCCAGCGGGCCGTGCCGCGGCCTCGGCCCGCATGCCTTGCGACTGCCTTGGCCAGCGTGCCATGCCACAGCGTGCCATGCCTTAGCCTTGGCCTACATGCCATGCCACTGCCTTGGCCAGCATGTCGTGCCACCGCCACGGCCAGCATGCCATGCCGGTCCGTTGCCCAGCATGCCACGGCCGTGGCGGCATGGCAAGCCACGGCCTCGGCCAGCATGCCATGCCACGGCCTCGGCCAGCATGCCATGGCACTGTCTTGGTCAGCATGCCATGCCATGGCACCGCCTTGTCCAGCACGCCGTGCCGCAGCGTTGGCCAGCATGCCTTGGCCGGCATGCCATGCCAATGCCTTGGGCCAACATGGCGTGCCACGGGCTGGGCCATGCCGGTCCGTTGCCCGGCATGCCACGGCCGTGGCGGCATGGCAAGCCACGGCCTCGGCCAGCATGCCATGCCCCGGCCTCGCCCAGCATGCCATGGCACGGTCTTGGTCAGCATGCCATGCCATGGCACCGCCTTGTGCAGCGTTGGCCAGCATGCCTTGGCCGGCATGCCATGCCAATGCCTTGGGCCAACATGGCGTGCCACGGGCTGGGCGAGCACGGCATGCCACGGGCTGGGCGAGCATGCCACGCCACGGCCTTGGCTAGCAGCAAGGCATGCCACGACCTCGGCGAGCATGCCATGCCATGCCAAGGCCAAGGCCAAAGCCAAGGCCAAGGCAGTGGGCAAGGCCAAGTCCCTGTGCAAGGCATGGCCAAGGCCAAGGCAAAGGCCAAGGCCGCGGGCAAAGGCCAAGGCCAAGGCCAAGGCCATGGCGTGCCACCGCCTCGATCGATCTTTTTGAACATGATTCTTTTATAATCTTACCCAAACCGTGCAACACAATTAAAAATGCACTACAATCAATTTTAAATGTCATTCCCTATTTTTTTGCAATTTTTCTGGAGCTTTTCGAATTTTTAAAGCCCTTATTTGGCATAAAAAAATCAAAATAAAATAAAAAAAATGAAAAAAATTATTTAATAATTTCTATAATTACTAGTGAATCATCCTTTAATTATGGGAATTTTTCCATAATTTTTTGACTATTTTTATTAATTTTTATTATTTTTTAAGTATTAATATCGAAATAAATTAAAATAAAATATTTTCTGTAAAAAAATATTTTTTTTAATTTTTTTTATGGTGTATTAAATTATTTCCTACAACTTTCATGTTGAAAGTTTTGGCAAAAAACCATTACTTTTTAAAAAAACCCCATTATGACTCCTCGAACATGCTTGATGTTTCCTCCTGCCAGATTGAAAAGGGCTTAACAGGCTATTATAAGGGGGGGGCACCTCCCTTGCCCAGGGCAAGGCAGTGGCAGGTACGCCCCATGTTGGGCGCGGCCTGGGCTGCGGCCTTGGGTTACATGCACTGCGGCTCGACCGCGGCCTGGGCTGCGGCCTGGGGCGGCTCGGCCGCGGCCTTGGGCGGCCTGGACCGCGGCCTTGGGCGGCCTTGGGCGGCCTTGCGCGGCCTGGGCGCGGCCTTGGGCGGCCTGGGCGCGGCCTTGCGCGGCCTGGGCGGCCTGGGCGCGGCCTTGGGCAGCATGGCATGGCATGCGCGCGGGCGTGGGCGGCCTGGCATGCGCGCGGCATGGGCAGCACGGCATGGCATGCGCACGGCCTGGGCAGCCTGGCATGCAGCCGGCCTGGCATGCCCGCGGCGTGGGCAGCACGGCATGGCATGCGCACGGCCTGGGCGGCCTGGCATGCAGCCGGCCTGGCATGCCCGCGGCGTGGGCAGCACGGCATCGCATGCGCACGGCCTGGGCGGCCTGGCATGCAGCCGGCCTGGGCAGCACGGCCTGGCATGCGCACGGCCTGGGCGGCCTGGCATGCCCGCGGCGTGGGCAGCGTGGCCTGTGCGAATACCGCGCGCGTGGTCTTTTGACCACGGTGCGCGTGTTGCGCGCATGGTCGCGCACGCCTTTGCACGCCTTCGCACGCAACGCACGTCTAGTGATAAGAACCGCAGCCAAGGCAGCCCAGCCCCAAGGCCAAGGCCAGCAGCATGGCATGCCACGGCGAAGGCAGCCCAGCCAAAGCCAGCAGCATGCCATGCCAAGGCCAGCAGCATGCCATGCCACGGCCAAGGCAGGCCAGCCAAAGCCAGCAGCATGCCATGCCAAGGCCAAGGCCAGCAGCATGCCATGCCACGGCCAAGGCAGCCCAGCCAAAGCCAGCAGCATGCCATGCCAAGGCCAAGGCCAGCAGCATGCCATGCCACGGCCAAGGCAGCCCAGCCAAAGCCAGCAGCATGCCATGCCAAGGCCTAGGCCAGCAGCATGCCATGCCACGGCCAAGGCAGGCCAGCCAAAGCCAGCAGCATGCCATGCCAAGGCCAAGGCCAGCAGCATGCCATGCCACGGCCAAGGCAGCCCAGCCAAAGCCAGCAGCATGCCATGCCAAGGCCTAGGCCAGCAGCATGCCATGCCACGGCCAAGGCAGGCCTGCCAAAGCCAGCAGCATGCCATGCAAAGGCCAAGGCCAGCAGCATGCCATGCCACGGCCAAGGCAGCCCAACCAAAGCCAGCAGCATGCCATGCCAAGGCCAAGGCCAGCAGCATGCCATGCCACGGCCAAGGCAGCCCAGCCAAAGCCAGCAGCATGCCATGCCAAGGCCTAGGCCAGCAGCATGCCATGCCACGGCCAAGGCAGGCAAGCCAAAGCCAGCAGCATGCCATGCCAAGGCCAAGGCCAGCAGCATGCCATGCCACGGCCAAGGCAGCCCAGCCAAAGCCAGCAGCATGCCATGCCAAGGCCTAGGCCAGCAGCATGCCATGCCACGGCCAAGGCAGGCAAGCCAAAGCCAGCAGCATGCCATGCCAAGGCCAAGGCCAGCAGCATGCCATGCCACGGCCAAGGCAGCCCAGCCAAAGCCAGCAGCATGCCATGCCAAGGCCAAGGCCAGCAGCATGCAGTGCCATGGCCAAGGCAGGCCTGCCAAAGCCAGCAGCATGCCATGCCAAGGCCAAGGCCAGCAGCATGCCATGCCACGGCCAAGGCAGCCCAGCCAAAGCCAGCGGCATGCCATGCCAAGGCCAAGGCCAGCAGCATGCCATGCCACGGCCAAGGCAGCCCAGCCAAAGCCAGCAGCATGCCATGCCAAGGCCTAGGCCAGCAGCATGCAGTGCCACGGCCAAGGCAGGCCTGCCAAAGCCAGCAGCATGCCATGCCAAGGCCATGGCCAGCAGCATGCCATGCCACGGCCAAGGCAGCCCAGCCAAAGCCAGCAGCATGCCATGCCAAGGCCAAGGCCAGCAGCATGCCATGCCACGGCCAAGGCAGCCCAGCCAAAGCCAGCAGCATGCCAAGCCAAGGCCAAGGCCAGCAGCATGCCATGCCACGGCCAAGGCGGCCCAGCCAAAGCCAGCAGCATGCCATGCCAAGGCCTAGGCCAGCAGCATGCCATGCCACGGCCAAGGCAGGCAAGCCAAAGCCAGCAGCATGCCATGCCAAGGCCAAGGCCAGCAGCATGCCATGCCACGGCCAAGGCAGCCCAGCCAAAGCCAGCAGCATGCCATGCCAAGGCCAAGGCCAGCAGCATGCCATGCCACGGCCAAGGCAGCCCAGCCAAAGCCAGCAGCATGCCATGCCAAGGCCTAGGCCAGCAGCATGCCATGCCACGGCCAAGGCAGGCCAGCCAAAGCCAGCAGCATGCCATGCCAAGGCCAAGGCCAGCAGCATGCCATGCCACGGCCAAGGCAGCCCAGCCAAAGCCAGCAGCATGCCAAGCCAAGGCCAAGGCCAGCAGCATGCCATGCCACGGCCAAGGCAGCCCAGCCAAAGCCAGCAGCATGCCATGCCAAGGCCTAGGCCAGCAGCATGCCATGCCACGGCCAAGGCAGGCAAGCCAAAGCCAGCAGCATGCCATGCCAAGGCCAAGGCCAGCAGCATGCCATGCCACGGCCAAGGCAGCCCAGCCAAAGCCAGCAGCATGCCATGCCAAGGCCAAGGCCAGCAGCATGCCATGCCACGGCCAAGGCAGCCCAGCCAAAGCCAGCAGCATGCCATGCCAAGGCCTAGGCCAGCAGCATGCAGTGCCACGGCCAAGGCAGGCCTGCCAAAGCCAGCAGCATGCCATGCCAAGGCCAAGGCCAGCAGCATGCCCTGCCACGGCCAAGGCAGCCCAGCCAAAGCCAGCAGCATGCCATGCCAAGGCCAAGGCCAGCAGCATGCCATGCCACGGCCAAGGCAGCCCAGCCAAAGCCAGCAGCATGCCATGCCAAGGCCTAGGCCAGCAGCATGCAGTGCCACGGCCAAGGCAGGCCTGCCAAAGCCAGCAGCATGCCATGCCAAGGCCAAGGCCAGCAGCATGCCCTGCCACGGCCAAGGCAGCCCAGCCAAAGCCAGCAGCATGCCATGCCAAGGCCAAGGCCAGCAGCATGCCATGCCACGGCCAAGGCAGCCCAGCCAAAGCCAGCAGCATGCCATGCCAAGGCCTAGGCCAGCAGCATGCAGTGCCACGGCCAAGGCAGGCCTGCCAAAGCCAGCAGCATGCCATGCCAAGGCCAAGGCCAGCAGCATGCCATGCCACGGCCAAGGCAGCCCGGCCAAAGCCAGCAGCATGCCATGCCAAGGCCAAGGCCAGCAGCATGCCATGCCACGGCCAAGGCAGGCCAGCCAAAGCCAGCAGCATGCCAAGCCAAGGCCAAGGCCAGCAGCATGCCATGCCACGGCCAAGGCAGCCCAGCCAAAGCCAGCAGCATGCCATGCCAAGGCCTAGGCCAGCAGCATGCCATGCCACGGCCAAGGCAGCCCAGCCAAAGCCAGCAGCATGCCATGCCAAGGCCTAGGCCAGCAGCATGCAGTGCCACGGCCAAGGCAGGCCTGCCAAAGCCAGCAGCATGCCATGCCACGGCCAAGGCAGCCCGGCCAAAGCCAGCAGCATGCCATGCCAAGGCCAAGACCAGCAGCATGCCATGCCACGGCCAAGGCAGGCCAGCCAAAGCCAGCAGCATGCCTTGCCAAGGCCAAGGCCAGCAGCATGCCATGCCACGGCCAAGGCAGCCCAGCCAAAGCCAGCAGCATGCCATGCCAAGGCCAAGGCCAGCAGCATGCCATGCCACGGCCAAGGCAGCCCAGCCAAAGCCAGCAGCATGCCAAGCCAAGGCCAAGGCCAGCAGCATGCCATGCCACGGCCAAGGCAGCCCAGCCAAAGCCAGCAGCATGCCATGCCAAGGCCTAGGCCAGCAGCATGCCATGCCACGGCCAAGGCAGGCCAGCCAAAGCCAGCAGCATGCCATGCCAAGGCCAAGGCCAGCAGCATGCCATGCCACGGCCAAGGCAGCCCAGCCAAAGCCAGCAGCATGCCATGCCAAGGCCAAGGCCAGCAGCATGCCATGCCACGGCCAAGGCAGCCCAGCCAAAGCCAGCAGCATGCCATGCCAAGGCCTAGGCCAGCAGCATGCCATGCCACGGCCAAGGCAGGCCAGCCAAAGCCAGCAGCATGCCATGACAAGGCCAAGGCCAGCAGCATGCCATGCCACGGCCAAGGCAGCCCAGCCAAAGCCAGCAGCATGCCATGCCAAGGCCAAGGCAGGCCAGCCAAAGCCAGCAGCATGCCATGCCAAGGCCAAGGCCAGCAGCATGCCATGCCACGGCCAAGGCAGCCCAGCCAAAGCCAGCAGCATGCCATGCCAAGGCCTAGGCCAGCAGCATGCCATGCCAAGGCCAAGGCAGCCCAGCCAAAGCCAGCAGCATGCCATGCCCAGGCCAAGGCCAGCAGCATGCCATGCCACAGCCAAGGCAGCCCAGCCAAAGCCAGCAGCATGCCATGCCAAGGCCTAGGCCAGCAGCATGCCGTGCCGCGGCCAAGGCAGCCCAACCAAAGCGAGCAGCATGCCATGCCAAGGCCTAGGCCAGCAGCATGCCATGCGCCGGCCAAGGCAGGCCAGCCAAAGCCAGCAGCATGCCATGCCAACGCCAAGGCCAGCAGCATGCCATGCCACGGCCAAGGCAGGCCAGCCAAAGCCAGCAGCATGCCCTGCCAAGGCCTAGGCCAGCAGCATGCCATGCCACGGCCAAGGCAGGCCAGCCATAGCCAGCAGCATGCCATGCCAAGGCCAAGGCCAGCAGCATGCCATGCCACGGCCAAGGCTGCCAGCCAAAGCCAGCAGCATGCCATGCCAAGGCCTAGGCCAGCAGCATGCCATGCCACGGCCAAGGCAGCCCAGCCAAAGCCAGCAGCATGCCATGCCAAGGCCTAGGCCAGCAGCATGCCATGCCACGGCCAAGGCAGCCCAGCCAAAGCCAGCTGCATGCCATGCCACGGCCAAGGCAGCCCAGCCAAAGCCAGCAGCATGCCATGCCAAGGCCTAGGCCAGCAGCATGCCATGCCACGGCCAAGGCAGGCCTGCCAAAGCCAGCAGCATGCCATGCAAAGGCCAAGGCCAGCAGCATGCCATGCCACGGCCAAGGCAGCCCAGCCAAAGCCAGCAGCATGCCATGCCAAGGCCAAGGCCAGCAGCATGCCATGCCACGGCCAAGGCAGCCCAGCCAAAGCCAGCAGCATGCCATGCCAAGGCCTAGGCCAGCAGCATGCCATGCCACGGCCAAGGCAGGCAAGCCAAAGCCAGCAGCATGCCATGCCAAGGCCAAGGCCAGCAGCATGCCATGCCACGGCCAAGGCAGCCCAGCCAAAGCCAGCAGCATGCCATGCCAAGGCCTAGGCCAGCAGCATGCCATGCCACGGCCAAGGCAGGCAAGCCAAAGCCAGCAGCATGCCATGCCAAGGCCAAGGCCAGCAGCATGCCATGCCACGGCCAAGGCAGCCCGGCCAAAGCCAGCAGCATGCCATGCCAAGGCCAAGACCAGCAGCATGCCATGCCACGGCCAAGGCAGGCCAGCCAAAGCCAGCAGCATGCCTTGCCAAGGCCAAGGCCAGCAGCATGCCATGCCACGGCCAAGGCAGCCCAGCCAAAGCCAGCAGCATGCCATGCCAAGGCCAAGGCCAGCAGCATGCCATGCCACGGCCAAGGCAGCCCAGCCAAAGCCAGCAGCATGCCAAGCCAAGGCCAAGGCCAGCAGCATGCCATGCCACGGCCAAGGCAGCCCAGCCAAAGCCAGCAGCATGCCATGCCAAGGCCTAGGCCAGCAGCATGCCATGCCACGGCCAAGGCAGGCCAGCCAAAGCCAGCAGCATGCCATGCCAAGGCCAAGGCCAGCAGCATGCCATGCCACGGCCAAGGCAGCCCAGCCAAAGCCAGCAGCATGCCATGCCAAGGCCAAGGCCAGCAGCATGCCATGCCACGGCCAAGGCAGCCCAGCCAAAGCCAGCAGCATGCCATGCCAAGGCCTAGGCCAGCAGCATGCCATGCCACGGCCAAGGCAGGCCAGCCAAAGCCAGCAGCATGCCATGCCAAGGCCAAGGCCAGCAGCATGCCATGCCACGGCCAAGGCAGCCCAGCCAAAGCCAGCAGCATGCCATGCCAAGGCCAAGGCAGGCCAGCCAAAGCCAGCAGCATGCCATGCCAAGGCCAAGGCCAGCAGCATGCCATGCCACGGCCAAGGCAGCCCAGCCAAAGCCAGCAGCATGCCATGCCAAGGCCTAGGCCAGCAGCATGCCATGCCAAGGCCAAGGTAGCCCAGCCAAAGCCAGCAGCATGCCATGCCCAGGCCAAGGCCAGCAGCATGCCATGCCACGGCCAAGGCAGCCCAGCCAAAGCCAGCAGCATGCCATGCCAAGGCCTAGGCCAGCAGCATGCCGTGCCGCGGCCAAGGCAGCCCAACCAAAGCGAGCAGCATGCCATGCCAAGGCCTAGGCCAGCAGCATGCCATGCGCCGGCCAAGGCAGGCCAGCCAAAGCCAGCAGCATGCCATGCCAACGCCAAGGCCAGCAGCATGCCATGCCACGGCCAAGGCAGGCCAGCCAAAGCCAGCAGCATGCCATGCCAAGGCCTAGGCCAGCAGCATGCCATGCCACGGCCAAGGCAGGCCAGCCAAAGCCAGCAGCATGCCATGCCAAGGCCAAGGCCAGCAGCATGCCATGCCACGGCCAAGGCTGCCAGCCAAAGCCAGCAGCATGCCATGCCAAGGCCTAGGCCAGCAGCATGCCATGCCACGGCCAAGGCAGCCCAGCCAAAGCCAGCAGCATGCCATGCCAAGGCCTAGGCCAGCAGCATGCCATGCCACGGCCAAGGCAGCCCAGCCAAAGCCAGCAGCATGCCATGCCACGGCCAAGGCAGCCCAGCCAAAGCCAGCAGCATGCCATGCCAAGGCCAAGGCCAAGGCCAGCAGCATGCCATGCCACGGCCAAGGCCAAGGCCAAGGCAGCCCATCCGAAGCCAGCAACATTCCATGGCAAGGCCAACGCAGCCCAGCCAAAGCCGGCGGCATGCCATGCCAAGGCCAAGGCCAGCCGCATGTCTTGCCACGGCCTTGTCCCGCAGCGTGGCGTGCCTTGGCCTTGGGCTAGAACATCGCATGCCACGCCCTTGGCAAGCAATCCTGTCCCTCGTGTAATTGCCATTTGGTTTGGCTTTGACTTACGTATATGTTGCCCTGCGAAATGCTTGTCCCTCGGGTAATAGCCGGTTTGGTTGCCTTTGACTTGCGAACACGTTGCTAGTGCTTTCCCCAGTGGAAGCTTGTTGGGAAAAGTATGTCCCTCGGAAGTTGCCTGTTGCGTTTGTTATTTGCATTCGAGCTATCCGATGCTTGCTGGGTTTCTCTAAGAGTTTTTGCACGTTCGTCGGGCTTTTTAATTATTTATTTACTCATAAAAATTATAATAAAATAAATTAAAAATAAAAAAATAATTAAAAAAATTACTATAATTACTAGTGCCTCATCTTATAATTGTTGGAATTTTTCTAGAATTTTTTGAGTATTTTTAGTAATTTTTATTATTTTTTAAGTATTAAAATTGAAATAAATTAAAATAAAATATTCCGGTGGCCAAATATTTTTTTATAATTTTTTTTATGGTGTATTAAATTATTTCATACAACTTTCATGTTGAAAGTTTTGGCAAAAAACCATTACTTTTTAAAAAAACCCCATTATGACTCCTCGAACATGCTTGATGTTTCCTCCTGCCAGATTGAAAAGGGCTTAACAGGCTATTATAAGGGGGGGGCACCTCCCTTAAGGCTGGCCAGCATGGCCAGGCCACAGGCCACGCCTATGCCTAGGCGGGCGCTTGGCACATGCCATCGCTTGGCTTGTGGCATTGGCTTGTGGCATCGAAACTACATAGCCAAGCACGGGATGCGTCGAGTGGCGGCCCGCGGCGGTGGCGGTGGCACGTTGGCCTAGGGCAGCATGCCATGCCACAGCCTTGGCCAGCAACATGGCATGCCAAAGCCTTGGCCAGCAGCATGCCATGCCCTGGCCTTGGCAAGCATGTCATGCCACGGCCTTGGCCAGCAGCATGCCATGCCACGGCCTTGGCCAGCAGCATGCCATGCCCCGGCCTTGGCCAGCATGTCATGCCACGGCCTTGGCCAGCAGCATGCCATGCCACAGCCTTGGCCAGCAGCATGCCATGCCACAGCCTTGGCCAGCAACATGGCATGCCAAAGCCTTGGCCAGCAGCACGCCATGCCCCGGCCTTGGCAAGCTTGTCATGCCACGGCCATGGCCAGCAGCGTGCTATGCCCCGGCCTTGGCCAGCAGCGTGCCATGCCACGACCTTGGCCAGCAGCTTGCCATGCCCCGGCCTTGGCCAGCATGTCATGCCACGGCCTTGGCCAGCAGCATGCCATGCCACGGCCTTGGCCAGCAACATGGCATGCCGCGGCCTTGGCCAGCAGCATGCCATGCCCTGGCCTTGGCAAGCATGTCATGCCACGGCCTTGGCCAGCAGCATGCCATGCCACGGCCTTGGCCAGCATGTCATGCCACGGCCTTGGCCAGCAGCATGCCATGCCACAGCCTTGGCCAGCAGCATGCCATGCCACAGCCTTGGCCAGCAACATGGCATGCCAAAGCCTTGGCCAGCAGCACGCCATGCCCCGGCCTTGGCAAGCTTGTCATGCCACGGCCATGGCCAGCAAGCAGCGTGCTATGCCCCGGCCTTGGCCAGCAGCGTGCCATGCCACGACCTTGGCCAGCAGCTTGCCATGCCCCGGCCTTGGCCAGCATGTCATGCCACGGCCTTGGCCGGCAGCATGGCAAGCCCAAGCCTTGGTCAGCAGCAGCATGCCATGCCAACGCCTTGGCCAGCAGCATGCCTTGCCACGGCCTCGGCCATCAGCATGCCTTGCCACGGCCTCGGCCATCAGCATGCCTTGCCACGGCCTCGGCCATCAGCATGCCTTGCCACGGCCTTGTCCAGCAGCATGGCATGCCCGGCCTTGGCCAGCAGCATGTCATGCCACGGCCTTGGCAAGCATGCCAAGCCACGGCCTTGGCAAGCATGCCATGTCCCTCGGGTAATTGTACAAGTTGCCTTGCGAAATGCATGTCCCTCGGTTAAATTGCCATTTGGTTGGCTTTGGCGTGCGAACGAGTTGCCTGTGCTTTCCTTGTGGAAGCTTGTTGCGAGAAGTATGTCCCTCGAAAGTTGCCTGTTGCGTTTGTTATTTGCATTCGCGCTAACCGGTGCTTGCTCGGCCTCTCTAAATGTTTTCGCGCGTTCGTCGGGCTTCTTGGTCCTTCGGGGGGTGATTCGTTTTGGGGGGCTGGTGCACAGTGTACGTCGTGGCGCGTGAGTTGTGTTCAGTTTGTGCGAGTTGGACGGATCCCTGCCTGTGCAGCGAACTCCACTGGTGCATTCCTCCATGTCCCTCGGGTTGTCTTCGACTCGCCTTCGGGTTGCTTGCGCTTCCCTAGTGGAAGGTGCCTTGCGAAAAGCGTGTCCCTCGGGTAATTGCCATTTGGTTGGCTTTGACGTTCGAACGAGTTGCCTATGCTTTCCTAGTGGAAGCTTGTTGCGAAAAGTATGTCCCTCGAAATTTGCCTGTT
>NC_138972.1:270000-287500 GCF_055761805.1 Camellia sinensis | reverse complement strand
GGCCTCGGCCCGTATGCCTTGCCACGGCGTTGCCCAACATGCCATGCCACGGCCTCGGCCCGCATGCCATGCCATGCCACGGCCACGGCCCGCATGCCATGCCACGGCCACGGCCTCGGCCCGCATGCCTTGCTACGGCGTCGCCCAACATGCCATGCCACGGCCTCGGCCCGCATGCCGTGCCACGGCCTCGGCCCGCATGCCGTGCCACGGCCTTGGCCCGCATGCCTTGCCACGGCGTTGCCCAACATGCCATGCCACGGCCTCGGCCCGCATGCCATGCCATGCCACGGCCCGCATGTCTTGCCACGGCGTTGCCAAACATGCCATGCCACGGCCTCGGCCCGCATGCCTTGCGACGGCGTCGCCCAACATGCCATGCCACGGCCACGGCCCGCATGCCATGCCACGGCCTCGGCCCGCATGCCATGCCACGGCCTCGGCCCGCATGCCTTGCTGCGGTGTTGCCCAACATGCCATGCCACGGCCTCGGCCCGCATGCCTTGCCACCGCGTTGCCCAGCATGCCATGCCACCGCGTTGCCCGGCGTGCCATGCCTTAGCCTTGGCCAACATGTCGAGCCACGGCCTCGGCCCGCATGCCATGCCATGCCACAGCCCGCATGTCTTGCCACGGCGTTGCCAAACATGCCATGCCACGGCCTCGGCCCGCATGACGTGCCACGGCCTCGGCCCGCATGACATGCCACGGCCTCGGCCCGCATGCCTTGCTACGGCGTCGCCCAACATGCCTTGCCACGGCCTCGGCCCGCATGCCATGCCACGGCCTCGGCCCGCATGACATGCCACGGCCTCGGCCCGCATGCCTTGCCACGACGCCGCCCAACTTGCCATGCCACGGCCTCGGCCCGCATGCCATGCCACGGCCTCGGCCCGCATGACATGCCACGGCCTCGTCCCGCATGCCTTGCTACGGCGTCGCCCAACATGCCATGCCACGGCCTCGGCCCGCATGCCATGCCACGGCCTCGGCCCGCATGACATGCCACGGCCTCGGACCGCATGCCTTGCTACGGCGTCGCCCAACATGCCATGCCACGGCCTCGGCCCGCATGCCACGGCACGGCCTCGGCCCGCATGCCTTGCTACGGCGTCGCCCAACATGCCATGCCACGGCCTCGGCCCGCATGCCATGCCACGGCCTCGGCCCGCATGACATGCCACGGCCTCGGACCGCATGCCTTGCTACGGCGTCGCCCAACATGCCATGCCACGGCCTCGGCCCGCATGCCACGGCACGGCCTCGGCCCGCATGCCTTGCTACGGCGTCGCCCAACATGCCATGCCACGGCCTCGGCCCGCATGCCATGCCACGGCCTCGGCCCGCATGACATGCCACGGCCTCGGACCGCATGCCTTGCTACGGCGTCGCCCAACATGCCATGCCACGGCCTCGGCCCGCATGCCATGCCACGGCCTCGGCCCGCATGCCATGCCACGGCCTCGGCCCGCATGCCTTGCTGCGGCGTTGCCCAACATGCCATGCCACGGCCTCGGCCCGCATGCCTTGCCACCGCGTTGCCCAGCATGCCATGCCACCGCGTTGCCCGGCGTGCCATGCCTTAGCCTTGGCCAACATGTCGAGCCACGGCCTCGGCCCGCATGCCATGCCATGCCACGGCCCGCATGTCTTGCCACGGCGTGGCCAAACATGCCATGCCACGGCCTCGGCCCGCATGACGTGCCACGGCCTCGGCCCGCATGACCTGCCACGGCCTCGGCCCGCATGCCTTGCTACGGCGTCGCCCAACATGCCTTGCCACGGCCTCGGCCCGCATGCCATGCCACGGCCTCGGCCCGCATGACATGCCACGGCCTCGGCCAGCATGCCTTGCCACGACGCCGCCCAACTTGCCATGCCACGGCCTCGGCCCGCATGCCATGCCACGGCCTCGGCCCGCATGACATGCCACGGCCTCGGCCCGCATGCCTTGCTACGGCGTCGCCCAACATGCCATGCCACGGCCTCGGCCCGCATGCCATGCCACGGCCTCGGCCCGCATGACATGCCACGGCCTCGGACCGCATGCCTTGCTACGGCGTCGCCCAACATGCCATGCCACGGCCTCGGCCCGCACGCCACGGCACGGCCTCGGCCCGCATGCCTTGCTACGGCGTCGCCCAACATGCCATGCCACGGCCTCGGCCCGCATGCCATGCCACGGCCTCGGCCCGCATGACATGCCACGGCCTCGGACCGCATGCCTTGCTACGGCGTCGCCCAACATGCCATGCCACGGCCTCGGCCCGCATGCCATGCCACGGCCTCGGCCCGCATGACATGCCACGGCCTCGGCCCGCATGCCTTGCTACGGCGTCGCCCAACATGCCTTGCCACGGCCTCGGCCCGCATGCCATGCCACGGCCTCGGCCCGCATGCCTTGCCACGACGTCGCCCAACTTGCCATGCCACGGCCTCGGCCCGCATGCCATGCCACGGCCTCGGCGCGCATGACATGCCACGGCCTCGGCCCGCATGCCATGCTACGGCGTCGCCCAACATGCCATGCCACGGCCTCGGCCCGCATGCCATGCCACGGCCTCGGCCCGCATGCCACGGCACGGCCTCGGCCCGCATGCCTTGCTACGGCGTCGCCCAACATGCCATGCCACGGCCTCGGCCCGCATGCCATGCCACGGCCTCGGCCCGCATGACATGCCACGGCCTCGGACCGCATGCCTTGCTACGGCGTCGCCCAACATGCCATGCCACGGCCTCGGCCCGCATGCCATGCCACGGCCTCGGCCCGCATGCCATGCCACGGCCTCGGCCCGCATGCCTTGCTGCGGCGTTGCCCAACATGCCATGCCACGGCCTCGGCCCGCATGCCTTGCCACCGCGTTGCCCAGCATGCCATGCCACCGCGTTGCCCGGCGTGCCATGCCTTAGCCTTGGCCAACATGTCGAGCCACGGCCTCGGCCCGCATGCCATGCCATGCCACGGCCCGCATGTCTTGCCACGGCGTGGCCAAACATGCCATGCCACGGCCTCGGCCCGCATGACGTGCCACGGCCTCGGCCCGCATGACCTGCCACGGCCTCGGCCCGCATGCCTTGCTACGGCGTCGCCCAACATGCCTTGCCACGGCCTCGGCCCGCATGCCATGCCACGGCCTCGGCCCGCATGACATGCCACGGCCTCGGCCAGCATGCCTTGCCACGACGCCGCCCAACTTGCCATGCCACGGCCTCGGCCCGCATGCCATGCCACGGCCTCGGCCCGCATGACATGCCACGGCCTCGGCCCGCATGCCTTGCTACGGCGTCGCCCAACATGCCATGCCACGGCCTCGGCCCGCATGCCATGCCACGGCCTCGGCCCGCATGACATGCCACGGCCTCGGCCCGCATGCCTTGCTACGGCGTCGCCCAACATGCCTTGCCACGGCCTCGGCCCGCATGCCATGCCACGGCCTCGGCCCGCATGCCTTGCCACGACGTCGCCCAACTTGCCATGCCACGGCCTCGGCCCGCATGCCATGCCACGGCCTCGGCGCGCATGACATGCCACGGCCTCGGCCCGCATGCCATGCTACGGCGTCGCCCAACATGCCATGCCACGGCCTCGGCCCGCATGCCATGCCACGGCCTCGGCCCGCATGCCACGGCACGGCCTCGGCCCGCATGCCTTGCTACGGCGTCGCCCAACATGCCATGCCACGGCCTCGGCCCGCATGCCATGCCACGGCCTCGGCCCGCATGACATGCCACGGCCTCGGACTGCATGCCTTGCTACGGCGTCGCCCAACATGCCATGCCACAGCCACGGCCCGCACGCCGTGCCACGGCCTCGGCCTCGGCCCGCATGCCTTGCTACGACGTTGGCCAACATGCCATGCCACGGCCCCGGCCCGCATGCCATGCCACCGCGTTGCCCGGCGTGCCATGCCTTAGCCTTGGCCAACATGTCGTGCCACGGCCTCGGCCCGCATGCCATGCCATGCCACGGCCCTCATGTCTTGCCACGGCGTTGCCAAACATGCCATGCCACGGCCTCGGCCCGCATGCCTTGCTACGGCGTCGCCCAACATGCCATGACATGCCACGGCCTCGGCCCGCATGCCTTGCTACGGCGTCGCCCAACAAGCCATGCCACGGCCTCGGCCCGCATGCCATGCCACGGCCTCGGCCCGCATGCCTTGCGACGGCGTCGCCCAACATGCCATGCCACGGCCTCTGCCCGCATGCCATGCCACGGCCTCGGCCCGCGTGACATGCCACGGCCTCGGCCCGCATGCCTTGCCACGACGTCGCCCAACTTGCCATGCCACGGCCTCGGCCCGCATGCCATGCCACGGCCTCGGCTCGCATGACATGCCACGGCCTCGGCCCGCATGCCTTGCTACGGCGTCGCCCAACATGCCATGCCACGGCCTCGGCCCGCATGCCATGCCATGCCATGGCCTCGGCCCGCATGACATGCCACGGCCTCGGACCGCATGCCTTGCTACGGCGTCGCCCAACATGCCATGCCACGGCCCCGGCCCGCATGCCTTGCCACCGCGTTGCCCGGCGTGCCATGCCTTAGCCTTGGCCAACATGTCGTGCCACGGCCTCGGCCCGCATGCCATGCCATGCCACGGCCCGCATGTCTTGCCACGGCGTTGCCAAACATGCCATGCCACGGCCTCGGCCCGCATGCCTTGCCACGGCCTCGGCCAACATGCCATGCCACGGCCTCGGCCCGCATGCCATGCCACGGCCTCGGCCCGCATGACATGCCACGGCCTCGGCCCGCATGCCTTGCTACGGCGTCGCCCAACATGCCATGCCACGGCCTCGGCCCGCATGCCCTTCTACGGCGTTGCCCAACATGCCATGCCACGGCCTCGGCCCGCATGCCTTGCCACCGCGTTGCCCAGCATGCCATGCCACCGCGTTGCCCGGCGTGCCATGCCTTAGCCTTGGCCAACATGTCGTGCCACGGCCTCGGCCCGCATGCCATGCCACGGACGGCCTCGGCCCGCATGCCATGCCACGGCCTCGGCCCGCATGTCTTGCCACGGCGTTGCCCAACATGCCATGCCACGGCCTCGGCTCCCATGCCTTGCCACCGCGCTGCCCAGCATGCCAATGCACCGCGTTGCCCGTCGTGCCATGCCTTAGCCTTGGCCAACATGCCACGCCACGGCCTCGGCCCGCATGGCTTGCCAGGGCGTTGCCCAACATGCCATGCCACGGCCTCGGCCCGCATGTCTTGCCACGGCGTTGCCCAACATGCCATGCCATGCCACGCCACGGCCTCGGCCCGCATGCCATGCCACGGCCTCGGCCCGCATGCCATGCCATGCCACGGCCTCGGCCCGCATGCCATGCCACGGCCTCGGCCAGCATGCCATGCCAAGGCCTCGGCCCGCATGCCTTGCCACGGCGTTGCCCAGCATGCCATGCCACCGCGTTGCCCAGCGGGCCGTGCCGCGGCCTCGGCCCGCATGCCTTGCGACTGCCTTGGCCAGCGTGCCATGCCTTAGCCTTGGCCTACATGCCATGCCACTGCCTTGGCCAGCATGTCGTGCCACCGCCACGGCCAGCATGCCATGCCGGTCCGTTGCCCAGCATGCCACGGCCGTGGCGGCATGGCAAGCCACGGCCTCGGCCAGCATGCCATGCCACGGCCTCGGCCAGCATGCCATGGCACTGTCTTGGTCAGCATGCCATGCCATGGCACCGCCTTGTCCAGCACGCCGTGCCGCAGCGTTGGCCAGCATGCCTTGGCCGGCATGCCATGCCAATGCCTTGGGCCAACATGGCGTGCCACGGGCTGGGCCATGCCGGTCCGTTGCCCGGCATGCCACGGCCGTGGCGGCATGGCAAGCCACGGCCTCGGCCAGCATGCCATGCCCCGGCCTCGCCCAGCATGCCATGGCACGGTCTTGGTCAGCATGCCATGCCATGGCACCGCCTTGTGCAGCGTTGGCCAGCATGCCTTGGCCGGCATGCCATGCCAATGCCTTGGGCCAACATGGCGTGCCACGGGCTGGGCGAGCACGGCATGCCACGGGCTGGGCGAGCATGCCACGCCACGGCCTTGGCTAGCAGCAAGGCATGCCACGGCCTCGGCGAGCATGCCATGCCATGCCAAGGCCAAGGCCAAAGCCAAGGCCAAGGCAGTGGGCAAGGCCAAGTCCCTGTGCAAGGCATGGCCAAGGCCGCGGGCAAAGGCCAAGGCCAAGGCCAAGGCCATGGCGTGCCACCGCCTCGATCGATCTTTTTGAACATGATTCTTTTATAATCTTACCCAAACCGTGCAACACAATTAAAAATGCACTACAATCAATTTTAAATGTCATTCCCTATTTTTTTGCAATTTTTCTGGAGCTTTTCGAATTTTTAAAGCCCTTATTTGGCATAAAAAAATCAAAATAAAATAAAAAAAATGAAAAAAATAATTTAATAATTTCTATAATTACTAGTGAATCATCCTTTAATTATGGGAATTTTTCCATAATTTTTTGACTGTTTTTATTAATTTTTATTATTTTTTAAGTATTAATATCGAAATAAATTAAAATAAAATATTTTCTGTAAAAAAATATTTTTTTTAATTTTTTTTATGGTGTATTAAATTATTTCCTACAACTTTCATGTTGAAAGTTTTGGCAAAAAACCATTACTTTTTAAAAAAACCCCATTATGACTCCTCGAACATGCTTGATGTTTCCTCCTGCCAGATTGAAAAGGGCTTAACAGGCTATTATAAGGGGGGGGCACCTCCCTTGCCCAGGGCAAGGCAGTGGCAGGTACGCCCCATGTTGGGCGCGGCCTGGGCTGCGGCCTTGGGTTACATGCACTGCGGCTCGACCGCGGCCTGGGCTGCGGCCTGGGGCGGCTCGGCCGCGGCCTTGGGCGGCCTGGACCGCGGCCTTGGGCGGCCTTGGGCGGCCTTGCGCGGCCTGGGCGCGGCCTTGGGCGGCCTGGGCGCGGCCTTGGGCGGCCTGGGCGCGGCCTTGCGCGGCCTGGGCGCGGCCTTGGGCGGCCTGGGCGCGGCCTTGCGCGGCCTGGGCGGCCTGGGCGCGGCCTTGCGCGGCCTGGGCGCGGCCTTGGGCAGCATGGCGTGGCATGCGCGCGGGCGTGGGCGGCCTGGCATGCGCGCGGCATGGGCAGCACGGCATGGCATGCGCACGGCCTGGGCGGCCTGGCATGCAGCCGGCCTGGCATGCCCGCGGCGTGGGCAGCACGGCATGGCATGCGCACGGCCTGGGCGGCCTGGCATGCAGCCGGCCTGGCATGCCCGCGGCGTGGGCAGCACGGCATGGCATGCGCACGGCCTGGGCGGCCTGGCATGCAGCCGGCCTGGGCAGCACGGCATGGCATGCGCACGGCCTGGGCGGCCTGGCATGCCCGCGGCGTGGGCAGCGTGGCCTGTGCGAATACCGCGCGCGTGGTCTTTTGACCACGGTGCGCGTGTTGCGCGCATGGTCGCGCACGCCTTTGCACGCCTTCGCACGCAACGCACGTCTAGTGATAAGAACCGCAGCCAAGGCAGCCCAGCCCCAAGGCCAAGGCCAGCAGCATGGCATGCCACGGCGAAGGCAGCCCAGCCAAAGCCAGCAGCATGCCATGCCAAGGCCAGCAGCATGCCATGCCACGACCAAGGCAGGCCAGCCAAAGCCAGCAGCATGCCATGCCAAGGCCAAGGCCAGCAGCATGCCATGCCACGGCCAAGGCAGCCCAGCCAAAGCCAGCAGCATGCCATGCCAAGGCCAAGGCCAGCAGCATGCCATGCCACGGCCAAGGCAGCCCAGCCAAAGCCAGCAGCATGCCATGCCAAGGCCTAGGCCAGCAGCATGCCATGCCACGGCCAAGGCAGGCCAGCCAAAGCCAGCAGCATGCCATGCCAAGGCCAAGGCCAGCAGCATGCCATGCCACGGCCAAGGCAGCCCAGCCAAAGCCAGCAGCATGCCATGCCAAGGCCTAGGCCAGCAGCATGCCATGCCACGGCCAAGGCAGGCCTGCCAAAGCCAGCAGCATGCCATGCAAAGGCCAAGGCCAGCAGCATGCCATGCCACGGCCAAGGCAGCCCAGCCAAAGCCAGCAGCATGCCATGCCAAGGCCAAGGCCAGCAGCATGCCATGCCACGGCCAAGGCAGCCCAGCCAAAGCCAGCAGCATGCCATGCCAAGGCCTAGGCCAGCAGCATGCCATGCCACGGCCAAGGCAGGCAAGCCAAAGCCAGCAGCATGCCATGCCAAGGCCAAGGCCAGCAGCATGCCATGCCACGGCCAAGGCAGCCCAGCCAAAGCCAGCAGCATGCCATGCCAAGGCCTAGGCCAGCAGCATGGCATGCCACGGCGAAGGCAGGCAAGCCAAAGCCAGCAGCATGCCATGCCAAGGCCAGCAGCATGCCATGCCACGGCCAAGGCAGGCCAGCCAAAGCCAGCAGCATGCCATGCCAAGGCCAAGGCCAGCAGCATGCCATGCCACGGCCAAGGCAGCCCAGCCAAAGCCAGCAGCATGCCATGCCAAGGCCAAGGCCAGCAGCATGCCATGCCACGGCCAAGGCAGCCCAGCCAAAGCCAGCAGCATGCCATGCCAAGGCCTAGGCCAGCAGCATGCCATGCCACGGCCAAGGCAGGCCAGCCAAAGCCAGCAGCATGCCATGCCAAGGCCAAGGCCAGCAGCATGCCATGCCACGGCCAAGGCAGCCCAGCCAAAGCCAGCAGCATGCCATGCCAAGGCCAAGGCCAGCAGCATGCCATGCCACGGCCAAGGCAGCCCAGCCAAAGCCAGCAGCATGCCAAGCCAAGGCCAAGGCCAGCAGCATGCCATGCCACGGCCAAGGCAGCCCAGCCAAAGCCAGCAGCATGCCATGCCAAGGCCAAGGCCAGCAGCATGCCATGCCACGGCCAAGGCAGCCCAGCCAAAGCCAGCAGCATGCCATGCCAAGGCCTAGGCCAGCAGCATGCCATGCCACGGCCAAGGCAGGCAAGCCAAAGCCAGCAGCATGCCATGCCAAGGCCAAGGCCAGCAGCATGCCATGCCACGGCCAAGGCAGCCCAGCCAAAGCCAGCAGCATGCCATGCCAAGGCCTAGGCCAGCAGCATGGCATGCCACGGCGAAGGCAGGCAAGCCAAAGCCAGCAGCATGCCATGCCAAGGCCAGCAGCATGCCATGCCACGGCCAAGGCAGGCCAGCCAAAGCCAGCAGCATGCCATGCCAAGGCCAAGGCCAGCAGCATGCCATGCCACGGCCAAGGCAGCCCAGCCAAAGCCAGCAGCATGCCATGCCAAGGCCAAGGCCAGCAGCATGCCATGCCACGGCCAAGGCAGCCCAGCCAAAGCCAGCAGCATGCCATGCCAAGGCCTAGGCCAGCAGCATGCCATGCCACGGCCAAGGCAGGCCAGCCAAAGCCAGCAGCATGCCATGCCAAGGCCAAGGCCAGCAGCATGCCATGCCACGGCCAAGGCAGCCCAGCCAAAGCCAGCAGCATGCCATGCCAAGGCCTAGGCCAGCAGCATGCCATGCCACGGCCAAGGCAGGCCTGCCAAAGCCAGCAGCATGCCATGCAAAGGCCAAGGCCAGCAGCATGCCATGCCACGGCCAAGGCAGCCCAGCCAAAGCCAGCAGCATGCCATGCCAAGGCCAAGGCCAGCAGCATGCCATGCCACGGCCAAGGCAGCCCAGCCAAAGCCAGCAGCATGCCATGCCAAGGCCTAGGCCAGCAGCATGCCATGCCACGGCCAAGGCGGGCAAGCCAAAGCCAGCAGCATGCCATGCCAAGGCCAAGACCAGCAGCATGCCGTGCCACGGCCAAGGCAGCCCAGCCAAAGCCAGCAGCATGCCATGCCAAGGCCTAGGCCAGCAGCATGCCATGCCACGGCCAAGGCAGGCAAGCCAAAGCCAGCAGCATGCCATGCCAAGGCCAAGGCCAGCAGCATGCCATGCCACGGCCAAGGCAGCCCAGCCAAAGCCAGCAGCATGCCATGCCAAGGCCAAGGCCAGCAGCATGCAGTGCCACGGCCAAGGCAGGCCTGCCAAAGCCAGCAGCATGCCATGCCAAGGCCAAGGCCATCAGCATGCCATGCCACGGCCAAGGCAGCCCAGCCAAAGCCAGCAGCATGCCATGCCAAGGCCTAGGCCAGCAGCATGCAGTGCCACGGCCAAGGCAGGCCTGCCAAAGCCAGCAGCATGCCATGCCGAGGCCAAGGCCAGCAGCATGCCCTGCCACAGCCAAGGCAGCCCAGCCAAAGCCAACAGCATGCCATGCCAAGGCCAAGGCCAGCAGCATGCCATGCCACGGCCAAGGCAGCCCAGCCAAAGCCAGCAGCATGCCATGCCAAGGCCTAGGCCAGCAGCATGCAGTGCCACGGCCAAGGCAGGCCTGCCAAAGCCAGCAGCATGCCATGCCAAGGCCAAGGCCAGCAGCATGCCATGCCACGGCCAAGGCAGCCCGGCCAAAGCCAGCAGCATGCCATGCCAAGGACAAGGCCAGCAGCATGCCATGCCACGGCCAAGGCAGGCCGGCCAAAGCCAGCAGCATGCCAAGCCAAGGCCAAGGCCAGCAGCATGCCATGCCACGGCCAAGGCAGCCCAGCCAAAGCCAGCAGCATGCCATGCCAAGGCCTAGGCCAGCAGCATGCCATGCCACGGCCAAGGCAGCCCAGCCAAAGCCAGCAGCATGCCATGCCAAGGCCTAGGCCAGCAGCATGCAGTGCCACGGCCAAGGCAGGCCTGCCAAAGCCGGCAGCATGCCATGCCAAGGCCAAGGCCAGCAGCATGCCATGCCACGGCCAAGGCAGCCCGGCCAAAGCCAGCAGCATGCCATGCCAAGGCCAAGGCCAGCAGCATGCCATGCCACGGCCAAGGCAGGCCAGCCAAAGCCAGCAGCATGCCTTGCCAAGGCCAAGGCCAGCAGCATGCCATGCCACGGCCAAGGCAGCCCAGCCAAAGCCAGCAGCATGCCATGCCAAGGCCAAGGCCAGCAGCATGCCATGCCACGGCCAAGGCAGCCCAGCCAAAGCCAGCAGCATGCCAAGCCAAGGCCAAGGCCAGCAGCATGCCATGCCACGGCCAAGGCAGCCCAGCCAAAGCCAGCAGCATGCCATGCCAAGGCCAAGGCCAGCAGCATGCCATGCCACGGCCAAGGCAGCCCAGCCAAAGCCAGCAGCATGCCATGCCAAGGCCTAGGCCAGCAGCATGCCATGCCACGGCCAAGGCAGGCAAGCCAAAGCCAGCAGCATGCCATGCCAAGGCCAAGGCCAGCAGCATGCCATGCCACGGCCAAGGCAGCCCAGCCAAAGCCAGCAGCATGCCATGCCAAGGCCTAGGCCAGCAGCATGGCATGCCACGGCGAAGGCAGGCAAGCCAAAGCCAGCAGCATGCCATGCCAAGGCCAGCAGCATGCCATGCCACGGCCAAGGCAGGCCAGCCAAAGCCAGCAGCATGCCATGCCAAGGCCAAGGCCAGCAGCATGCCATGCCACGGCCAAGGCAGCCCAGCCAAAGCCAGCAGCATGCCATGCCAAGGCCAAGGCCAGCAGCATGCCATGCCACGGCCAAGGCAGCCCAGCCAAAGCCAGCAGCATGCCATGCCAAGGCCTAGGCCAGCAGCATGCCATGCCACGGCCAAGGCAGGCCAGCCAAAGCCAGCAGCATGCCATGCCAAGGCCAAGGCCAGCAGTATGCCATGCCACGGCCAAGGCAGCCCAGCCAAAGCCAGCAGCATGCCATGCCAAGGCCTAGGCCAGCAGCATGCCATGCCACGGCCAAGGCAGGCCTGCCAAAGCCAGCAGCATGCCATGCAAAGGCCAAGGCCAGCAGCATGCCATGCCACGGCCAAGGCAGCCCAGCCAAAGCCAGCAGCATGCCATGCCAAGGCCAAGGCCAGCAGCATGCCATGCCACGGCCAAGGCAGCCCAGCCAAAGCCAGCAGCATGCCATGCCAAGGCCTAGGCCAGCAGCATGCCATGCCACGGCCAAGGCGGGCAAGCCAAAGCCAGCAGCATGCCATGCCAAGGCCAAGACCAGCAGCATGCCGTGCCACGGCCAAGGCAGCCCAGCCAAAGCCAGCAGCATGCCATGCCAAGGCCTAGGCCAGCAGCATGCCATGCCACGGCCAAGGCAGGCAAGCCAAAGCCAGCAGCATGCCATGCCAAGGCCAAGGCCAGCAGCATGCCATGCCACGGCCAAGGCAGCCCAGCCAAAGCCAGCAGCATGCCATGCCAAGGCCAAGGCCAGCAGCATGCAGTGCCACGGCCAAGGCAGGCCTGCCAAAGCCAGCAGCATGCCATGCCAAGGCCAAGGCCATCAGCATGCCATGCCACGGCCAAGGCAGCCCAGCCAAAGCCAGCAGCATGCCATGCCAAGGCCTAGGCCAGCAGCATGCAGTGCCACGGCCAAGGCAGGCCTGCCAAAGCCAGCAGCATGCCATGCCAAGGCCAAGGCCAGCAGCATGCCCTGCCACGGCCAAGGCAGCCCAGCCAAAGCCAACAGCATGCCATGCCAAGGCCAAGGCCAGCAGCATGCCATGCCACGGCCAAGGCAGCCCAGCCAAAGCCAGCAGCATGCCATGCCAAGGCCTAGGCCAGCAGCATGCAGTGCCACGGCCAAGGCAGGCCTGCCAAAGCCAGCAGCATGCCATGCCAAGGCCAAGGCCAGCAGCATGCCATGCCACGGCCAAGGCAGCCCGGCCAAAGCCAGCAGCATGCCATGCCAAGGACAAGGCCAGCAGCATGCCATGCCACGGCCAAGGCAGGCCGGCCAAAGCCAGCAGCATGCCAAGCCAAGGCCAAGGCCAGCAGCATGCCATGCCACGGCCAAGGCAGCCCAGCCAAAGCCAGCAGCATGCCATGCCAAGGCCTAGGCCAGCAGCATGCCATGCCACGGCCAAGGCAGCCCAGCCAAAGCCAGCAGCATGCCATGCCAAGGCCTAGGCCAGCAGCATGCAGTGCCACGGCCAAGGCAGGCCTGCCAAAGCCGGCAGCATGCCATGCCAAGGCCAAGGCCAGCAGCATGCCATGCCACGGCCAAGGCAGCCCGGCCAAAGCCAGCAGCATGCCATGCCAAGGCCAAGGCCAGCAGCATGCCATGCCACGGCCAAGGCAGGCCAGCCAAAGCCAGCAGCATGCCTTGCCAAGGCCAAGGCCAGCAGCATGCCATGCCACGGCCAAGGCAGCCCAGCCAAAGCCAGCAGCATGCCATGCCAAGGCCAAGGCCAGCAGCATGCCATGCCACGGCCAAGGCAGCCCAGCCAAAGCCAGCAGCATGCCAAGCCAAGGCCAAGGCCAGCAGCATGCCATGCCACGGCCAAGGCAGCCCAGCCAAAGCCAGCAGCATGCCATGCCAAGGCCTAGGCCAGCAGCATGCCATGCCACGGCCAAGGCAGGCCAGCCAAAGCCAGCAGCATGCCATGCCAAGGCCAAGGCCAGCAGCATGCCATGCCACGGCCAAGGCAGCCCAGCCAAAGCCAGCAGCATGCCATGCCAAGGCCAAGGCCAGCAGCATGCCATGCCACGGCCAAGGCAGCCCAGCCAAAGCCAGCAGCATGCCATGCCAAGGCCTAGGCCAGCAGCATGCCATGCCACGGCCAAGGCAGGCCAGCCAAAGCCAGCAGCATGCCATGCCAAGGCCAAGGCCAGCAGCATGCCATGCCACGGCCAAGGCAGCCCAGCCAAAGCCAGCAGCATGCCATGCCAAGGCCAAGGCAGGCCAGCCAAAGCCAGCAGCATGCCATGCCAAGGCCAAGGCTAGCAGCATGCCATGCCACGGCCAAGGCAGCCCAGCCAAAGCCAGCAGCATGCCATGCCAAGGCCTAGGCCAGCAGCATGCCATGCCAAGGCCAAGGCAGCCCAGCCAAAGCCAGCAGCATGCCATGCCCAGGCCAAGGCCAGCAGCATGCCATGCCACGGCCAAGGCAGCCCAGCCAAAGCCAGCAGCATGCCATGCCAAGGCCTAGGCCAGCAGCATGCCATGCCGCGGCCAAGGCAGCCCAACCAAAGCGAGCAGCATGCCATGCCAAGGCCTAGGCCAGCAGCATGCCATGCGCCGGCCAAGGCAGGCCAGCCAAAGCCAGCAGCATGCCATGCCAACGCCAAGGCCAGCAGCATGCCATGCCACGGCCAAGGCAGGCCAGCCAAAGCCAGCAGCATGCCATGCCAAGGCCTAGGCCAGCAGCATGCCATGCCACGGCCAAGGCAGCCCAGCCAAAGCCAGCAGCATGCCATGCCAAGGCCAAGGCCAGCAGCATGCCATGCCACGGCCAAGGCTGCCAGCCAAAGCCAGCAGCATGCCATGCCAAGGCCTAGGCCAGCAGCATGCCATGCCACGGCCAAGGCAGCCCAGCCAAAGCCAGCAGCATGCCATGCCAAGGCCTAGGCCAGCAGCATGCCATGCCACGGCCAAGGCAGCCCAGCCAAAGCCAGCAGCATGCCATGCCACGGCCAAGGCAGCCCAGCCAAAGCCAGCAGCATGCCATGCCAAGGCCAAGGCCAAGGCCAGCAGCATGCCATGCCACGGCCAAGGCCAAGGCCAAGGCAGCCCATCCGAAGCCAGCAACATTCCATGGCAAGGCCAACGCAGCCCAGCCAAAGCCGGCGGCATGCCATGCCAAGGCCAAGGCCAGCCGCATGTCTTGCCACGGCCTTGTCCCGCAGCGTGGCGTGCCTTGGCCTTGGGCTAGAACATCGCATGCCACGCCCTTGGCAAGCAATCCTGTCCCTCGTGTAATTGCCATTTGGTTTGGCTTTGACTTACGTATATGTTGCCCTGCGAAATGCTTGTCCCTCGGGTAATAGCCGGTTTGGTTGCCTTTGACTTGCGAACACGTTGCTAGTGCTTTCCCCAGTGGAAGCTTGTTGGGAAAAGTATGTCCCTCGGAAGTTTCCTGTTGCGTTTGTTATTTGCATTCGAGCTATCCGATGCTTGCTGGGTTTCTCTAAGAGTTTTTGCACGTTCGTCGAGCTTTTTAATTATTTATTTACTCATAAAAATTATAATAAAATAAATTAAAAATAAAAAAATAATTAAAAAAATTACTATAATTACTAGTGCCTCATCTTATAATTGTTGGAATTTTTCTAGAATTTTTTGAGTATTTTTAGTAATTTTTATTATTTTTAAGTATTAAAATTGAAATAAATTAAAATAAAATATTCCGGTGGCCAAATATTTTTTTATAATTTTTTTTATGGTGTATTAAATTATTTCATACAACTTTCATGTTGAAAGTTTTGGCAAAAAACCATTACTTTTTAAAAAAACCCCATTATGACTCCTCGAACATGCTTGATGTTTCCTCCTGCCAGATTGAAAAGGGCTTAACAGGCTATTATAAGGGGGGGGCACCTCCCTTAAGGCTGGCCAGCATGGCCAGGCCACAGGCCACGCCTATGCCTAGGCGGGCGCTTGGCACATGCCATCGCTTGGCTTGTGGCATTGGCTTGTGGCATCGAAACTACATAGCCAAGCACGGGATGCGTCGAGTGGCGGCCCGCGGCGGTGGCGGTGGCACGTTGGCCTAGGGCAGCATGCCATGCCACAGCCTTGGCCAGCAACATGGCATGCCAAAGCCTTGGCCAGCAGCATGCCATGCCCTGGCCTTGGCAAGCATGTCATGCCACGGCCTTGGCCAGCAGCATGCCATGCCACGGCCTTGGCCAGCAGCATGCCATGCCCCGGCCTTGGCCAGCATGTCATGCCACGGCCTTGGCCAGCAGCATGCCATGCCACAGCCTTGGCCAGCAGCATGCCATGCCACAGCCTTGGCCAGCAACATGGCATGCCAAAGCCTTGGCCAGCAGCACGCCATGCCCCGGCCTTGGCAAGCTTGTCATGCCACGGCCATGGCCAGCAGCGTGCTATGCCCCGGCCTTGGCCAGCAGCGTGCCATGCCACGACCTTGGCCAGCAGCTTGCCATGCCCCGGCCTTGGCCAGCATGTCATGCCACGGCCTTGGCCAGCAGCATGCCATGCCACGGCCTTGGCCAGCAACATGGCATGCCGCGGCCTTGGCCAGCAGCATGCCATGCCCTGGCCTTGGCAAGCATGTCATGCCACGGCCTTGGCCAGCAGCATGCCATGCCACGGCCTTGGCCAGCAGCATGCCATGCCCCGGCCTTGGCCAGCATGTCATGCCACGGCCTTGGCCAGCAGCATGCCATGCCACAGCCTTGGCCAGCAGCATGCCATGCCACAGCCTTGGCCAGCAGCATGCCATGCCACAGCCTTGGCCAGCAACATGGCATGCCAAAGCCTTGGCCAGCAGCACGCCATGCCCCGGCCTTGGCAAGCTTGTCATGCCACGGCCATGGCCAGCAAGCAGCGTGCTATGCCCCGGCCTTGGCCAGCAGCGTGCCATGCCACGACCTTGGCCAGCAGCTTGCCATGCCCCGGCCTTGGCCAGCATGTCATGCCACGGCCTTGGCCGGCAGCATGGCAAGCCCAAGCCTTGGTCAGCAGCAGCATGCCATGCCAACGCCTTGGCCAGCAGCATGCCTTGCCACGGCCTCGGCCATCAGCATGCCTTGCCACGGCCTCGGCCATCAGCATGCCTTGCCACGGCCTCGGCCATCAGCATGCCTTGCCACAGCCTTGTCCAGCAGCATGGCATGCCCGGCCTTGGCCAGCAGCATGTCATGCCACGGCCTTGGCAAGCATGCCAAGCCACGGCCTTGGCAAGCATGCCATGTCCCTCGGGTAATTGTACAAGTTGCCTTGCGAAATGCATGTCCCTCGGTTAAATTGCCATTTGGTTGGCTTTGGCGTGCGAACGAGTTGCCTGTGCTTTCCTTGTGGAAGCTTGTTGCGAGAAGTATGTCCCTCGAAAGTTGCCTGTTGCGTTTGTTATTTGTATTCGCGCTAACCGGTGCTTGCTCGGCCTCTCTAAATGTTTTCGCGCGTTCGTCGGGCTTCTTGGTCCTTCGGGGGGTGATTCGTTTTGGGGGGCTGGTGCACAGTGTACGTCGTGGCGCGTGAGTTGTGTTCGGTTTGTGCGAGTTGGACGGATCCCTGCCTGTGCAGCGAACTCCACTGGTGCATTCCTCCATGTCCCTCGGGTTGTCTTCGACTCGCCTTCGGGTTGCTTGCGCTTCCCTAGTGGAAGGTGCCTTGCGAAAAGCGTGTCCCTCGGGTAATTGCCATTTGGTTGGCTTTGACGTTCGAACGAGTTGCCTATGCTTTCCTAGTGGAAGCTTGTTGCGAAAAGTATGTCCCTCGAAATTTGCCTGTTGCGTTTGTTATTTGCATTCGCGCTAACCGGTGCTTGCTCGGCCTCTCTAAATGTTTTCGCGCGTTCGTCGGGCTTCTTAGTCCTTCGGGGGGTGATTCGTTTTGGGGGGCTGGTGCACAGTGTACGTCGTGGCGCGTGAGTTGTGTTCGGTTTGTGCGAGTTGGACGGATCCCTGCCTGTGCAGCGAACTCCACTGGTGCATTCCTCCATGTCCCTCGGGTTGTCTTCGACTCGCCTTCGGGTTGCCTGCGCTTCCCTAGTGGAAGGTGCCTTGCGAAAAGCGTGTCCCTCGGGTAATTGCCATTTGGTTGGCTTTG
>NC_138972.1:242500-260000 GCF_055761805.1 Camellia sinensis | reverse complement strand
CACGGCCTCGGCCCGCATGCCTTGCTACGGCGTCGCCCAACAAGCCATGCCACGGCCTCGGCCCGCATGACATGCCACGGCCTCGGACCGCATGCCTTGCTACGGCGTCGCCCCACATGCCATGCCACGGCCTCGGCCCGCATGCCATGCCACGGCCTCGGCCCGCATGACATGCCACGGCCTCGGCCATCATGCCATGCCACGGCCTCGGCCCGCATGCCTTGCCACGGCGTTGCCCAACATGCCATGCCACGGCCTCGGCCCGCATGCCATGCCATGCCACGGCCACGGCCCGCATGCCATGCCACGGCCACGGCCTCGGCCCGCATGCCTTGCTACGGCGTCGCCCAACATGCCATGCCACGGCCTCGGCCCGCATGCCGTGCCACGGCCTCGGCCCGCATGCCTTGCCACGGCGTTGCCCAACATGCCATGCCACGGCCTCGGCCCGCATGCCATGCCATGCCACGGCCCGCATGTCTTGCCACGGCGTTGCCAAACATGCCATGCCACGGCCTCGGCCCGCATGCCTTGCGACGGCGTCGCCCAACATGCCATGCCACGGCCACGGCCCGCATGGCATGCCACGGCCTCGGCCCGCATGCCATGCCACGGCCTCGGCCCGCATGCCTTGCTGCGGCGTTGCCCAACATGCCATGCCACGGCCTCGGCCCGCATGCCTTGCCACCGCGTTGCCCAGCATGCCATGCCACCGCGTTGCCCGGCGTGCCATGCCTTAGCCTTGGCCAACATGTCGAGCCACGGCCTCGGCCCGCATGCCATGCCATGCCACAGCCCGCATGTCTTGCCACGGCGTTGCCAAACATGCCATGCCACGGCCTCGGCCCGCATGACGTGCCACGGCCTCGGCCCGCATGACATGCCACGGCCTCGGCCCGCATGCCTTGCTACGGCGTCGCCCAACATGCCTTGCCACGGCCTCGGCCCGCATGCCATGCCACGGCCTCGGCCCGCATGACATGCCACGGCCTCGGCCCGCATGCCTTGCCACGACGCCGCCCAACTTGCCATGCCACGGCCTCGGCCCGCATGCCATGCCACGGCCTCGGCCCGCATGACATGCCACGGCCTCGTCCCGCATGCCTTGCTACGGCGTCGCCCAACATGCCATGCCACGGCCTCGGCCCGCATGCCATGCCACGGCCTCGGCCCGCATGACATGCCACGGCCTCGGACCGCATGCCTTGCTACGGCGTCGCCCAACATGCCATGCCACGGCCTCGGCCCGCATGCCACGGCACGGCCTCGGCCCGCATGCCTTGCTACGGCGTCGCCCAACATGCCATGCCACGGCCTCGGCCCGCATGCCATGCCACGGCCTCGGCCCGCATGACATGCCACGGCCTCGGACCGCATGCCTTGCTACGGCGTCGCCCAACATGCCATGCCACGGCCTCGGCCCGCATGCCACGGCACGGCCTCGGCCCGCATGCCTTGCTACGGCGTCGCCCAACATGCCATGCCACGGCCTCGGCCCGCATGCCATGCCACGGCCTCGGCCCGCATGACATGCCACGGCCTCGGACCGCATGCCTTGCTACGGCGTCGCCCAACATGCCATGCCACGGCCTCGGCCCGTATGCCATGCCACGGCCTCGGCCCGCATGCCATGCCACGGCCTCGGCCCGCATGCCTTGCTGCGGCGTTGCCCAACATGCCATGCCACGGCCTCGGCCCGCATGCCTTGCCACCGCGTTGCCCAGCATGCCATGCCACCGCGTTGCCCGGCGTGCCATGCCTTAGCCTTGGCCAACATGTCGAGCCACGGCCTCGGCCCGCATGCCATGCCATGCCACGGCCCGCATGTCTTGCCACGGCGTGGCCAAACATGCCATGCCACGGCCTCGGCCCGCATGACGTGCCACGGCCTCGGCCCGCATGACATGCCACGGCCTCGGCCCGCATGCCTTGCTACGGCGTCGCCCAACATGCCTTGCCACGGCCTCGGCCCGCATGCCATGCCACGGCCTCGGCCCGCATGACATGCCACGGCCTCGGCCAGCATGCCTTGCCACGACGCCGCCCAACTTGCCATGCCACGGCCTCGGCCCGCATGCCATGCCACGGCCTCGGCCCGCATGACATGCCACGGCCTCGGCCCGCATGCCTTGCTACGGCGTCGCCCAACATGCCATGCCACGGCCTCGGCCCGCATGCCATGCCACGGCCTCGGCCCGCATGACATGCCACGGCCTCGGACCGCATGCCTTGCTACGGCGTCGCCCAACATGCCATGCCACGGCCTCGGCCCGCATGCCACGGCACGGCCTCGGCCCGCATGCCTTGCTACGGCGTCGCCCAACATGCCATGCCACGGCCTCGGCCCGCATGCCATGCCACGGCCTCGGCCCGCATGACATGCCACGGCCTCGGACCGCATGCCTTGCTACGGCGTCGCCCAACATGCCATGCCACGGCCTCGGCCCGCACGCCACGGCACGGCCTCGGCCCGCATGCCTTGCTACGGCGTCGCCCAACATGCCATGCCACGGCCTCGGCCCGCATGCCATGCCACGGCCTCGGCCCGCATGACATGCCACGGCCTCGGACCGCATGCCTTGCTACGGCGTCGCCCAACATGCCATGCCACGGCCTCGGCCCGCATGCCATGCCACGGCCTCGGCCCGCATGACATGCCACGGCCTCGGCCCGCATGCCTTGCTACGGCGTCGCCCAACATGCCTTGCCACGGCCTCGGCCCGCATGCCATGCCACGGCCTCGGCCCGCATGCCTTGCCACGACGTCGCCCAACTTGCCATGCCACGGCCTCGGCCCGCATGCCATGCCACGGCCTCGGCGCGCATGACATGCCACGGCCTCGGCCCGCATGCCATGCTACGGCGTCGCCCAACATGCCATGCCACGGCCTCGGCCCGCATGCCATGCCACGGCCTCGGCCCGCATGCCATGCCACGGCCTCGGACCGCATGCCTTGCTACGGCGTCGCCCAACATGCCATGCCACGGCCTCGGCCCGCATGCCATGCCACGGCCTCGGCCCGCATGCCACGGCACGGCCTCGGCCCGCATGCCTTGCTACGGCGTCGCCCAACATGCCATGCCACGGCCTCGGCCCGCATGCCATGCCACGGCCTCGGCCCGCATGACATGCCACGGCCTCGGACTGCATGCCTTGCTACGGCGTCGCCCAACATGCCATGCCACAGCCACGGCCCGCACGCCGTGCCACGGCCTCGGCCTCGGCCCGCATGCCTTGCTACGACGTTGGCCAACATGCCATGCCACGGCCCCGGCCCGCATGCCATGCCACCGCGTTGCCCGGCGTGCCATGCCTTAGCCTTGGCCAACATGTCGTGCCACGGCCTCGGCCCGCATGCCATGCCATGCCACGGCCCTCATGTCTTGCCACGGCGTTGCCAAACATGCCATGCCACGGCCTCGGCCCGCATGCCTTGCTACGGCGTCGCCCAACATGCCATGACATGCCACGGCCTCGGCCCGCATGCCTTGCTACGGCGTCGCCCAACAAGCCATGCCACGGCCTCGGCCCGCATGCCATGCCACGGCCTCGGCCCGCATGCCTTGCGACGGCGTCGCCCAACATGCCATGCCACGGCCTCTGCCCGCATGCCATGCCACGGCCTCGGCCCGCGTGACATGCCACGGCCTCGGCCCGCATGCCTTGCCACGACGTCGCCCAACTTGCCATGCCAGGGCCTCGGCCCGCATGCCATGCCACGGCCTCGGCTCGCATGACATGCCACGGCCTCGGCCCGCATGCCTTGCTACGGCGTCGCCCAACATGCCATGCCACGGCCTCGGCCCGCATGCCATGCCATGCCATGGCCTCGGCCCGCATGACATGCCACGGCCTCGGACCGCATGCCTTGCTACGGCGTCGCCCAACATGCCATGCCACGGCCCCGGCCCGCATGCCTTGCCACCGCGTTGCCCGGCGTGCCATGCCTTAGCCTTGGCCAACATGTCGTGCCACGGCCTCGGCCCGCATGCCATGCCATGCCACGGCCCGCATGTCTTGCCACGGCGTTGCCAAACATGCCATGCCACGGCCTCGGCCCGCATGCCTTGCCACGGCCTCGGCCAACATGCCATGCCACGGCCTCGGCCCGCATGCCATGCCACGGCCTCGGCCCGCATGACATGCCACGGCCTCGGCCCGCATGCCTTGCTACGGCGTCGCCCAACATGCCATGCCACGGCCTCGGCCCGCATGCCCTTCTACGGCGTTGCCCAACATGCCATGCCACGGCCTCGGCCCGCATGCCTTGCCACCGCGTTGCCCAGCATGCCATGCCACCGCGTTGCCCGGCGTGCCATGCCTTAGCCTTGGCCAACATGTCGTGCCACGGCCTCGGCCCGCATGCCATGCCACGGACGGCCTCGGCCCGCATGCCATGCCACGGCCTCGGCCCGCATGTCTTGCCACGGCGTTGCCCAACATGCCATGCCACGGCCTCGGCCCCCATGCCTTGCCACCGCGCTGCCCAGCATGCCAATGCACCGCGTTGCCCGGCGTGCCATGCCTTAGCCTTGGCCAACATGCCACGCCACGGCCTCGGCCCGCATGGCTTGCCAGGGCGTTGCCCAACATGCCATGCCACGGCCTCGGCCCGCATGTCTTGCCACGGCGTTGCCCAACATGCCATGCCATGCCACGCCACGGCCTCGGCCCGCATGCCATGCCACGGCCTCGGCCCGCATGCCATGCCATGCCACGGCCTCGGCCCGCATGCCATGCCACGGCCTCGGCCAGCATGCCATGCCAAGGCCTCGGCCCGCATGCCTTGCCACGGCGTTGCCCAGCATGCCATGCCACCGCGTTGCCCAGCGGGCCGTGCCGCGGCCTCGGCCCGCATGCCTTGCGACTGCCTTGGCCAGCGTGCCATGCCACAGCGTGCCATGCCTTAGCCTTGGCCTACATGCCATGCCACTGCCTTGGCCAGCATGTCGTGCCACCGCCACGGCCAGCATGCCATGCCGGTTCGTTGCCCAGCATGCCACGGCCGTGGCGGCATGGCAAGCCACGGCCTCGGCCAGCATGCCATGCCACGGCCTCGGCCAGCATGCCATGGCACTGTCTTGGTCAGCATGCCATGCCATGGCACCGCCTTGTCCAGCACGCCGTGCCGCAGCGTTGGCCAGCATGCCTTGGCCGGCATGCCATGCCAATGCCTTGGGCCAACATGGCGTGCCACGGGCTGGGCCATGTCGGTCCGTTGCCCGGCATGCCACGGCCGTGGCGGCATGGCAAGCCACGGCCTCGGCCAGCATGCCATGCCCCGGCCTCGCCCAGCATGCCATGGCACGGTCTTGGTCAGCATGCCATGCCATGGCACCGCCTTGTGCAGCGTTGGCCAGCATGCCTTGGCCGGCATGCCATGCCAATGCCTTGGGCCAACATGGCGTGCCACGGGCTGGGCGAGCACGGCATGCCACGGGCTGGGCGAGCATGCCACGCCACGGCCTTGGCTAGCAGCAAGGCATGCCACGGCCTCGGCGAGCATGCCATGCCATGCCAAGGCCAAGGCCAAAGCCAAGGCCAAGGCAGTGGGCAAGGCCAAGTCCCTGTGCAAGGCATGGCCAAGGCCAAGGCAAAGGCCAAGGCCGCGGGCAAAGGCCAAGGCCAAGGCCAAGGCCATGGCGTGCCACCGCCTCGATCGATCTTTTTGAACATGATTCTTTTATAATCTTACCCAAACCGTGCAACACAATTAAAAATGCACTACAATCAATTTTAAATGTCATTCCCTATTTTTTTGCAATTTTTCTGGAGCTTTTCGAATTTTTAAAGCCCTTATTTGGCATAAAAAAATCAAAATAAAATAAAAAAAATGAAAAAAATAATTTAATAATTTCTATAATTACTAGTGAATCATCCTTTAATTATGGGAATTTTTCCATAATTTTTTGACTATTTTTATTAATTTTTATTATTTTTTAAGTATTAATATCGAAATAAATTAAAATAAAATATTTTCTGTAAAAAAATATTTTTTTTAATTTTTTTTATGGTGTATTAAATTATTTCCTACAACTTTCATGTTGAAAGTTTTGGCAAAAAACCATTACTTTTTAAAAAAACCCCATTATGACTCCTCGAACATGCTTGATGTTTCCTCCTGCCAGATTGAAAAGGGCTTAACAGGCTATTATAAGGGGGGGGCACCTCCCTTGCCCAGGGCAAGGCAGTGGCAGGTACGCCCCATGTTGGGCGCGGCCTGGGCTGCGGCCTTGGGTTACATGCACTGCGGCTCGACCGCGGCCTGGGCTGCGGCCTGGGGCGGCTCGGCCGCGGCCTTGGGCGGCCTGGACCGCGGCCTTGGGCGGCCTTGGGCGGCCTTGCGCGGCCTGGGCGCGGCCTTGGGCGGCCTGGGCGCGGCCTTGCGCGGCCTGGGCGCGGCCTTGCGCGGCCTGGGCGCGGCCTTGGGCAGCATGGCGTGGCATGCGCGCGGGCGTGGGCGGCCTGGCATGCGCGCGGCATGGGCAGCACGGCATGGCATGCGCACGGCCTGGGCGGCCTGGCATGCAGCCGGCCTGGCATGCCCGCGGCGTGGGCAGCACGGCATGGCATGCGCACGGCCTGGGCGGCCTGGCATGCAGCCGGCCTGGCATGCCCGCGGGGTGGGCAGCACGGCATGGCATGCGCACGGCCTGGGCGGCCTGGCATGCAGCCGGCCTGGGCAGCACGGCATGGCATGCGCACGGCCTGGGCGGCCTGGCATGCCCGCGGCGTGGGCAGCGTGGCCTGTGCGAATACCGCGCGCGTGGTCTTTTGACCACGGTGCGCGTGTTGCGCGCATGGTCGCGCACGCCTTTGCACGCCTTCGCACGCAACGCACGTCTAGTGATAAGAACCGCAGCCAAGGCAGCCCAGCCCCAAGGCCAAGGCCAGCAGCATGGCATGCCACGGCGAAGGCAGCCCAGCCAAAGCCAGCAGCATGCCATGCCAAGGCCAGCAGCATGCCATGCCACGGCCAAGGCAGGCCAGCCAAAGCCAGCAGCATGCCATGCCAAGGCCAAGGCCAGCAGCATGCCATGCCACGGCCAAGGCAGCCCAGCCAAAGCCAGCAGCATGCCATGCCAAGGCCAAGGCCAGCAGCATGCCATGCCACGGCCAAGGCAGCCCAGCCAAAGCCAGCAGCATGCCATGCCAAGGCCTAGGCCAGCAGCATGCCATGCCACGGCCAAGGCAGGCCAGCCAAAGCCAGCAGCATGCCATGCCAAGGCCAAGGCCAGCAGCATGCCATGCCACGGCCAAGGCAGCCCAGCCAAAGCCAGCAGCATGCCATGCCAAGGCCTAGGCCAGCAGCATGCCATGCCACGGCCAAGGCAGGCCTGCCAAAGCCAGCAGCATGCCATGCAAAGGCCAAGGCCAGCAGCATGCCATGCCACGGCCAAGGCAGCCCAGCCAAAGCCAGCAGCAGGCCATGCCAAGGCCAAGGCCAGCAGCATGCCATGCCACAGCCAAGGCAGCCCAGCCAAAGCCAGCAGCATGCCATGCCAAGGCCTAGGCCAGCAGCATGCCATGCCACGGCCAAGGCAGGCAAGCCAAAGCCAGCAGCATGCCATGCCAAGGCCAAGGCCAGCAGCATGCCATGCCATGCCACGGCCTCGGCCCGCATGCCATGCCATGCCATGGCCTCGGCCCGCATGACATGCCACGGCCTCGGACCGCATGCCTTGCTACGGCGTCGCCCAACATGCCATGCCACGGCCCCGGCCCGCATGCCTTGCCACCGCGTTGCCCGGCGTGCCATGCCTTAGCCTTGGCCAACATGTCGTGCCACGGCCTCGGCCCGCATGCCATGCCATGCCACGGCCCGCATGTCTTGCCACGGCGTTGCCAAACATGCCATGCCACGGCCTCGGCCCGCATGCCTTGCCACGGCCTCGGCCAACATGCCATGCCACGGCCTCGGCCCGCATGCCATGCCACGGCCTCGGCCCGCATGACATGCCACGGCCTCGGCCCGCATGCCTTGCTACGGCGTCGCCCAACATGCCATGCCACGGCCTCGGCCCGCATGCCCTTCTACGGCGTTGCCCAACATGCCATGCCACGGCCTCGGCCCGCATGCCTTGCCACCGCGTTGCCCAGCATGCCATGCCACCGCGTTGCCCGGCGTGCCATGCCTTAGCCTTGGCCAACATGTCGTGCCACGGCCTCGGCCCGCATGCCATGCCACGGACGGCCTCGGCCCGCATGCCATGCCACGGCCTCGGCCCGCATGTCTTGCCACGGCGTTGCCCAACATGCCATGCCACGGCCTCGGCCCCCATGCCTTGCCACCGCGCTGCCCAGCATGCCAATGCACCGCGTTGCCCGGCGTGCCATGCCTTAGCCTTGGCCAACATGCCACGCCACGGCCTCGGCCCGCATGGCTTGCCAGGGCGTTGCCCAACATGCCATGCCACGGCCTCGGCCCGCATGTCTTGCCACGGCGTTGCCCAACATGCCATGCCATGCCACGCCACGGCCTCGGCCCGCATGCCATGCCACGGCCTCGGCCCGCATGCCATGCCATGCCACGGCCTCGGCCCGCATGCCATGCCACGGCCTCGGCCAGCATGCCATGCCAAGGCCTCGGCCCGCATGCCTTGCCACGGCGTTGCCCAGCATGCCATGCCACCGCGTTGCCCAGCGGGCCGTGCCGCGGCCTCGGCCCGCATGCCTTGCGACTGCCTTGGCCAGCGTGCCATGCCACAGCGTGCCATGCCTTAGCCTTGGCCTACATGCCATGCCACTGCCTTGGCCAGCATGTCGTGCCACCGCCACGGCCAGCATGCCATGCCGGTTCGTTGCCCAGCATGCCACGGCCGTGGCGGCATGGCAAGCCACGGCCTCGGCCAGCATGCCATGCCACGGCCTCGGCCAGCATGCCATGGCACTGTCTTGGTCAGCATGCCATGCCATGGCACCGCCTTGTCCAGCACGCCGTGCCGCAGCGTTGGCCAGCATGCCTTGGCCGGCATGCCATGCCAATGCCTTGGGCCAACATGGCGTGCCACGGGCTGGGCCATGTCGGTCCGTTGCCCGGCATGCCACGGCCGTGGCGGCATGGCAAGCCACGGCCTCGGCCAGCATGCCATGCCCCGGCCTCGCCCAGCATGCCATGGCACGGTCTTGGTCAGCATGCCATGCCATGGCACCGCCTTGTGCAGCGTTGGCCAGCATGCCTTGGCCGGCATGCCATGCCAATGCCTTGGGCCAACATGGCGTGCCACGGGCTGGGCGAGCACGGCATGCCACGGGCTGGGCGAGCATGCCACGCCACGGCCTTGGCTAGCAGCAAGGCATGCCACGGCCTCGGCGAGCATGCCATGCCATGCCAAGGCCAAGGCCAAAGCCAAGGCCAAGGCAGTGGGCAAGGCCAAGTCCCTGTGCAAGGCATGGCCAAGGCCAAGGCAAAGGCCAAGGCCGCGGGCAAAGGCCAAGGCCAAGGCCAAGGCCATGGCGTGCCACCGCCTCGATCGATCTTTTTGAACATGATTCTTTTATAATCTTACCCAAACCGTGCAACACAATTAAAAATGCACTACAATCAATTTTAAATGTCATTCCCTATTTTTTTGCAATTTTTCTGGAGCTTTTCGAATTTTTAAAGCCCTTATTTGGCATAAAAAAATCAAAATAAAATAAAAAAAATGAAAAAAATAATTTAATAATTTCTATAATTACTAGTGAATCATCCTTTAATTATGGGAATTTTTCCATAATTTTTTGACTATTTTTATTAATTTTTATTATTTTTTAAGTATTAATATCGAAATAAATTAAAATAAAATATTTTCTGTAAAAAAATATTTTTTTTAATTTTTTTTATGGTGTATTAAATTATTTCCTACAACTTTCATGTTGAAAGTTTTGGCAAAAAACCATTACTTTTTAAAAAAACCCCATTATGACTCCTCGAACATGCTTGATGTTTCCTCCTGCCAGATTGAAAAGGGCTTAACAGGCTATTATAAGGGGGGGGCACCTCCCTTGCCCAGGGCAAGGCAGTGGCAGGTACGCCCCATGTTGGGCGCGGCCTGGGCTGCGGCCTTGGGTTACATGCACTGCGGCTCGACCGCGGCCTGGGCTGCGGCCTGGGGCGGCTCGGCCGCGGCCTTGGGCGGCCTGGACCGCGGCCTTGGGCGGCCTTGGGCGGCCTTGCGCGGCCTGGGCGCGGCCTTGGGCGGCCTGGGCGCGGCCTTGCGCGGCCTGGGCGCGGCCTTGCGCGGCCTGGGCGCGGCCTTGGGCAGCATGGCGTGGCATGCGCGCGGGCGTGGGCGGCCTGGCATGCGCGCGGCATGGGCAGCACGGCATGGCATGCGCACGGCCTGGGCGGCCTGGCATGCAGCCGGCCTGGCATGCCCGCGGCGTGGGCAGCACGGCATGGCATGCGCACGGCCTGGGCGGCCTGGCATGCAGCCGGCCTGGCATGCCCGCGGGGTGGGCAGCACGGCATGGCATGCGCACGGCCTGGGCGGCCTGGCATGCAGCCGGCCTGGGCAGCACGGCATGGCATGCGCACGGCCTGGGCGGCCTGGCATGCCCGCGGCGTGGGCAGCGTGGCCTGTGCGAATACCGCGCGCGTGGTCTTTTGACCACGGTGCGCGTGTTGCGCGCATGGTCGCGCACGCCTTTGCACGCCTTCGCACGCAACGCACGTCTAGTGATAAGAACCGCAGCCAAGGCAGCCCAGCCCCAAGGCCAAGGCCAGCAGCATGGCATGCCACGGCGAAGGCAGCCCAGCCAAAGCCAGCAGCATGCCATGCCAAGGCCAGCAGCATGCCATGCCACGGCCAAGGCAGGCCAGCCAAAGCCAGCAGCATGCCATGCCAAGGCCAAGGCCAGCAGCATGCCATGCCACGGCCAAGGCAGCCCAGCCAAAGCCAGCAGCATGCCATGCCAAGGCCAAGGCCAGCAGCATGCCATGCCACGGCCAAGGCAGCCCAGCCAAAGCCAGCAGCATGCCATGCCAAGGCCTAGGCCAGCAGCATGCCATGCCACGGCCAAGGCAGGCCAGCCAAAGCCAGCAGCATGCCATGCCAAGGCCAAGGCCAGCAGCATGCCATGCCACGGCCAAGGCAGCCCAGCCAAAGCCAGCAGCATGCCATGCCAAGGCCTAGGCCAGCAGCATGCCATGCCACGGCCAAGGCAGGCCTGCCAAAGCCAGCAGCATGCCATGCAAAGGCCAAGGCCAGCAGCATGCCATGCCACGGCCAAGGCAGCCCAGCCAAAGCCAGCAGCAGGCCATGCCAAGGCCAAGGCCAGCAGCATGCCATGCCACCGCCAAGGCAGCCCAGCCAAAGCCAGCAGCATGCCATGCCAAGGCCTAGGCCAGCAGCATGCCATGCCACGGCCAAGGCAGGCAAGCCAAAGCCAGCAGCATGCCATGCCAAGGCCAAGGCCAGCAGCATGCCATGCCACGGCCAAGGCAGCCCAGCCAAAGCCAGCAGCATGCCATGCCAAGGCCTAGGCCAGCAGCATGCCATGCCACGGCCAAGGCAGGCAAGCCAAAGCCAGCAGCATGCCATGCCAAGGCCAAGGCCAGCAGCATGCCATGCCACGGCCAAGGCAGCCCAGCCAAAGCCAGCAGCATGCCATGCCAAGGCCAAGGCCAGCAGCATGCAGTGCCACGGCCAAGGCAGGCCTGCCAAAGCCAGCAGCATGCCATGCCAAGGCCAAGGCCAGCAGCATGCCATGCCACGGCCAAGGCAGCCCAGCCAAAGCCAGCGGCATGCCATGCCAAGGCCAAGGCCAGCAGCATGCCATGCCACGGCCAAGGCAGCCCAGCCAAAGCCAGCAGCATGCCATGCCAAGGCCTAGGCCAGCAGCATGCAGTGCCACGGCCAAGGCAGGCCTGCCAAAGCCAGCAGCATGCCATGCCAAGGCCAAGGCCAGCAGCATGCCATGCCACGGCCAAGGCAGCCCAGCCAAAGCCAGCAGCATGCCATGCCAAGGCCAAGGCCAGCAGCATGCCATGCCACGGCCAAGGCAGCCCAGCCAAAGCCAGCAGCATGCCAAGCCAAGGCCAAGGCCAGCAGCATGCCATGCCACGGCCAAGGCAGCCCAGCCAAAGCCAGCAGCATGCCATGCCAAGGCCTAGGCCAGCAGCATGCCATGCCACGGCCAAGGCAGGCAAGCCAAAGCCAGCAGCATGCCATGCCAAGGCCAAGGCCAGCAGCATGCCATGCCACGGCCAAGGCAGCCCAGCCAAAGCCAGCGGCATGCCATGCCAAGGCCAAGGCCAGCAGCATGCCATGCCACGGCCAAGGCAGCCCAGCCAAAGCCAGCAGCATGCCATGCCAAGGCCTAGGCCAGCAGCATGCCATGCCACGGCCAAGGCAGCCCAGCCAAAGCCAGCAGCATGCCATGCCAAGGCCAAGGCCAGCAGCATGCCATGCCACGGCCAAGGCAGCCCAGCCAAAGCCAGCAGCATGCCAAGCCAAGGCCAAGGCCAGCAGCATGCCATGCCACGGCCAAGGCAGCCCAGCCAAAGCCAGCAGCATGCCATGCCAAGGCCTAGGCCAGCAGCATGCCATGCCACGGCCAAGGCAGGCAAGCCAAAGCCAGCAGCATGCCATGCCAAGGCCAAGGCCAGCAGCATGCCATGCCACGGCCAAGGCAGCCCAGCCAAAGCCAGCAGCATGCCATGCCAAGGCCAAGGCCAGCAGCATGCCATGCCACGGCCAAGGCAGCCCAGCCAAAGCCAGCAGCATGCCATGCCAAGGCCTAGGCCAGCAGCATGCAGTGCCACGGCCAAGGCAGGCCTGCCAAAGCCAGCAGCATGCCATGCCAAGGCCAAGGCCAGCAGCATGCCCTGCCACGGCCAAGGCAGCCCAGCCAAAGCCAGCAGCATGCCATGCCAAGGCCAAGGCCAGCAGCATGCCATGCCACGGCCAAGGCAGCCCAGCCAAAGCCAGCAGCATGCCATGCCAAGGCCTAGGCCAGCAGCATGCAGTGCCACGGCCAAGGCAGGCCTGCCAAAGCCAGCAGCATGCCATGCCAAGGCCAAGGCCAGCAGCATGCCCTGCCACGGCCAAGGCAGCCCAGCCAAAGCCAGCAGCATGCCATGCCAAGGCCAAGGCCAGCAGCATGCCATGCCACGGCCAAGGCAGCCCAGCCAAAGCCAGCAGCATGCCATGCCAAGGCCTAGGCCAGCAGCATGCAGTGCCACGGCCAAGGCAGGCCTGCCAAAGCCAGCAGCATGCCATGCCAAGGCCAAGGCCAGCAGCATGCCATGCCACGGCCAAGGCAGCCCGGCCAAAGCCAGCAGCATGCCATGCCAAGGCCAAGGCCAGCAGCATGCCATGCCACGGCCAAGGCAGGCCAGCCAAAGCCAGCAGCATGCCAAGCCAAGGCCAAGGCCAGCAGCATGCCATGCCACGGCCAAGGCAGCCCAGCCAAAGCCAGCAGCATGCCATGCCAAGGCCTAGGCCAGCAGCATGCCATGCCACGGCCAAGGCAGCCCAGCCAAAGCCAGCAGCATGCCATGCCAAGGCCTAGGCCAGCAGCATGCAGTGCCACGGCCAAGGCAGGCCTGCCAAAGCCAGCAGCATGCCATGCCAAGGCCAAGGCCAGCAGCATGCCATGCCACGGCCAAGGCAGCCCGGCCAAAGCCAGCAGCATGCCATGCCAAGGCCAAGGCCAGCAGCATGCCATGCCACGGCCAAGGCAGGCCAGCCAAAGCCAGCAGCATGCCTTGCCAAGGCCAAGGCCAGCAGCATGCCATGCCACGGCCAAGGCAGCCCAGCCAAAGCCAGCAGCATGCCATGCCAAGGCCAAGGCCAGCAGCATGCCATGCCACGGCCAAGGCAGCCCAGCCAAAGCCAGCAGCATGCCAAGCCAAGGCCAAGGCCAGCAGCATGCCATGCCACGGCCAAGGCAGCCCAGCCAAAGCCAGCAGCATGCCATGCCAAGGTCTAGGCCAGCAGCATGCCATGCCACGGCCAAGGCAGGCCAGCCAAAGCCAGCAGCATGCCATGCCAAGGCCAAGGCCAGCAGCATGCCATGCCACGGCCAAGGCAGCCCAGCCAAAGCCAGCAGCATGCCATGCCAAGGCCAAGGCCAGCAGCATGCCATGCCACGGCCAAGGCAGCCCAGCCAAAGCCAGCAGCATGCCATGCCAAGGCCTAGGCCAGCAGCATGCCATGCCACGGCCAAGGCAGGCCAGCCAAAGCCAGCAGCATGCCATGCCAAGGCCAAGGCCAGCAGCATGCCATGCCACGGCCAAGGCAGCCCAGCCAAAGCCAGCAGCATGCCATGCCAAGGCCAAGGCAGGCCAGCCAAAGCCAGCAGCATGCCATGCCAAGGCCAAGGCCAGCAGCATGCCATGCCACGGCCAAGGCAGCCCAGCCAAAGCCAGCAGCATGCCATGCCAAGGCCTAGGTCAGCAGCATGCCATGCCAAGGCCAAGGCAGCCCAGCCAAAGCCAGCAGCATGCCATGCCCAGGCCAAGGCCAGCAGCATGCCATGCCACGGCCAAGGCAGCCCAGCCAAAGCCAGCAGCATGCCATGCCAAGGCCTAGGCCAGCAGCATGCCATGCCGCGGCCAAGGCAGCCCAACCAAAGCGAGCAGCATGCCATGCCAAGGCCTAGGCCAGCAGCATGCCATGCGCCGGCCAAGGCAGGCCAGCCAAAGCCAGCAGCATGCCATGCCAACGCCAAGGCCAGCAGCATGCCATGCCACGGCCAAGGCAGGCCAGCCAAAGCCAGCAGCATGCCATGCCAAGGCCTAGGCCAGCAGCATGCCATGCCACGGCCAAGGCAGCCCAGCCAAAGCCAGCAGCATGCCATGCCAAGGCCAAGGCCAGCAGCATGCCATGCCACGGCCAAGGCTGCCAGCCAAAGCCAGCAGCATGCCATGCCAAGGCCTAGGCCAGCAGCATGCCATGCCACGGCCAAGGCAGCCCAGCCAAAGCCAGCAGCATGCCATGCCAAGGCCTAGGCCAGCAGCATGCCATGCCACGGCCAAGGCAGCCCAGCCAAAGCCAGCAGCATGCCATGCCACGGCCAAGGCAGCCCAGCCAAAGCCAGCAGCATGCCATGCCAAGGCCAAGGCCAAGGCCAGCAGCATGCCATGCCACGGCCAAGGCCAAGGCCAAGGCAGCCCATCCGAAGCCAGCAACATTCCATGGCAAGGCCAACGCAGCCCAGCCAAAGCCGGCGGCATGCCATGCCAAGGCCAAGGCCAGCCGCATGTCTTGCCACGGCCTTGTCCCGCAGCGTGGCGTGCCTTGGCCTTGGGCTAGAACATCGCATGCCACGCCCTTGGCAAGCAATCCTGTCCCTCGTGTAATTGCCATTTGGTTTGGCTTTGACTTACGTATATGTTGCCCTGCGAAATGCTTGTCCCTCGGGTAATAGCCGGTTTGGTTGCCTTTGACTTGCGAACACGTTGCTAGTGCTTTCCCCAGTGGAAGCTTGTTGGGAAAAGTATGTCCCTCGGAAGTTGCCTGTTGCGTTTGTTATTTGCATTCGAGCTATCCGATGCTTGCTGGGTTTCTCTAAGAGTTTTTGCACGTTCGTCGGGCTTTTTAATTATTTATTTACTCATAAAAATTATAATAAAATAAATTAAAAATAAAAAAATAATTAAAAAAATTACTATAATTACTAGTGCCTCATCTTATAATTGTTGGAATTTTTCTAGAATTTTTTGAGTATTTTTAGTAATTTTTATTATTTTTTAAGTATTAAAATTGAAATAAATTAAAATAAAATATTCCGGTGGCCAAATATTTTTTTATAATTTTTTTTATGGTGTATTAAATTATTTCATACAACTTTCATGTTGAAAGTTTTGGCAAAAAACCATTACTTTTTAAAAAAACCCCATTATGACTCCTCGAACATGCTTGATGTTTCCTCCTGCCAGATTGAAAAGGGCTTAACAGGCTATTATAAGGGGGGGGCACCTCCCTTAAGGCTGGCCAGCATGGCCAGGCCACAGGCCACGCCTATGCGTAGGCGGGCGCTTGGCACATGCCATCGCTTGGCTTGTGGCATTGGCTTGTGGCATCGAAACTACATAGCCAAGCACGGGATGCGTCGAGTGGCGGCCCGCGGCGGTGGCGGTGGCACGTTGGCCTAGGGCAGCATGCCATGCCACAGCCTTGGCCAGCAACATGGCATGCCAAAGCCTTGGCCAGCAGCATGCCATGCCCTGGCCTTGGCAAGCATGTCATGCCACGGCCTTGGCCAGCAGCATGCCATGCCACGGCCTTGGCCAGCAGCATGCCATGCCCCGGCCTTGGCCAGCATGTCATGCCACGGCCTTGGCCAGCAGCATGCCAAGCCACAGCCTTGGCCAGCAGCATGCCATGCCACAGCCTTGGCCAGCAACATGGCATGCCAAAGCCTTGGCCAGCAGCACGCCATGCCCCGGCCTTGGCAAGCTTGTCATGCCACGGCCATGGCCAGCAGCGTGCTATGCCCCGGCCTTGGCCAGCAGCGTGCCATGCCACGACCTTGGCCAGCAGCTTGCCATGCCCCGGCCTTGGCCAGCATGTCATGCCACGGCCTTGGCCAGCAGCATGCCATGCCACGGCCTTGGCCAGCAACATGGCATGCCGCGGCCTTGGCCAGCAGCATGCCATGCCCTGGCCTTGGCAAGCATGTCATGAAACGGCCTTGGCCAGCAGCATGCCATGCCACGGCCTTGGCCAGCAGCATGCCATGCCCCGGCCTTGGCCAGCATGTCATGCCACGGCCTTGGCCAGCAGCATGCCATGCCACAGCCTTGGCCAGCAGCATGCCATGCCACAGCCTTGGCCAGCAGCATGCCATGCCACAGCCTTGGCCAGCAACATGGCATGCCAAAGCCTTGGCCAGCAGCACGCCATGCCCCGGCCTTGGGAAGCTTGTCATGCCACGGCCATGGCCAGCAAGCAGCGTGCTATGCCCCGGCCTTGGCCAGCAGCGTGCCATGCCACGACCTTGGCCAGCAGCTTGCCATGCCCCGGCCTTGGCCAGCATGTCATGCCACGGCCTTGGCCGGCAGCATGGCAAGCCCAAGCCTTGGTCAGCAGCAGTATGCCATGCCAACGCCTTGGCCAGCAGCATGCCTTGCCACGGCCTCGGCCATCAGCATGCCTTGCCACGGCCTCGGCCATCAGCATGCCTTGCCACGGCCTCGGCCATCAGCATGCCTTGCCACGGCCTTGTCCAGCAGCATGGCATGCCCAGCCTTGGCCAGCAGCATGTCATGCCACGGCCTTGGCAAGCATGCCAAGCCACGGCCTTGGCAAGCATGCCATGTCCCTCGGGTAATTGTACAAGTTGCCTTGCGAAATGCATGTCCCTCGGTTAAATTGCCATTTGGTTGGCTTTGGCGTGCGAACGAGTTGCCTGTGCTTTCCTTGTGGAAGCTTGTTGCGAGAAGTATGTCCCTCGAAAGTTGCCTGTTGCGTTTGTTATTTGCATTCGCGCTAACCGGTGCTTGCTCGGCCTCTCTAAATGTTTTCGCGCGTTCGTCGGGCTTCTTGGTCCTTCGGGGGGTGATTCGTT
>NC_138972.1:220000-232500 GCF_055761805.1 Camellia sinensis | reverse complement strand
GCCACGGCGTTGCCCAACATGCCATGCCACGGCCTCGGCCCGCATGCCATGCCACGCCATGCCTTGGCCTTGGCCAGCATGACATGCCACGGCCTCGGCCCGCATGCCTTGCTACGGCGTCGCCCAACAAGCCATGCCACGGCCTCGGCCCGCATGACATGCCACGGCCTCGGACCGCATGCCTTGCTACGGCGTCGCCCCACATGCCATGCCACGGCCTCGGCCCGCATGCCATGCCACGGCCTCGGCCCGCATGACATGCCACGGCCTCGGCCATCATGCCATGCCACGGCCTCGGCCCGCATGCCTTGCCACGGCGTTGCCTAACATGCCATGCCACGGCCTCGGCCCGCATGCCATGCCATGCCACGGCCACGGCCCGCATGCCATGCCACGGCCACGGCCTCGGCCCGCATGCCTTGCTACGGCGTCGCCCAACATGCCATGCCACGGCCTCGGCCCGCATGCCGTGCCACGGCCTCGGCCCGCATGCCGTGCCACGGCCTCGGCCCGCATGCCTTGCCACGGCGTTGCCCAACATGCCATGCCACGGCCTCGGCCCGCATGCCATGCCATGCCACGGCCCGCATGTCTTGCCACGGCGTTGCCAAACATGCCATGCCACGGCCTCGGCCCGCATGCCTTGCGACGGCGTCGCCCAACATGCCATGCCACGGCCACGGCCCGCATGCCATGCCACGGCCTCGGCCCGCATGCCATGCCACGGCCTCGGCCCGCATGCCTTGCTGCGGCGTTGCCCAACATGCCATGCCACGGCCTCGGCCCGCATGCCTTGCCACCGCGTTGCCCAGCATGCCATGCCACCGCGTTGCCCGGCGTGCCATGCCTTAGCCTTGGCCAACATGTCGAGCCACGGCCTCGGCCCGCATGCCATGCCATGCCACAGCCCGCATGTCTTGCCACGGCGTTGCCAAACATGCCATGCCACGGCCTCGGCCCGCATGACGTGCCACGGCCTCGGCCCGCATGACATGCCACGGCCTCGGCCCGCATGCCTTGCGACGGCGTCGCCCAACATGCCTTGCCACGGCCTCGGCCCGCATGCCATGCCACGGCCTCGGCCCGCATGACATGCCACGGCCTCGGCCCGCATGCCTTGCCACGACGCCGCCCAACTTGCCATGCCACGGCCTCGGCCCGCATGCCATGCCACGGCCTCGGCCCGCATGACATGCCACGGCCTCGTCCCGCATGCCTTGCTACGGCGTCGCCCAACATGCCATGCCACGGCCTCGGCCCGCATGCCATGCCACGGCCTCGGCCCGCATGACATGCCACGGCCTCGGACCGCATGCCTTGCTACGGCGTCGCCCAACATGCCATGCCACGGCCTCGGCCCGCATGCCACGGCACGGCCTCGGCCCGCATGCCTTGCTACGGCGTCGCCCAACATGCCATGCCACGGCCTCGGCCCGCATGCCATGCCACGGCCTCGGCCCGCATGACATGCCACGGCCTCGGACCGCATGCCTTGCTACGGCGTCGCCCAACATGCCATGCCACGGCCTCGGCCCGCATGCCACGGCACGGCCTCGGCCCGCATGCCTTGCTACGGCGTCGCCCAACATGCCATGCCACGGCCTCGGCCCGCATGCCATGCCACGGCCTCGGCCCGCATGACATGCCACGGCCTCGGACCGCATGCCTTGCTACGGCGTCGCCCAACATGCCATGCCACGGCCTCGGCCCGCATGCCATGCCACGGCCTCGGCCCGCATGCCTTGCTGCGGCGTTGCCCAACATGCCATGCCACGGCCTCGGCCCGCATGCCTTGCCACCGCGTTGCCCAGCATGCCATGCCACCGCGTTGCCCGGCGTGCCATGCCTTAGCCTTGGCCAACATGTCGAGCCACGACCTCGGCCCGCATGCCATGCCATGCCACGGCCCGCATGTCTTGCCACGGCGTGGCCAAACATGCCATGCCACGGCCTCGGCCCGCATGACGTGCCACGGCCTCGGCCCGCATGACATGCCACGGCCTCGGCCCGCATGCCTTGCTACGGCGTCGCCCAACATGCCTTGCCACGGCCTCGGCCCGCATGCCATGCCACGGCCTCGGCCCGCATGACATGCCACGGCCTCGGCCAGCATGCCTTGCCACGACGCCGCCCAACTTGCCATGCCACGGCCTCGGCCCGCATGCCATGCCACGGCCTCGGCCCGCATGTCTTGCCACGGCGTTGCCCAACATGCCATGCCACGGCCTCGGCCCCCATGCCTTGCCACCGCGCTGCCCAGCATGCCAATGCACCGCGTTGCCCGGCGTGCCATGCCTTAGCCTTGGCCAACATGCCACGCCACGGCCTCGGCCCGCATGGCTTGCCAGGGCGTTGCCCAACATGCCATGCCACGGCCTCGGCCCGCATGTCTTGCCACGGCGTTGCCCAACATGCCATGCCATGCCACGCCACGGCCTCGGCCCGCATGCCATGCCACGGCCTCGGCCCGCATGCCATGCCATGCCACGGCCTCGGCCCGCATGCCATGCCACGGCCTCGGCCAGCATGCCATGCCAAGGCCTCGGCCCGCATGCCTTGCCACGGCGTTGCCCAGCATGCCATGCCACCGCGTTGCCCAGCGGGCCGTGCCGCGGCCTCGGCCCGCATGCCTTGCGACTGCCTTGGCCAGCGTGCCATGCCACAGCGTGCCATGCCTTAGCCTTGGCCTACATGCCATGCCACTGCCTTGGCCAGCATGTCGTGCCACCGCCATGGCCAGCATGCCATGCCGGTCCGTTGCCCAGCATGCCACGGCCGTGGCGGCATGGCAAGCCACGGCCTCGGCCAGCATGCCATGCCACGGCCTCGGCCAGCATGCCATGGCACTGTCTTGGTCAGCATGCCATGCCATGGCACCGCCTTGTCCAGCACGCCGTGCCGCAGCGTTGGCCAGCATGCCTTGGCCGGCATGCCATGCCAATGCCTTGGGCCAACATGGCGTGCCACGGGCTGGGCCATGCCGGTCCGTTGCCCGGCATGCCACGGCCGTGGCGGCATGGCAAGCCACGGCCTCGGCCAGCATGCCATGCCCCGGCCTCGCCCAGCATGCCATGGCACGGTCTTGGTCAGCATGCCATGCCATGGCACCGCCTTGTGCAGCGTTGGCCAGCATGCCTTGGCCGGCATGCCATGCCAATGCCTTGGGCCAACATGGCGTGCCACGGGCTGGGCGAGCACGGCATGCCACGGGCTGGGCGAGCATGCCACGCCACGGCCTTGGCTAGCAGCAAGGCATGCCACGGCCTCGGCGAGCATGCCATGCCATGCCAAGGCCAAGGCCAAAGCCAAGGCCAAGGCAGTGGGCAAGGCCAAGTCCCTGTGCAAGGCATGGCCAAGGCCAAGGCAAAGGCCAAGGCCGCGGGCAAAGGCCAAGGCCAAGGCCAAGGCCATGGCGTGCCACCGCCTCGATCGATCTTTTTGAACATGATTCTTTTATAATCTTACCCAAACCGTGCAACACAATTAAAAATGCACTACAATCAATTTTAAATATCATTCCCTATTTTTTTGCAATTTTTCTGGAGCTTTTCGAATTTTTAAAGCCCTTATTTGGCATAAAAAAATCAAAATAAAATAAAATAAAAAAAATGAAAAAAATAATTTAATAATTTCTATAATTACTAGTGAATCATCCTTTAATTATGGGAATTTTTCCATAATTTTTTGACTATTTTTATTAATTTTTATTATTTTTTAAGTATTAATATCGAAATAAATTAAAATAAAATATTTTCTGTAAAAAAATATTTTTTTTAATTTTTTTTATGGTGTATTAAATTATTTCCTACAACTTTCATGTTGAAAGTTTTGGCAAAAAACCATTACTTTTTAAAAAAACCCCATTATGACTCCTCGAACATGCTTGATGTTTCCTCCTGCCAGATTGAAAAGGGCTTAACAGGCTATTATAAGGGGGGGGCACCTCCCTTGCCCAGGGCAAGGCAGTGGCAGGTACGCCCCATGTTGGGCGCGGCCTGGGCTGCGGCCTTGGGTTACATGCACTGCGGCTCGACCGCGGCCTGGGCTGCGGCCTGGGGCGGCTCGGCCGCGGCCTTGGGCGGCCTGGACCGCGGCCTTGGGCGGCCTTGGGCGGCCTTGCGCGGCCTGGGCGCGGCCTTGGGCGGCCTGGGCGCGGCCTTGCGCGGCCTGGGCGCGGCCTTGCGCGGCCTGGGCGGCCTGGGCGCGGCCTTGCGCGGCCTGGGCGCGGCCTTGGGCAGCATGGCGTGGCATGCGCGCGGGCGTGGGCGGCCTGGCATGCGCGCGGCATGGGCAGCACGGCATGGCATGCGCACGGCCTGGGCGGCCTGGCATGCAGCCGGCCTGGCATGCCCGCGGCGTGGGCAGCACGGCATGGCATGCGCACGGCCTGGGCGGCCTGGCATGCAGCCGGCCTGGCATGCCCGCGGCGTGGGCAGCACGGCATGGCATGCGCACGGCCTGGGCGGCCTGGCATGCAGCCGGCCTGGGCAGCACGGCATGGCATGCGCACGGCCTGGGCGGCCTGGCATGCCCGCGGCGTGGGCAGCGTGGCCTGTGCGAATACCGCGCGCGTGGTCTTTTGACCACGGTGCGCGTGTTGCGCGCATGGTCGCGCACGCCTTTGCACGCCTTCGCACGCAACGCACGTCTAGTGATAAGAACCGCAGCCAAGGCAGCCCAGCCCCAAGGCCAAGGCCAGCAGCATGGCATGCCACGGCGAAGGCAGCCCAGCCAAAGCCAGCAGCATGCCATGCCAAGGCCAGCAGCATGCCATGCCACGGCCAAGGCAGGCCAGCCAAAGCCAGCAGCATGCCATGCCAAGGCCAAGGCCAGCAGCATGCCATGCCACGGCCAAGGCAGCCCAGCCAAAGCCAGCAGCATGCCATGCCAAGGCCAAGGCCAGCAGCATGCCATGCCACGGCCAAGGCAGCCCAGCCAAAGCCAGCAGCATGCCATGCCAAGGCCTAGGCCAGCAGCATGCCATGCCACGGCCAAGGCAGGCCAGCCAAAGCCAGCAGCATGCCATGCCAAGGCCAAGGCCAGCAGCATGCCATGCCACGGCCAAGGCAGCCCAGCCAAAGCCAGCAGCATGCCATGCCAAGGCCTAGGCCAGCAGCATGCCATGCCACGGCCAAGGCAGGCCTGCCAAAGCCAGCAGCATGCCATGCAAAGGCCAAGGCCAGCAGCATGCCATGCCACGGCCAAGGCAGCCCAGCCAAAGCCAGCAGCATGCCATGCCAAGGCCAAGGCCAGCAGCATGCCATGCCACGGCCAAGGCAGCCCAGCCAAAGCCAGCAGCATGCCATGCCAAGGCCTAGGCCAGCAGCATGCCATGCCACGGCCAAGGCAGGCAAGCCAAAGCCAGCAGCATGCCATGCCAAGGCCAAGGCCAGCAGCATGCCATGCCACGGCCAAGGCAGCCCAGCCAAAGCCAGCAGCATGCCATGCCAAGGCCTAGGCCAGCAGCATGCCATGCCACGGCCAAGGCAGGCAAGCCAAAGCCAGCAGCATGCCATGCCAAGGCCAAGGCCAGCAGCATGCCATGCCACGGCCAAGGCAGCCCAGCCAAAGCCAGCAGCATGCCATGCCAAGGCCAAGGCCAGCAGCATGCAGTGCCACGGCCAAGGCAGGCCTGCCAAAGCCAGCAGCATGCCATGCCAAGGCCAAGGCCAGCAGCATGCCATGCCACGGCCAAGGCAGCCCAGCCAAAGCCAGCAGCATGCCATGCCAAGGCCTAGGCCAGCAGCATGCAGTGCCACGGCCAAGGCAGGCCTGCCAAAGCCAGCAGCATGCCATGCCAAGGCCAAGGCCAGCAGCATGCCATGCCACGGCCAAGGCAGCCCAGCCAAAGCCAGCAGCATGCCATGCCAAGGCCAAGGCCAGCAGCATGCCATGCCACGGCCAAGGCAGCCCAGCCAAAGCCAGCAGCATGCCAAGCCAAGGCCAAGGCCAGCAGCATGCCATGCCACGGCCAAGGCAGCCCAGCCAAAGCCAGCAGCATGCCATGCCAAGGCCTAGGCCAGCAGCATGCCATGCCACGGCCAAGGCAGGCAAGCCAAAGCCAGCAGCATGCCATGCCAAGGCCAAGGCCAGCAGCATGCCATGCCACGGCCAAGGCAGCCCAGCCAAAGCCAGCAGCATGCCATGCCAAGGCCAAGGCCAGCAGCATGCCATGCCACGGCCAAGGCAGCCCAGCCAAAGCCAGCAGCATGCCATGCCAAGGCCTAGGCCAGCAGCATGCCATGCCACGGCCAAGGCAGCCCAGCCAAAGCCAGCAGCATGCCATGCCAAGGCCAAGGCCAGCAGCATGCCATGCCACGGCCAAGGCAGCCCAGCCAAAGCCAGCAGCATGCCAAGCCAAGGCCAAGGCCAGCAGCATGCCATGCCACGCCAAGGCAGCCCAGCCAAAGCCAGCAGCATGCCATGCCAAGGCCTAGGCCAGCAGCATGCCATGCCACGGCCAAGGCAGGCAAGCCAAAGCCAGCAGCATGCCATGCCAAGGCCAAGGCCAGCAGCATGCCATGCCACGGCCAAGGCAGCCCAGCCAAAGCCAGCAGCATGCCATGCCAAGGCCAAGGCCAGCAGCATGCCATGCCACGGCCAAGGCAGCCCAGCCAAAGCCAGCTGCATGCCATGCCAAGGCCTAGGCCAGCAGCATGCAGTGCCACGGCCTAGGCCAGCAGCATGCAGTGCCACGGCCAAGGCAGGCCTGCCAAAGCCAGCAGCATGCCATGCCAAGGCCAAGGCCAGCAGCATGCCCTGCCACGGCCAAGGCAGCCCAGCCAAAGCCAGCAGCATGCCATGCCAAGGCCAAGGCCAGCAGCATGCCATGCCACGGCCAAGGCAGCCCAGCCAAAGCCAGCAGCATGCCATGCCAAGGCCTAGGCCAGCAGCATGCAGTGCCACGGCCAAGGCAGGCCTGCCAAAGCCAGCAGCATGCCATGCCAAGGCCAAGGCCAGCAGCATGCCATGCCACGGCCAAGGCAGCCCGGCCAAAGCCAGCAGCATGCCATGCCAAGGCCAAGGCCAGCAGCATGCCATGCCACGGCCAAGGCAGGCCAGCCAAAGCCAGCAGCATGCCAAGCCAAGGCCAAGGCCAGCAGCATGCCATGCCACGGCCAAGGCAGCCCAGCCAAAGCCAGCAGCATGCCATGCCAAGGCCTAGGCCAGCAGCATGCCATGCCACGGCCAAGGCAGCCCAGCCAAAGCCAGCAGCATGCCATGCCAAGGCCTAGGCCAGCAGCATGCAGTGCCACGGCCAAGGCAGGCCTGCCAAAGCCAGCAGCATGCCATGCCAAGGCCAAGGCCAGCAGCATGCCATGCCACGGCCAAGGCAGCCCGGCCAAAGCCAGCAGCATGCCATGCCAAGGCCAAGGCCAGCAGCATGCCATGCCACGGCCAAGGCAGGCCAGCCAAAGCCAGCAGCATGCCTTGCCAAGGCCAAGGCCAGCAGCATGCCATGCCACGGCCAAGGCAGCCCAGCCAAAGCCAGCAGCATGCCATGCCAAGGCCAAGGCCAGCAGCATGCCATGCCACGGCCAAGGCAGCCCAGCCAAAGCCAGCAGCATGCCAAGCCAAGGCCAAGGCCAGCAGCATGCCATGCCACGGCCAAGGCAGCCCTGCCAAAGCCAGCAGCATGCCATGCCAAGGCCTAGGCCAGCAGCATGCCATGCCACGGCCAAGGCAGGCCAGCCAAAGCCAGCAGCATGCCATGCCAAGGCCAAGGCCAGCAGCATGCCATGCCACGGCCAAGGCAGCCCAGCCAAAGCCAGCAGCATGCCATGCCAAGGCCAAGGCCAGCAGCATGCCATGCCACGGCCAAGGCAGCCCAGCCAAAGCCAGCAGCATGCCATGCCAAGGCCTAGGCCAGCAGCATGCCATGCCACGGCCAAGGCAGGCCAGCCAAAGCCAGCAGCATGCCATGCCAAGGCCAAGGCCAGCAGCATGCCATGCCACGGCCAAGGCAGCCCAGCCAAAGCCAGCAGCATGCCATGCCAAGGCCAAGGCAGGCCAGCCAAAGCCAGCAGCATGCCATGCCAAGGCCAAGGCCAGCAGCATGCCATGCCACGGCCAAGGCAGCCCAGCCAAAGCCAGCAGCATGCCATGCCAAGGCCTAGGCCAGCAGCATGCCATGCCAAGGCCAAGGCAGCCCAGCCAAAGCCAGCAGCATGCCATGCCCAGGCCAAGGCCAGCAGCATGCCATGCCACGGCCAAGGCAGCCCAGCCAAAGCCAGCAGCATGCCATGCCAAGGCCTAGGCCAGCAGCATGCCATGCCGCGGCCAAGGCAGCCCAACCAAAGCGAGCAGCATGCCATGCCAAGGCCTAGGCCAGCAGCATGCCATGCGCCGGCCAAGGCAGGCCAGCCAAAGCCAGCAGCATGCCATGCCAACGCCAAGGCCAGCAGCATGCCATGCCACGGCCAAGGCAGGCCAGCCAAAGCCAGCAGCATGCCATGCCAAGGCCTAGGCCAGCAGCATGCCATGCCACGGCCAAGGCAGGCCAGCCAAAGCCAGCAGCATGCCATGCCAAGGCCAAGGCCAGCAGCATGCCATGCCACGGCCAAGGCTGCCAGCCAAAGCCAGCAGCATGCCATGCCAAGGCCTAGGCCAGCAGCATGCCATGCCACGGCCAAGGCAGCCCAGCCAAAGCCAGCAGCATGCCATGCCAAGGCCTAGGCCAGCAGCATGCCATGCCACGGCCAAGGCAGCCCAGCCAAAGCCAGCAGCATGCCATGCCACGGCCAAGGCAGCCCAGCCAAAGCCAGCAGCATGCCATGCCAAGGCCAAGGCCAAGGCCAGCAGCATGCCATGCCACGGCCAAGGCCAAGGCCAAGGCAGCCCATCCGAAGCCAGCAACATTCCATGGCAAGGCCAACGCAGCCCAGCCAAAGCCGGCGGCATGCCATGCCAAGGCCAAGGCCAGCCGCATGTCTTGCCACGGCCTTGTCCCGCAGCGTGGCGTGCCTTGGCCTTGGGCTAGAACATCGCATGCCACGCCCTTGGCAAGCAATCCTGTCCCTCGTGTAATTGCCATTTGGTTTGGCTTTGACTTACGTATATGTTGCCCTGCGAAATGCTTGTCCCTCGGGTAATAGCCGGTTTGGTTGCCTTTGACTTGCGAACACGTTGCTAGTGCTTTCCCCAGTGGAAGCTTGTTGGGAAAAGTATGTCCCTCGGAAGTTGCCTGTTGCGTTTGTTATTTGCATTCGAGCTATCCGATGCTTGCTGGGTTTCTCTAAGAGTTTTTGCACGTTCGTCGGGCTTTTTAATTATTTATTTACTCATAAAAATTATAATAAAATAAATTAAAAATAAAAAAATAATTAAAAAAATTACTATAATTACTAGTGCCTCATCTTATAATTGTTGGAATTTTTCTAGAATTTTTTGAGTATTTTTAGTAATTTTTATTATTTTTTAAGTATTAAAATTGAAATAAATTAAAATAAAATATTCCGGTGGCCAAATATTTTTTTATAATTTTTTTTATGGTGTATTAAATTATTTCATACAACTTTCATGTTGAAAGTTTTGGCAAAAAACCATTACTTTTTAAAAAAACCCCATTATGACTCCTCGAACATGCTTGATGTTTCCTCCTGCCAGATTGAAAAGGGCTTAACAGGCTATTATAAGGGGGGGGCACCTCCCTTAAGGCTGGCCAGCATGGCCAGGCCACAGGCCACGCCTATGCCTAGGCGGGCGCTTGGCACATGCCATCGCTTGGCTTGTGGCATTGGCTTGTGGCATCGAAACTACATAGCCAAGCACGGGATGCGTCGAGTGGCGGCCCGCGGCGGTGGCGGTGGCACGTTGGCCTAGGGCAGCATGCCATGCCACAGCCTTGGCCAGCAACATGGCATGCCAAAGCCTTGGCCAGCAGCATGCCATGCCCTGGCCTTGGCAAGCATGTCATGCCACGGCCTTGGCCAGCAGCATGCCATGCCACGGCCTTGGCCAGCAGCATGCCATGCCCCGGCCTTGGCCAGCATGTCATGCCACGGCCTTGGCCAGCAGCATGCCATGCCACAGCCTTGGCCAGCAGCATGCCATGCCACAGCCTTGGCCAGCAACATGGCATGCCAAAGCCTTGGCCAGCAGCACGCCATGCCCCGGCCTTGGCAAGCTTGTCATGCCACGGCCATGGCCAGCAGCGTGCTATGCCCCGGCCTTGGCCAGCAGCGTGCCATGCCACGACCTTGGCCAGCAGCTTGCCATGCCCCGGCCTTGGCCAGCATGTCATGCCACGGCCTTGGCCAGCAGCATGCCATGCCACGGCCTTGGCCAGCAACATGGCATACCGCGGCCTTGGCCAGCAGCATGCCATGCCCTGGCCTTGGCAAGCATGTCATGCCACGGCCTTGGCCAGCAGCATGCCATGCCACGGCCTTGGCCAGCAGCATGCCATGCCCCGGCCTTGGCCAGCATGTCATGCCACGGCCTTGGCCAGCAGCATGCCATGCCACAGCCTTGGCCAGCAGCATGCCATGCCACAGCCTTGGCCAGCAACATGGCATGCCAAAGCCTTGGCCAGCAGCACGCCATGCCCCGGCCTTGGCAAGCTTGTCATGCCACGGCCATGGCCAGCAAGCAGCGTGCTATGCCCCGGCCTTGGCCAGCAGCGTGCCATGCCACGACCTTGGCCAGCAGCTTGCCATGCCCCGGCCTTGGCCAGCATGTCATGCCACGGCCTTGGCCGGCAGCATGGCAAGCCCAAGCCTTGGTCAGCAGCAGCATGCCATGCCAACGCCTTGGCCAGCAGCATGCCTTGCCACGGCCTCGGCCATCAGCATGCCTTGCCACGGCCTCGGCCATCAGCATGCCTTGCCACGGCCTCGGCCATCAGCATGCCTTGCCACGGCCTTGTCCAGCAGCATGGCATGCCCGGCCTTGGCCAGCAGCATGTCATGCCACGGCCTTGGCAAGCATGCCAAGCCACGGCCTTGGCAAGCATGCCATGTCCCTCGGGTAATTGTACAAGTTGCCTTGCGAAATGCATGTCCCTCGGTTAAATTGCCATTTGGTTGGCTTTGGCGTGCGAACGAGTTGCCTGTGCTTTCCTTGTGGAAGCTTGTTGCGAGAAGTATGTCCCTCGAAAGTTGCCTGTTGCGTTTGTTATTTGCATTCGCGCTAACCGGTGCTTGCTCGGCCTCTCTAAATGTTTTCGCGCGTTCGTCGGGCTTCTTGGTCCTTCGGGGGGTGATTCGTTTTGGGGGGCTGGTGCACAGTGTACGTCGTGGCGCGTGAGTTGTGTTCGGTTTGTACGAGTTGGACGGATCCCTGCCTGTGCAGCGAACTCCACTGGTGCATTCCTCCATGTCCCTCGGGTTGTCTTCGACTCGCCTTCGGGTTGCTTGCGCTTCCCTAGTGGAAGGTGCCTTGCGAAAAGCGTGTCCCTCGGGTAATTGCCATTTGGTTGGCTTTGACGTTCGAACGAGTTGCCTATGCTTTCCTAGTGGAAGCTTGTTGCGAAAAGTATGTCCCTCGAAATTTGCCTGTTGCGTTTGTTATTTGCATTCGCGCTAACCGGTGCTTGCTCGGCCTCTCTAAATGTTTTCGCGCGTTCGTCGGGCTTCTTAGTCCTTCGGGGGGTGATTCGTTTTGGGGGGCTGGTGCACAGTGTACGTCGTGGCGCGTGAGTTGTGTTCGGTTTGTGCGAGTTGGACGGATCCCTGCCTGTGCAGCGAACTCCACTGGTGCATTCCTCCATGTCCCTCGGGTTGTCTTCGACTCGCCTTCGGGTTGCCTGCGCTTCCCTAGTGGAAGGTGCCTTGCGAAAAGCGTGTCCCTCGGGTAATTGCCATTTGGTTGGCTTTGACGTTCGAACGAGTTGCCTATGCTTTCCTAGTGGAAGCTTGTTGCGAAAAGTATGTCCCTCGAAAGTTGCCTGTTGCGCTTGTTACTTTCATTCGCGCTAACCGGTGCTTGCTCGGCCTCTCTAAATGTTTTCGCGCGTTCGTCGGGCTTCTTAGTCCTTCGGGGGGTGATTCGTTTTGGGGGGCTGGTGCACAGTGTACGTCGTGGCGCGTGAGTTGTGTTCGGTTTGTGCGAGTTGGACGGATCCCTGCCTGTGCAGCGAACTCCACTGGTGCATTCCTCCATGTCCCTCGGGTGATCGCCTTTAGGTTGTCTTCGACTCCCCTTCGGGTTGTCTGCGCTTCCCTAGTGGAAGGTGCCTTGCGAAAAGCATGTCCCTCGGGTAATTGCCATTTGGTTGGCTTTGACGTTCGAACGAGTTGCCTGTGCTTTCCTAGTGGAAGCTTGTTGCGAAAAGTATGTCCCTCGAAAGTTGCCTGTTGCGCTTGTTATTTGCGTTCGCGCTAACCGGTGCTTGCTCGGCCTCTCTAAATGTTTTCGCGCGTTCGTCGGGCTTCTTGGTCCTTCGGGGGGTGATTCGTTTTGGGGGGCTGGTGCACAGTGTACGTCGTGGCGTGTGAGTTGTGTTCGGTTTGTGCGAGTTGGACGAATCCCTGCCTGTGCAGCGAACTCCACTGGTGCAT
>NC_138972.1:197500-210000 GCF_055761805.1 Camellia sinensis | reverse complement strand
CATGCCACGGCCTCGGCCCGCATGCCACGGCACGGCCTCGGCCCGCATGCCTTGCTACGGCGTCGCCCAACATGCCATGCCACGGCCTCGGCCCGCATGCCATGCCACGGCCTCGGCCCGCATGACATGCCACGGCCTCGGACCGCATGCCTTGCTACGGCGTCGCCCAACATGCCATGCCACGGCCTCGGCCCGCATGCCACGGCACGGCCTCGGCCCGCATGCCTTGCTACGGCGTCGCCCAACATGCCATGCCACGGCCTCGGCCCGCATGCCATGCCACGGCCTCGGCCCGCATGACATGCCACGGCCTCGGACCGCATGCCTTGCTACGGCGTCGCCCAACATGCCATGCCACGGCCTCGGCCCGCATGCCATGCCACGGCCTCGGCCCGCATGCCTTGCTGCGGCGTTGCCCAACATGCCATGCCACGGCCTCGGCCCGCATGCCTTGCCACCGCGTTGCCCAGCATGCCATGCCACCGCGTTGCCCGGCGTGCCATGCCTTAGCCTTGGCCAACATGTCGAGCCACGGCCTCGGCCCGCATGCCATGCCATGCCACGGCCCGCATGTCTTGCCACGGCGTGGCCAAACATGCCATGCCACGGCCTCGGCCCGCATGACGTGCCACGGCCTCGGCCCGCATGACATGCCACGGCCTCGGCCCGCATGCCTTGCTACGGCGTCGCCCAACATGCCTTGCCACGGCCTCGGCCCGCATGCCATGCCACGGCCTCGGCCCGCATGACATGCCACGGCCTCGGCCAGCATGCCTTGCCACGACGCCGCCCAACTTGCCATGCCACGGCCTCGGCCCGCATGCCATGCCACGGCCTCGGCCCGCATGACATGCCACGGCCTCGGCCCGCATGCCTTGCTACGGCGTCGCCCAACATGCCATGCCACGGCCTCGGCCCGCATGCTATGCCACGGCCTCGGCCCGCATGACATGCCACGGCCTCGGACCGCATGCCTTGCTACGGCGTCGCCCAACATGCCATGCCACGGCCTCGGCCCGCATGCCACGGCACGGCCTCGGCCCGCATGCCTTGCTACGGCGTCGCCCAACATGCCATGCCACGGCCTCGGCCCGCATGCCATGCCACGGCCTCGGCCCGCATGACATGCCACGGCCTCGGACCGCATGCCTTGCTACGGCGTCGCCCAACATGCCATGCCACGGCCTCGGCCCGCACGCCACGGCACGGCCTCGGCCCGCATGCCTTGCTACGGCGTCGCCCAACATGCCATGCCACGGCCTCGGCCCGCATGCCATGCCACGGCCTCGGCCCGTATGACATGCCACGGCCTCGGACCGCATGCCTTGCTACGGCGTCGCCCAACATGCCATGCCACGGCCTCGGCCCGCATGCCATGCCACGGCCTCGGCCCGCATGACATGCCACGGCCTCGGCCCGCATGCCTTGCTACGGCGTCGCCCAACATGCCTTGCCACGGCCTCGGCCCGCATGCCATGCCACGGCCTCGGCCCGCATGCCTTGCCACGACGTCGCCCAACTTGCCATGCCACGGCCTCGGCCCGCATGCCATGCCACGGCCTCGGCGCGCATGACATGCCACGGCCTCGGCCCGCATGCCATGCTACGGCGTCGCCCAACATGCCATGCCACGGCCTCGGCCCGCATGCCATGCCACGGCCTCGGCCCGCATGCCATGCCACGGCCTCGGCCCGCATGACATGCCACGGCCTCGGACCGCATGCCTTGCTACGGCGTCGCCCAACATGCCATGCCACGGCCTCGGCCCGCATGCCATGCCACGGCCTCGGCCCGCATGCCACGGCACGGCCTCGGCCCGCATGCCTTGCTACGGCGTCGCCCAACATGCCATGCCACGGCCTCGGCCCGCAAGCCATGCCACGGCCTCGGCCCGCATGACATGCCACGGCCTCGGACTGCATGCCTTGCTACGGCGTCGCCCAACATGCCATGCCACAGCCACGGCCCGCACGCCGTGCCACGGCCTCGGCCTCGGCCCGCATGCCTTGCTACGACGTTGGCCAACATGCCATGCCACTGCCCCGGCCCGCATGCCATGCCACCGCGTTGCCCGGCGTGCCATGCCTTAGCCTTGGCCAACATGTCGTGCCACGGCCTCGGCCCGCATGCCATGCCATGCCACGGCCCTCATGTCTTGCCACGGCGTTGCCAAACATGCCATGCCACGGCCTCGGCCCGCATGCCTTGCTACGGCGTCGCCCAACATGCCATGACATGCCACGGCCTCGGCCCGCATGCCTTGCTACGGCGTCGCCCAACAAGCCATGCCACGGCCTCGGCCCGCATGCCATGCCACGGCCTCGGCCCGCATGCCTTGCGACGGCGTCGCCCAACATGCCATGCCACGGCCTCTGCCCGCATGCCATGCCACGGCCTCGGCCCGCGTGACATGCCACGGCCTCGGCCCGCATGCCTTGCCACGACGTCGCCCAACTTGCCATGCCACGGCCTCGGCCCGCATGCCATGCCACGGCCTCGGCTCGCATGACATGCCACGGCCTCGGCCCGCATGCCTTGCTACGGCGTCGCCCAACATGCCATGCCACGGCCTCGGCCCGCATGCCATGCCATGCCATGGCCTCGGCCCGCATGACATGCCACGGCCTCGGACCGCATGCCTTGCTACGGCGTCGCCCAACATGCCATGCCACGGCCCCGGCCCACATGCCTTGCCACCGCGTTGCCCGGCGTGCCATGCCTTAGCCTTGGCCAACATGTCGTGCCACGGCCTCGGCCCGCATGCCATGCCATGCCACGGCCCGCATGTCTTGCCACGGCGTTGCCAAACATGCCATGCCACGGCCTCGGCCCGCATGCCTTGCCACGGCCTCGGCCAACATGCCATGCCACGGCCTTGGCCCGCATGCCATGCCACGGCCTCGGCCCGCATGACATGCCACGGCCTCGGCCCGCATGCCTTGCTACGGCGTCGCCCAACATGCCATGCCACGGCCTCGGCCCGCATGCCCTTCTACGGCGTTGCCCAACATGCCATGCCACGGCCTCGGCCCGCATGCCTTGCCACCGCGTTGCCCAGCATGCCATGCCACCGCGTTGCCCGGCGTGCCATGCCTTAGCCTTGGCCAACATGTCGTGCCACGGCCTCGGCCCGCATGCCATGCCACGGACGGCCTCGGCCCGCATGCCATGCCACGGCCTCGGCCCGCATGTCTTGCCACGGCGTTGCCCAACATGCCATGCCACGGCCTCGGCCCCCATGCCTTGCCACCGCGCTGCCCAGCATGCCAATGCACCGCGTTGCCCGGCGTGCCATGCCTTAGCCTTGGCCAACATGCCACGCCACGGCCTCGGCCCGCATGGCTTGCCAGGGCGTTGCCCAACATGCCATGCCACGGCCTCGGCCCGCATGTCTTGCCACGGCGTTGCCCAACATGCCATGCCATGCCACGCCACGGCCTCGGCCCGCATGCCATGCCACGGCCTCGGCCCGCATGCCATGCCATGCCACGGCCTCGGCCCGCATGCCATGCCACGGCCTCGGCCAGCATGCCATGCCAAGGCCTCGGCCCGCATGCCTTGCCACGGCGTTGCCCAGCATGCCATGCCACCGCGTTGCCCAGCGGGCCGTGCCGCGGCCTCGGCCCGCATGCCTTGCGACTGCCTTGGCCAGCGTGCCATGCCACAGCGTGCCATGCCTTAGCCTTGGCCTACATGCCATGCCACTGCCTTGGCCAGCATGTCGTGCCACCGCCACGGCCAGCATGCCATGCCGGTCCGTTGCCCAGCATGCCACGGCCGTGGCGGCATGGCAAGCCACGGCCTCGGCCAGCATGCCATGCCACGGCCTCGGCCAGCATGCCATGGCACTGTCTTGGTCAGCATGCCATGCCATGGCACCGCCTTGTCCAGCACGCCGTGCCGCAGCGTTGGCCAGCATGCCTTGGCCGGCATGCCATGCCAATGCCTTGGGCCAACATGGCGTGCCACGGGCTGGGCCATGCCGGTCCGTTGCCCGGCATGCCACGGCCGTGGCGGCATGGCAAGCCACGGCCTCGGCCAGCATGCCATGCCCCGGCCTCGCCCAGCATGCCATGGCACGGTCTTGGTCAGCATGCCATGCCATGGCACCGCCTTGTGCAGCGTTGGCCAGCATGCCTTGGCCGGCATGCCATGCCAATGCCTTGGGCCAACATGGCGTGCCACGGGCTGGGCGAGCACGGCATGCCACGGGCTGGGCGAGCATGCCACGCCACGGCCTTGGCTAGCAGCAAGGCATGCCACGGCCTCGGCGAGCATGCCATGCCATGCCAAGGCCAAGGCCAAAGCCAAGGCCAAGGCAGTGGGCAAGGCCAAGTCCCTGTGCAAGGCATGGCCAAGGCCAAGGCAAAGGCCAAGGCCGCGGGCAAAGGCCAAGGCCAAGGCCAAGGCCATGGCGTGCCACCGCCTCGATCGATCTTTTTGAACATGATTCTTTTATAATCTTACCCAAACCGTGCAACACAATTAAAAATGCACTACAATCAATTTTAAATGTCATTCCCTATTTTTTTGCAATTTTTCTGGAGCTTTTCGAATTTTTAAAGCCCTTATTTGGCATAAAAAAATCAAAATAAAATAAAAAAAATGAAAAAAATAATTTAATAATTTCTATAATTACTAGTGAATCATCCTTTAATTATGGGAATTTTTCCATAATTTTTTGACTATTTTTATTAATTTTTATTATTTTTTAAGTATTAATATCGAAATAAATTAAAATAAAATATTTTCTGTAAAAAAATATTTTTTTTAATTTTTTTTATGGTGTATTAAATTATTTCCTACAACTTTCATGTTGAAAGTTTTGGCAAAAAACCATTACTTTTTAAAAAAACCCCATTATGACTCCTCGAACATGCTTGATGTTTCCTCCTGCCAGATTGAAAAGGGCTTAACAGGCTATTATAAGGGGGGGGCACCTCCCTTGCCCAGGGCAAGGCAGTGGCAGGTACGCCCCATGTTGGGCGCGGCCTGGGCTGCGGCCTTGGGTTACATGCACTGCGGCTCGACCGCGGCCTGGGCTGCGGCCTGGGGCGGCTCGGCCGCGGCCTTGGGCGGCCTGGACCGCGGCCTTGGGCGGCCTTGGGCGGCCTTGCGCGGCCTGGGCGCGGCCTTGGGCGGCCTGGGCGCGGCCTTGCGCGGCCTGGGCGCGGCCTTGGGCAGCATGGCGTGGCATGCGCGCGGGCGTGGGCGGCCTGGCATGCGCGCGGCATGGGCAGCACGGCATGGCATGCGCACGGCCTGGGCGGCCTGGCATGCAGCCGGTCTGGCATGCCCGCGGCGTGGGCAGCACGGCATGGCATGCGCACGGCCTGGGCGGCCTGGCATGCAGCCGGCCTGGCATGCCCGCGGCGTGGGCAGCACGGCATGGCATGCGCACGGCCTGGGCGGCCTGGCATGCAGCCGGCCTGGGCAGCACGGCATGGGATGCGCACGGCCTGGGCGGCCTGGCATGCCCGCGGCGTGGGCAGCGTGGCCTGTGCGAATACCGCGCGCGTGGTCTTTTGACCACGGTGCGCGTGTTGCGCGCATGGTCGCGCACGCCTTTGCACGCCTTCGCACGCAACGCACGTCTAGTGATAAGAACCGCAGCCAAGGCAGCCCAGCCCCAAGGCCAAGGCCAGCAGCATGGCATGCCACGGCGAAGGCAGCCCAGCCAAAGCCAGCAGCATGCCATGCCAAGGCCAGCAGCATGCCATGCCACGGCCAAGGCAGGCCAGCCAAAGCCAGCAGCATGCCATGCCAAGGCCAAGGCCAGCAGCATGCCATGCCACGGCCAAGGCAGCCCAGCCAAAGCCAGCAGCATGCCATGCCAAGGCCAAGGCCAGCAGCATGCCATGCCACGGCCAAGGCAGCCCAGCCAAAGCCAGCAGCATGCCATGCCAAGGCCTAGGCCAGCAGCATGCCATGCCACGGCCAAGGCAGGCCAGCCAAAGCCAGCAGCATGCCATGCCAAGGCCAAGGCCAGCAGCATGCCATGCCACGGCCAAGGCAGCCCAGCCAAAGCCAGCAGCATGCCATGCCAAGGCCTAGGCCAGCAGCATGCCATGCCACGGCCAAGGCAGGCCTGCCAAAGCCAGCAGCATGCCATGCAAAGGCCAAGGCCAGCAGCATGCCATGCCACGGCCAAGGCAGCCCAGCCAAAGCCAGCAGCATGCCATGCCAAGGCCAAGGCCAGCAGCATGCCATGCCACGGCCAAGGCAGCCCAGCCAAAGCCAGCAGCATGCCATGCCAAGGCCTAGGCCAGCAGCATGCCATGCCACGGCCAAGGCAGGCAAGCCAAAGCCAGCAGCATGCCATGCCAAGGCCAAGGCCAGCAGCATGCCATGCCACGGCCAAGGCAGCCCAGCCAAAGCCAGCAGCATGCCATGCCAAGGCCTAGGCCAGCAGCATGCCATGCCACGGCCAAGGCAGGCAAGCCAAAGCCAGCAGCATGCCATGCCAAGGCCAAGGCCAGCAGCATGCCATGCCACGGCCAAGGCAGCCCAGCCAAAGCCAGCAGCATGCCATGCCAAGGCCAAGGCCAGCAGCATGCAGTGTCACGGCCAAGGCAGGCCTGCCAAAGCCAGCAGCATGCCATGCCAAGGCCAAGGCCAGCAGCATGCCATGCCACGGCCAAGGCAGCCCAGCCAAAGCCAGCAGCATGCCATGCCAAGGCCTAGGCCAGCAGCATGCCATGCCACGGCCAAGGCAGGCAAGCCAAAGCCAGCAGCATGCCATGCCAAGGCCAAGGCCAGCAGCATGCCATGCCACGGCCAAGGCAGCCCAGCCAAAGCCAGCAGCATGCCATGCCAAGGCCAAGGCCAGCAGCATGCAGTGCCACGGCCAAGGCAGGCCTGCCAAAGCCAGCAGCATGCCATGCCAAGGCCAAGGCCAGCAGCATGCCATGCCACGGCCAAGGCAGCCCAGCCAAAGCCAGCGGCATGCCATGCCAAGGCCAAGGCCAGCAGCATGCCATGCCACGGCCAAGGCAGCCCAGCCAAAGCCAGCAGCATGCCATGCCAAGGCCTAGGCCAGCAGCATGCAGTGCCACGGCCAAGGCAGGCCTGCCAAAGCCAGCAGCATGCCATGCCAAGGCCAAGGCCAGCAGCATGCCATGCCACGGCCAAGGCAGCCCAGCCAAAGCCAGCAGCATGCCATGCCAAGGCCAAGGCCAGCAGCATGCCATGCCACGGCCAAGGCAGCCCAGCCAAAGCCAGCAGCATGCCAAGCCAAGGCCAAGGCCAGCAGCATGCCATGGCACGGCCAAGGCAGCCCAGCCAAAGCCAGCAGCATGCCATGCCAAGGCCTAGGCCAGCAGCATGCCATGCCACGGCCAAGGCAGGCAAGCCAAAGCCAGCAGCATGCCATGCCAAGGCCAAGGCCAGCAGCATGCCATGCCACGGCCAAGGCAGCCCAGCCAAAGCCAGCAGCATGCCATGCCAAGGCCAAGGCCAGCAGCATGCCATGCCACGGCCAAGGCAGCCCAGCCAAAGCCAGCGGCATGCCATGCCAAGGCCAAGGCCAGCAGCATGCCATGCCACGGCCAAGGCAGCCCAGCCAAAGCCAGCAGCATGCCATGCCAAGGCCTAGGCCAGCAGCATGCAGTGCCACGGCCAAGGCAGGCCTGCCAAAGCCAGCAGCATGCCATGCCAAGGCCAAGGCCAGCAGCATGCCCTGCCACGGCCAAGGCAGCCCAGCCAAAGCCAGCAGCATGCCATGCCAAGGCCAAGGCCAGCAGCATGCCATGCCACGGCCAAGGCAGCCCAGCCAAAGCCAGCAGCATGCCAAGCCAAGGCCAAGGCCAGCAGCATGCCATGCCACGGCCAAGGCAGCCCAGCCAAAGCCAGCAGCATGCCATGCCAAGGCCTAGGCCAGCAGCATGCCATGCCACGGCCAAGGCAGGCAAGCCAAAGCCAGCAGCATGCCATGCCAAGGCCAAGGCCAGCAGCATGCCATGCCACGGCCAAGGCAGCCCAGCCAAAGCCAGCAGCATGCCATGCCAAGGCCAAGGCCAGCAGCATGCCATGCCACGGCCAAGGCATCCCAGCCAAAGCCAGCAGCATGCCATGCCAAGGCCTAGGCCAGCAGCATGCCATGCCACGGCCAAGGCAGCCCAGCCAAAGCCAGCAGCATGCCATGCCAAGGCCAAGGCCAGCAGCATGCCATGCCACGGCCAAGGCAGCCCAGCCAAAGCCAGCAGCATGCCAAGCCAAGGCCAAGGCCAGCAGCATGCCATGCCACGGCCAAGGCAGCCCAGCCAAAGCCAGCAGCATGCCATGCCAAGGCCTAGGCCAGCAGCATGCCATGCCACGGCCAAGGCAGGCAAGCCAAAGCCAGCAGCATGCCATGCCAAGGCCAAGGCCAGCAGCATGCCATGCCACGGCCAAGGCAGCCCAGCCAAAGCCAGCAGCATGCCATGCCAAGGCCAAGGCCAGCAGCATGCCATGCCACGGCCAAGGCAGCCCAGCCAAAGCCAGCAGCATGCCATGCCAAGGCCTAGCCCAGCAGCATGCAGTGCCACGGCCAAGGCAGGCCTGCCAAAGCAAGCAGCATGCCATGCCAAGGCCAAGGCCAGCAGCATGCCCTGCCACGGCCAAGGCAGCCCAGCCAAAGCCAGCAGCATGCCATGCCAAGGCCAAGGCCAGCAGCATGCCATGCCACGGCCAAGGCAGCCCAGCCAAAGCCAGCAGCATGCCATGCCAAGGCCTAGGCCAGCAGCATGCAGTGCCACGGCCAAGGCAGGCCTGCCAAAGCCAGCAGCATGCCATGCCAAGGCCAAGGCCAGCAGCATGCCCTGCCACGGCCAAGGCAGCCCAGCCAAAGCCAGCAGCATGCCATGCCAAGGCCAAGGCCAGCAGCATGCCATGCCACGGCCAAGGCAGCCCAGCCAAAGCCAGCAGCATGCCATGCCAAGGCCTAGGCCAGCAGCATGCAGTGCCACGGCCAAGGCAGGCCTGCCAAAGCCAGCAGCATGCCATGCCAAGGCCAAGGCCAGCAGCATGCCATGCCACGGCCAAGGCAGCCCGGCCAAAGCCAGCAGCATGCCATGCCAAGGCCAAGGCCAGCAGCATGCCATGCCACGGCCAAGGCAGGCCAGCCAAAGCCAGCAGCATGCCAAGCCAAGGCCAAGGCCAGCAGCATGCCATGCCAGGGCCAAGGCAGCCCAGCCAAAGCCAGCAGCATGCCATGCCAAGGCCTAGGCCAGCAGCATGCCATGCCACGGCCAAGGCAGCCCAGCCAAAGCCAGCAGCATGCCATGCCAAGGCCTAGGCCAGCAGCATGCAGTGCCACGGCCAAGGCAGGCCTGCCAAAGCCAGCAGCATGCCATGCCAAGGCCAAGGCCAGCAGCATGCCATGCCACGGCCAAGGCAGCCCGGCCAAAGCCAGCAGCATGCCATGCCAAGGCCAAGGCCAGCAGCATGCCATGCCACGGCCAAGGCAGGCCCGCCAAAGCCAGCAGCATGCCTTGCCAAGGCCAAGGCCAGCAGCATGCCATGCCACGGCCAAGGCAGCCCAGCCAAAGCCAGCAGCATGCCATGCCAAGGCCAAGGCCAGCAGCATGCCATGCCACGGCCAAGGCAGCCCAGCCAAAGCCAGCAGCATGCCAAGCCAAGGCCAAGGCCAGCAGCATGCCATGCCACGGCCAAGGCAGCCCAGCCAAAGCCAGCAGCATGCCATGCCAAGGCCTAGGCCAGCAGCATGCCATGCCACGGCCAAGGCAGGCCAGCCAAAGCCAGAAGCATGCCATGCCAAGGCCAAGGCCAGCAGCATGCCATGCCACGGCCAAGGCAGCCCAGCCAAAGCCAGCAGCATGCCATGCCAAGGCCAAGGCCAGCAGCATGCCATGCCACGGCCAAGGCAGCCCAGCCAAAGCCAGCAGCATGCCATGCCAAGGCCTAGGCCAGCAGCATGCCATGCCACGGCCAAGGCAGGCCAGCCAAAGCCAGCAGCATGCCATGCCAAGGCCAAGGCCAGCAGCATGCCATGCCACGGCCAAGGCAGCCCAGCCAAAGCCAGCAGCATGCCATGCCAAGGCCAAGGCAGGCCAGCCAAAGCTAGCAGCATGCCATGCCAAGGCCAAGGCCAGCAGCATGCCATGCCACGGCCAAGGCAGCCCAGCCAAAGCCAGCAGCATGCCATGCCAAGGCCTAGGCCAGCAGCATGCCATGCCAAGGCCAAGGAAGCCCAGCCAAAGCCAGCAGCATGCCATGCCCAGGCCAAGGCCAGCAGCATGCCATGCCACGGCCAAGGCAGCCCAGCCAAAGCCAGCAGCATGCCATGCCAAGGCCTAGGCCAGCAGCATGCCATGCCGCGGCCAAGGCAGCCCAACCAAAGCGAGCAGCATGCCATGCCAAGGCCTAGGCCAGCAGCATGCCATGCGCCGGCCAAGGCAGGCCAGCCAAAGCCAGCAGCATGCCATGCCAACGCCAAGGCCAGCAGCATGCCATGCCACGGCCAAGGCAGGCCAGCCAAAGCCAGCAGCATGCCATGCCAAGGCCTAGGCCAGCAGCATGCCATGCCACGGCCAAGGCAGCCCAGCCAAAGCCAGCAGCATGCCATGCCAAGGCCAAGGCCAGCAGCATGCCATGCCACGGCCAAGGCTGCCAGCCAAAGCCAGCAGCATGCCATGCCAAGGCCTAGGCCAGCAGCATGCCATGCCACGGCCAAGGCAGCCCAGCCAAAGCCAGCAGCATGCCATGCCAAGGCCAAGGCCAAGGCCAGCAGCATGCCATGCCACGGCCAAGGCCAAGGCCAAGGCAGCCCATCCGAAGCCAGCAACATTCCATGGCAAGGCCAACGCAGCCCAGCCAAAGCCGGCGGCATGCCATGCCAAGGCCAAGGCCAGCCGCATGTCTTGCCACGGCCTTGTCCCGCAGCGTGGCGTGCCTTGGCCTTGGGCTAGAACATCGCATGCCACGCCCTTGGCAAGCAATCCTGTCCCTCGTGTAATTGCCATTTGGTTTGGCTTTGACTTACGTATATGTTGCCCTGCGAAATGCTTGTCCCTCGGGTAATAGCCGGTTTGGTTGCCTTTGACTTGCGAACACGTTGCTAGTGCTTTCCCCAGTGGAAGCTTGTTGGGAAAAGTATGTCCCTCGGAAGTTGCCTGTTGCGTTTGTTATTTGCATTCGAGCTATCCGATGCTTGCTGGGTTTCTCTAAGAGTTTTTGCACGTTCGTCGGGCTTTTTAATTATTTATTTACTCATAAAAATTATAATAAAATAAATTAAAAATAAAAAAATAATTAAAAAAATTACTATAATTACTAGTGCCTCATCTTATAATTGTTGGAATTTTTCTAGAATTTTTTGAGTATTTTTAGTAATTTTTATTATTTTTTAAGTATTAAAATTGAAATAAATTAAAATAAAATATTCCGGTGGCCAAATATTTTTTTATAATTTTTTTTATGGTGTATTAAATTATTTCATACAACTTTCATGTTGAAAGTTTTGGCAAAAAACCATTACTTTTTAAAAAAACCCCATTATGACTCCTCGAACATGCTTGATGTTTCCTCCTGCCAGATTGAAAAGGGCTTAACAGGCTATTATAAGGGGGGGGCACCTCCCTTAAGGCTGGCCAGCATGGCCAGGCCACAGGCCACGCCTATGCCTAGGCGGGCGCTTGGCACATGCCATCGCTTGGCTTGTGGCATTGGCTTGTGGCATCGAAACTACATAGCCAAGCACGGGATGCGTCGAGTGGCGGCCCGCGGCGGTGGCGGTGGCACGTTGGCCTAGGGCAGCATGCCATGCCACAGCCTTGGCCAGCAACATGGCATGCCAAAGCCTTGGCCAGCAGCATGCCATGCCCTGGCCTTGGCAAGCATGTCATGCCACGGCCTTGGCCAGCAGCATGCCATGCCACGGCCTTGGCCAGCAGCATGCCATGCCCCGGCCTTGGCCAGCATGTCATGCCACGGCCTTGGCCAGTAGCATGCCATGCCACAGCCTTGGCCAGCAGCATGCCATGCCACAGCCTTGGCCAGCAACATGGCATGCCAAAGCCTTGGCCAGCAGCACGCCATGCCCCGGCCTTGGCAAGCTTGTCATGCCACGGCCATGGCCAGCAGCGTGCTATGCCCCGGCCTTGGCCAGCAGCGTGCCATGCCACGACCTTGGCCAGCAGCTTGCCATGCCCCGGCCTTGGCCAGCATGTCATGCCACGGCCTTGGCCAGCAGCATGCCATGCCACGGCCTTGGCCAGCAACATGGCATGCCGCGGCCTTGGCCAGCAGCATGCCATGCCCTGGCCTTGGCAAGCATGTCATGCCACGGCCTTGGCCAGCAGCATGCCATGCCACGGCCTTGGCCAGCAGCATGCCATGCCCCGGCCTTGGCCAGCATGTCATGCCACGGCCTTGGCCAGCAGCATGCCATGCCACAGCCTTGGCCAGCAGCATGCCATGCCACAGCCTTGGCCAGCAACATGGCATGCCAAAGCCTTGGCCAGCAGCACGCCATGCCCCGGCCTTGGCAAGCTTGTCATGCC
>NC_138972.1:172500-187500 GCF_055761805.1 Camellia sinensis | reverse complement strand
GCCTCGGCCCGCATGCCTTGCTACGGCGTCGCCCAACATGCAGTGCCACGGCCTCGGCCCGCATGCCATGCCACGGCCTCGGCCCGCATGCCTTGCCACGGCGTCGCCCAACAGGCCATGCCACGGCCTCGGCCCGCATGCCTTGCCACGGCCTCGGCCGCGCATGCCATGCCACCGCGTTGCCCGGCATGCCATGCCTTGGCCTCGGTCAACATGCCATGCCACGGCCTCGGCCTCGGCCCGCATGCCTTGCTACGGCGTCGCCCAACATGCAGTGCCACGGCCTCGGCCCGCATGCCATGCCACGGCCTCGGCCCGCATGCCTTGCCACGGCGTCGCCCAACATGCCATGCCACGGCCTCGGCTAGCATGCCATGCCACGGCCTCGGCCCGCATGCCTTGCCAAGGCGTTGCCCAACATGCCATGCCATGCCATGCCACGGCCTCGGCCCGCATGTCTTGCCAAGGCGTAGCCCAACATGCCATGCCACGGCCTCGGCCCGCATGCCTTGCCACGGCGTTGCCCAGCATGCCATGCCACCGCGTTGCCCGGCATGCCATGCCTTAGCCTTGGCCAGCATGGCATGCCACGGCCTCGGCCATCATGCCATGCCACGGCCTCGGCCCGCATGCCTTGCCACGGCGTTGCCCAACATGCCATGCCACGGCCTCGGCCCGCATGCCATGCCATGCCATGCCTTGGCCTTGGCCAGCATGACATGCCACGGCCTCGGCCCGCATGCCTTGCTACGGCGTCGCCCAACAAGCCATGCCACGGCCTCGGCCCGCATGACATGCCACGGCCTCGGACCGCATGCCTTGCTACGGCGTCGCCCCACATGCCATGCCACGGCCTCGGCCCGCATGCCATGCCACGGCCTCGGCCCGCATGACATGCCACGGCCTCGGCCATCATGCCATGCCACGGCCTCGGCCCGCATGCCTTGCCACGGCGTTGCCCAACATGCCATGCCACGGCCTCGGCCCGCATGCCATGCCATGCCACGGCCACGGCCCGCATGCCATGCCACGGCCACGGCCTCGGCCCGCATGCCTTGCTACGGCGTCGCCCAACATGCCATGCCACGGCCTCGGCCCGCATGCCGTGCCACGGCCTCGGCCCGCATGCCGTGCCACGGCCTCGGCCCGCATGCCTTGCCACGGCGTTGCCCAACATGCCATGCCACGGCCTCGGCCCGCATGCCATGCCATGCCACGGCCCGCATGTCTTGCCACGGCGTTGCCAAACATGCCATGCCACGGCCTCGGCCCGCACGCCTTGCGACGGCGTCGCCCAACATGCCATGCCACGGCCACGGCCCGCATGCCATGCCACGGCCTCGGCCCGCATGCCATGCCACGGCCTCGGCCCGCATGCCTTGCTGCGGCGTTGCCCAACATGCCATGCCACGGCCTCGGCCCGCATGCCTTGCCACCGCGTTGCCCAGCATGCCATGCCACCGCGTTGCCCGGCGTGCCATGCCTTAGCCTTGGCCAACATGTCGAGCCACGGCCTCGGCCCGCATGCCATGCCATGCCACAGCCCGCATGTCTTGCCACGGCGTTGCCAAACATGCCATGCCACGGCCTCGGCCCGCATGACGTGCCACGGCCTCGGCCCGCATGACATGCCACGGCCTCGGCCCGCATGCCTTGCTACGGCGTCGCCCAACATGCCTTGCCACGGCCTCGGCCCGCATGCCATGCCACGGCCTCGGCCCGCATGACATGCCACGGCCTCGGCCCGCATGCCTTGCCACGACGCCGCCCAACTTGCCATGCCACGGCCTCGGCCCGCATGCCATGCCACGGCCTCGGCCCGCATGACATGCCACGGCCTCGTCCCGCATGCCTTGCTACGGCGTCGCCCAACATGCCATGCCACGGCCTCGGCCCGCATGCCATGCCACGGCCTCGGCCCGCATGACATGCCACGGCCTCGGACCGCATGCCTTGCTACGGCGTCGCCCAACATGCCATGCCACGGCCTCGGCCCGCATGCCACGGCACGGCCTCGGCCCGCATGCCTTGCTACGGCGTCGCCCAACATGCCATGCCACGGCCTCGGCCCGCATGCCATGCCACGGCCTCGGCCCGCATGACATGCCACGGCCTCGGACCGCATGCCTTGCTACGGCGTCGCCCAACATGCCATGCCACGGCCTCGGCCCGCATGCCACGGCACGGCCTCGGCCCGCATGCCTTGCTACGGCGTCGCCCAACATGCCATGCCACGGCCTCGGCCCGCATGCCATGCCACGGCCTCGGCCCGCATGACATGCCACGGCCTCGGACCGCATGCCTTGCTACGGCGTCGCCCAACATGCCATGCCACGGCCTCGGCCCGCATGCCATGCCACGGCCTCGGCCCGCATGCCATGCCACGGCCTCGGCCCGCATGCCTTGCTGCGGCGTTGCCCAACATGCCATGCCACGGCCTCGGCCCGCATGCCTTGCCACCGCGTTGCCCAGCATGCCATGCCACCGCGTTGCCCGGCGTGCCATGCCTTAGCCTTGGCCAACATGTCGAGCCACGGCCTCGGCCCGCATGCCATGCCATGCCACGGCCCGCATGTCTTGCCACGGCGTGGCCAAACATGCCATGCCACGGCCTCGGCCCGCATGACGTGCCACGGCCTCGGCCCGCATGACATGCCACGGCCTCGGCCCGCATGCCTTGCTACGGCGTCGCCCAACATGCCTTGCCACGGCCTCGGCCCGCATGCCATGCCACGGCCTCGGCCCGCATGACATGCCACGGCCTCGGCCAGCATGCCTTGCCACGACGCCGCCCAACTTGCCATGCCACGGCCTCGGCCCGCATGCCATGCCACGGCCTCGGCCCGCATGACATGCCACGGCCTCGGCCCGCATGCCTTGCTACGGCGTCGCCCAACATGCCATGCCACGGCCTCGGCCCGCATGCCATGCCACGGCCTCGGCCCGCATGACATGCCACGGCCTCGGACCGCATGCCTTGCTACGGCGTCGCCCAACATGCCATGCCACGGCCTCGGCCCGCACGCCACGGCACGGCCTCGGCCCGCATGCCTTGCTACGGCGTCGCCCAACATGCCATGCCACGGCCTCGGCCCGCATGCCATGCCACGGCCTCGGCCCGCATGACATGCCACGGCCTCGGACCGCATGCCTTGCTACGGCGTCGCCCAACATGCCATGCCACGGCCTCGGCCCGCATGCCATGCCACGGCCTCGGCCCGCATGACATGCCACGGCCTCGGCCCGCATGCCTTGCTACGGCGTCGCCCAACATGCCTTGCCACGGCCTCGGCCCGCATGCCATGCCACGGCCTCGGCCCGCATGCCTTGCCACGACGTCGCCCAACTTGCCATGCCACGGCCTCGGCCCGCATGCCATGCCACGGCCTCGGCCCGCATGCCATGCCACGGCCTCGGCCCGCATGACATGCCATGGCCTCGGACCGCATGCCTTGCTACGGCGTCGCCCAACATGCCATGCCACGGCCTCGGCCCGCATGCCATGCCACGGCCTCGGCCCGCATGCCACGGCACGGCCTCGGCCCGCATGCCTTGCTACGGCGTCGCCCAACATGCCATGCCACGGCCTCGGCCCGCATGCCATGCCACGGCCTCGGCCCGCATGACATGCCACGGCCTCGGACTGCATGCCTTGCTACGGCGTCGCCCAACATGCCATGCCACAGCCACGGCCCGCACGCCGTGCCACGGCCTCGGCCTCGGCCCGCATGCCTTGCTACGACGTTGGCCAACATGCCATGCCACGGCCCCGGCCCGCATGCCATGCCACCGCGTTGCCCGGCGTGCCATGCCTTAGCCTTGGCCAACATGTCGTGCCACGGCCTCGGCCCGCATGCCATGCCATGCCACGGCCCTCATGTCTTGCCACGGCGTTGCCAAACATGCCATGCCATGGCCTCGGCCCGCATGCCTTGCTACGGCGTCGCCCAACATGCCATGACATGCCACGGCCTCGGCCCGCATGCCTTGCTACGGCGTCGCCCAACAAGCCATGCCACGGCCTCGGCCCGCATGCCATGCCACGGCCTCGGCCCGCATGCCTTGCGACGGCGTCGCCCAACATGCCATGCCACGGCCTCTGCCCGCATGCCATGCCACGGCCTCGGCCCGCGTGACATGCCACGGCCTCGGCCCGCATGCCTTGCCACGACGTCGCCCAACTTGCCATGCCACGGCCTCGGCCCGCATGCCATGCCACGGCCTCGGCTCGCATGACATGCCACGGCCTCGGCCCGCATGCCTTGCTACGGCGTCGCCCAACATGCCATGCCACGGCCTCGGCCCGCATGCCATGCCATGCCATGGCCTCGGCCCGCATGACATGCCACGGCCTCGGACCGCATGCCTTGCTACGGCGTCGCCCAACATGCCATGCCACGGCCCCGGCCCGCATGCCTTGCCACCGCGTTGCCCGGCGTGCCATGCCTTACCCTTGGCCAACATGTCGTGCCACGGCCTCGGCCCGCATGCCATGCCATGCCACGGCCCGCATGTCTTGCCACGGCGTTGCCAAACATGCCATGCCACGGCCTCGGCCCGCATGCCTTGCCACGGCCTCGGCCAACATGCCATGCCACGGCGTCGGCCCGCATGCCATGCCACGGCCTCGGCCCGCATGACATGCCACGGCCTCGGCCCGCATGCCTTGCTACGGCGTCGCCCAACATGCCATGCCACGGCCTCGGCCCGCATGCCCTTCTACGGCGTTGCCCAACATGCCATGCCACGGCCTCGGCCCGCATGCCTTGCCACCGCGTTGCCCAGCATGCCATGCCACCGCGTTGCCCGGCGTGCCATGCCTTAGCCTTGGCCAACATGTCGTGCCACGGCCTCGGCCCGCATGCCATGCCACGGACGGCCTCGGCCCGCATGCCATGCCACGGCCTCGGCCCGCATGTCTTGCCACGGTGTTTCCCAACATGCCATGCCACGGCCTCGGCCACCATGCCTTGCCACCGCGCTGCCCAGCATGCCAATGCACCGCGTTGCCCGGCGTGCCATGCCTTAGCCTTGGCCAACATGCCACGCCACGGCCTCGGCCCGCATGGCTTGCCAGGGCGTTGCCCAACATGCCATGCCACGGCCTCGGCCCGCATGTCTTGCCACGGCGTTGCCCAACATGCCATGCCATGCCACGCCACGGCCTCGGCCCGCATGCCATGCCACGGCCTCGGCCCGCATGCCATGCCATGCCACGGCCTCGGCCCGCATGCCATGCCACGGCCTCGGCCAGCATGCCATGCCAAGGCCTCGGCCCGCATGCCTTGCCACGGCGTTGCCCAGCATGCCATGCCACCGCGTTGCCCAGCGGGCCGTGCCGCGGCCTCGGCCCGCATGCCTTGCGACTGCCTTGGCCAGCGTGCCATGCCACAGCGTGCCATGCCTTAGCCTTGGCCTACATGCCATGCCACTGCCTTGGCCAGCATGTCGTGCCACCGCCACGGCCAGCATGCCATGCCGGTCCGTTGCCCAGCATGCCACGGCCGTGGCGGCATGGCAAGCCACGGCCTCGGCCAGCATGCCATGCCACGGCCTCGGCCAGCATGCCATGGCACTGTCTTGGTCAGCATGCCATGCCATGGCACCGCCTTGTCCAGCACGCCGTGCCGCAGCGTTGGCCAGCATGCCTTGGCCGGCATGCCATGCCAATGCCTTGGGCCAACATGGCGTGCCACGGGCTGGGCCATGCCGGTCCGTTGCCCGGCATGCCACGGCCGTGGCGGCATGGCAAGCCACGGCCTCGGCCAGCATGCCATGCCCCGGCCTCGCCCAGCATGCCATGGCACGGTCTTGGTCAGCATGCCATGCCATGGCACCGCCTTGTGCAGCGTTGGCCAGCATGCCTTGGCCGGCATGCCATGCCAATGCCTTGGGCCAACATGGCGTGCCACGGGCTGGGCGAGCACGGCATGCCACGGGCTGGGCGAGCATGCCACGCCACGGCCTTGGCTAGCAGCAAGGCATGCCACGGCCTCGGCGAGCATGCCATGCCATGCCAAGGCCAAGGCCAAAGCCAAGGCCAAGGCAGTGGGCAAGGCCAAGTCCCTGTGCAAGGCATGGCCAAGGCCAAGGCAAAGGCCAAGGCCGCGGGCAAAGGCCAAGGCCAAGGCCAAGGCCATGGCGTGCCACCGCCTCGATCGATCTTTTTGAACATGATTCTTTTATAATCTTACCCAAACCGTGCAACACAATTAAAAATGCACTACAATCAATTTTAAATGTCATTCCCTATTTTTTTGCAATTTTTCTGGAGCTTTTCGAATTTTTAAAGCCCTTATTTGGCATAAAAAAATCAAAATAAAATAAAAAAAATGAAAAAAATAATTTAATAATTTCTATAATTACTAGTGAATCATCCTTTAATTATGGGAATTTTTCCATAATTTTTTGACTATTTTTATTAATTTTTATTATTTTTTAAGTATTAATATCGAAATAAATTAAAATAAAATATTTTCTGTAAAAAAATATTTTTTTTTATTTTTTTTATGGTGTATTAAATTATTTCCTACAACTTTCATGTTGAAAGTTTTGGCAAAAAACCATTACTTTTTAAAAAAACCCCATTATGACTCCTCGAACATGCTTGATGTTTCCTCCTGCCAGATTGAAAAGGGCTTAACAGGCTATTATAAGGGGGGGGCACCTCCCTTGCCCAGGGCAAGGCAGTGGCAGGTACGCCCCATGTTGGGCGCGGCCTGGGCTGCGGCCTTGGGTTACATGCACTGCGGCTCGACCGCGGCCTGGGCTGCGGCCTGGGGCGGCTCGGCCGCGGCCTTCGGCGGCCTGGACCGCGGCCTTGGGCGGCCTTGGGCGGCCTTGCGCGGCCTGGGCGCGGCCTTGGGCGGCCTGGGCGCGGCCTTGCGCGGCCTGGGCGGCCTGGGCGCGGCCTTGCGCGGCCTGGGCGCGGCCTTGGGCAGCATGGCGTGGCATGCGCGCGGGCGTGGGCGGCCTGGCATGCGCGCGGCATGGGCAGCACGGCATGGCATGCGCACGGCCTGGACGGCCTGGCATGCAGCCGGCCTGGCATGCCCGGGGCGTGGGCAGCACGGCATGGCATGCGCACGGCCTGGGCGGCCTGGCATGCAGCCGGCCTGGCATGCCCGCGGCGTGGGCAGCACGGCATGGCATGCGCACGGCCTGGGCGGCCTGGCATGCAGCCGGCCTGGCATGACCGCGGCGTGGGCAGCACGGCATGGCATGCGCACGGCCTGGGCGGCCTGGCATGCCCGCGGCGTGGGCAGCGTGGCCTGTGCGAATACCGCGCGCGTGGTCTTTTGACCACGGTGCGCGTGTTGCGCGCATGGTCGCGCACGCCTTTGCACGCCTTCGCACGCAACGCACGTCTAGTGATAAGAACCGCAGCCAAGGCAGCCCAGCCCCAAGGCCAAGGCCAGCAGCATGGCATGCCACGGCGAAGGCAGCCCAGCCAAAGCCAGCAGCATGCCATGCCAAGGCCAGCAGCATGCCATGCCACGGCCAAGGCAGGCCAGCCAAAGCCAGCAGCATGCCATGCCAAGGCCAAGGCCAGCAGCATGCCATGCCACGGCCAAGGCAGCCCAGCCAAAGCCAGCAGCATGCCATGCCAAGGCCAAGGCCAGCAGCATGCCATGCCACGGCCAAGGCAGCCCAGCCAAAGCCAGCAGCATGCCATGCCAAGGCCTAGGCCAGCAGCATGCCATGCCACGGCCAAGGCAGGCCAGCCAAAGCCAGCAGCATGCCATGCCAAGGCCAAGGCCAGCAGCATGCCATGCCACGGCCAAGGCAGCCCAGCCAAAGCCAGCAGCATGCCATGCCAAGGCCTAGGCCAGCAGCATGCCATGCCACGGCCAAGGCAGGCCTGCCAAAGCCAGCAGCATGCCATGCAAAGGCCAAGGCCAGCAGCATGCCATGCCACGGCCAAGGCAGCCCAGCCAAAGCCAGCAGCATGCCATGCCAAGGCCAAGGCCAGCAGCATGCCATGCCACGGCCAAGGCAGCCCAGCCAAAGCCAGCAGCATGCCATGCCAAGGCCCAGGCCAGCAGCATGCCATGCCACGGCCAAGGCAGGCAAGCCAAAGCCAGCAGCATGCCATGCCAAGGCCAAGGCCAGCAGCATGCCATGCCACGGCCAAGGCAGCCCAGCCAAAGCCAGCAGCATGCCATGCCAAGGCCTAGGCCAGCAGCATGCCATGCCACGGCCAAGGCAGGCAAGCCAAAGCCAGCAGCATGCCATGCCAAGGCCAAGGCCAGCAGCATGCCATGCCACGGCCAAGGCAGCCCAGCCAAAGCCAGCAGCATGCCATGCCAAGGCCAAGGCCAGCAGCATGCAGTGCCACGGCCAAGGCAGGCCTGCCAAAGCCAGCAGCATGCCATGCCAAGGCCAAGGCCAGCAGCATGCCATGCCACGGCCAAGGCAGCCCAGCCAAAGCCAGCGGCATGCCATGCCAAGGCCAAGGCCAGCAGCATGCCATGCCACGGCCAAGGCAGCCCAGCCAAAGCCAGCAGCATGCCATGCCAAGGCCTAGGCCAGCAGCATGCAGTGCCACGGCCAAGGCAGGCCTGCCAAAGCCAGCAGCATGCCATGCCAAGGCCAAGGCCAGCAGCATGCCATGCCACGGCCAAGGCAGCCCAGCCAAAGCCAGCAGCATGCCATGCCAAGGCCAAGGCCAGCAGCATGCCATGCCACGGCCAAGGCAGCCCAGCCAAAGCCAGCAGCATGCCAAGCCAAGGCCAAGGCCAGCAGCATGCCATGCCACGGCCAAGGCAGCCCAGCCAAAGCCAGCAGCATGCCATGCCAAGGCCTAGGCCAGCAGCATGCCATGCCACGGCCAAGGCAGGCAAGCCAAAGCCAGCAGCATGCCATGCCAAGGCCTAGGCCAGCAGCATGCCATGCCAAGGCCAAGGCAGCCCAGCCAAAGCCAGCAGCATGCCATGCCCAGGCCAAGGCCAGCAGCATGCCATGCCACGGCCAAGGCAGCCCAGCCAAAGCCAGCGGCATGCCATGCCAAGGCCAAGGCCAGCAGCATGCCATGCCACGGCCAAGGCAGCCCAGCCAAAGCCAGCAGCATGCCATGCCAAGGCCTAGGCCAGCAGCATGCAGTGCCACGGCCAAGGCAGGCCTGCCAAAGCCAGCAGCATGCCATGCCAAGGCCAAGGCCAGCAGCATGCCATGCCACGTCCAAGGCAGCCCAGCCAAAGCCAGCAGCATGCCATGCCAAGGCCAAGGCCAGCAGCATGCCATGCCACGGCCAAGGCAGCCCAGCCAAAGCCAGCAGCATGCCAAGCCAAGGCCAAGGCCAGCAGCATGCCATGCCACGGCCAAGGCAGCCCAGCCAAAGCCAGCAGCATGCCATGCCAAGGCCTAGGCCAGCAGCATGCCATGCCACGGCCAAGGCAGGCAAGCCAAAGCCAGCAGCATGCCATGCCAAGGCCAAGGCCAGCAGCATGCCATGCCAGGGCCAAGGCAGCCCAGCCAAAGCCAGCAGCATGCCATGCCAAGGCCAAGGCCAGCAGCATGCCATGCCACGGCCAAGGCAGCCCAGCCAAAGCCAGCAGCATGCCATGCCAAGGCCTAGGCCAGCAGCATGCCATGCCACGGCCAAGGCAGCCCAGCCAAAGCCAGCAGCATGCCATGCCAAGGCCAAGGCCAGCAGTATGCCATGCCACGGCCAAGGCAGCCCAGCCAAAGCCAGCAGCATCCCAAGCCAAGGCCAAGGCCAGCAGCATGCCATGCCACGGCCAAGGCAGCCCAGCCAAAGCCAGCAGCATGCCATGCCAAGGCCTAGGCCAGCAGCATGCCATGCCACGGCCAAGGCAGGCAAGCCAAAGCCAGCAGCATGCCATGCCAAGGCCAAGGCCAGCAGCATGCCATGCCACGGCCAAGGCAGCCCAGCCAAAGCCAGCAGCATGCCATTCCAAGGCCAAGGCCAGCAGCATGCCATGCCACGGCCAAGGCAGCCCAGCCAAAGCCAGCAGCATGCCATGCCAAGGCCTAGGCCAGCAGCATGCAGTGCCACGGCCAAGGCAGGCCTGCCAAAGCCAGCAGCATGCCATGCCAAGGCCAAGGCCAGCAGCATGCCCTGCCACGGCCAAGGCAGCCCAGCCAAAGCCAGCAGCATGCCATGCCACGGCCAAGGCAGCCCAGCCAAAGCCAGCAGCATGCCATGCCAAGGCCTAGGCCAGCAGCATGCAGTGCCACGGCCAAGGCAGGCCTGCCAAAGCCAGCAGCATGCCATGCCAAGGCCAAGGCCAGCAGCATGCCCTGCCACGGCCAAGGCAGCCCAGCCAAAGCCAGCAGCATGCCATGCCAAGGCCAAGGCCAGCAGCATGCCATGCCACGGCCAAGGCAGCCCAGCCAAAGCCAGCAGCATGCCATGCCAAGGCCTAGGCCAGCAGCATGCAGTGCCACGGCCAAGGCAGGCCTGCCAAAGCCAGCAGCATGCCATGCCAAGGCCAAGGCCAGCAGCATGCCATGCCACGGCCAAGGCAGCCCGGCCAAAGCCAGCAGCATGCCATGCCAAGGCCAAGGCCAGCAGCATGCCATGCCACGGCCAAGGCAGGCCCGCCAAAGCCAGCAGCATGCCAAGCCAAGGCCAAGGCCAGCAGCATGCCATGCCACGGCCAAGGCAGCCCAGCCAAAGCCAGCAGCATGCCATGCCAAGGCCTAGGCCAGCAGCATGCCATGCCACGGCCAAGGCAGCCCAGCCAAAGCCAGCAGCATGCCATGCCAAGGCCTAGGCCAGCAGCATGCAGTGCCACGGCCAAGGCAGGCCTGCCAAAGCCAGCAGCATGCCATGCCAAGGCCAAGGCCAGCAGCATGCCATGCCACGGCCAAGGCAGCCCGGCCAAAGCCAGCAGCATGCCATGCCAAGGCCAAGGCCAGCAGCATGCCATGCCACGGCCAAGGCAGGCCAGCCAAAGCCAGCAGCATGCCTTGCCAAGGCCAAGGCCAGCAGCATGCCATGCCACGGCCAAGGCAGCCCAGCCAAAGCCAGCAGCATGCCATGCCAAGGCCAAGGCCAGCAGCATGCCATGCCACGGCCAAGGCAGCCCAGCCAAAGCCAGCAGCATGCCAAGCCAAGGCCAAGGCCAGCAGCATGCCATGCCACGGCCAAGGCAGCCCAGCCAAAGCCAGCAGCATGCCATGCCAAGGCCTAGGCCAGCAGCATGCCATGCCACGGCCAAGGCAGGCCAGCCAAAGCCAGCAGCATGCCATGCCAAGGCCAAGGCCAGCAGCATGCCATGCCACGGCCAAGGCAGCCCAGCCAAAGCCAGCAGCATGCCATGCCAAGGCCAAGGCCAGCAGCATGCCATGCCACGGCCAAGGCAGCCCAGCCAAAGCCAGCAGCATGCCATGCCAAGGCCTAGGCCAGCAGCATGCCATGCCACGGCCAAGGCAGGCCAGCCAAAGCCAGCAGCATGCCATGCCAAGGCCAAGGCCAGCAGCATGCCATGCCACGGCCAAGGCAGCCCAGCCAAAGCCAGCAGCATGCCATGCCAAGGCCAAGGCAGGCCAGCCAAAGCCAGCAGCATGCCATGCCAAGGCCAAGGCCAGCAGCATGCCATGCCACGGCCAAGGCAGCCCAGCCAAAGCCAGCAGCATGCCATGCCAAGGCCTAGGCCAGCAGCATGCCATGCCAAGGCCAAGGCAGCCCAGCCAAAGCCAGCAGCATGCCATGCCCAGGCCAAGGCCAGCAGCATGCCATGCCACGGCCAAGGCAGCCCAGCCAAAGCCAGCAGCATGCCATGCCAAGGCCTAGGCCAGCAGCATGCCATGCCGCGGCCAAGGCAGCCCAACCAAAGCGAGCAGCATGCCATGCCAAGGCCTAGGCCAGCAGCATGCCATGCGCCGGCCAAGGCAGGCCAGCCAAAGCCAGCAGCATGCCATGCCAACGCCAAGGCCAGCAGCATGCCATGCCACGGCCAAGGCAGGCCAGCCAAAGCCAGCAGCATGCCATGCCAAGGCCTAGGCCAGCAGCATGCCATGCCACGGCCAAGGCAGCCCAGCCAAAGCCAGCAGCATGCCATGCCAAGGCCAAGGCCAGCAGCATGCCATGCCACGGCCAAGGCTGCCAGCCAAAGCCAGCAGCATGCCATGCCAAGGCCTAGGCCAGCAGCATGCCATGCCACGGCCAAGGCAGCCCAGCCAAAGCCAGCAGCATGCCATGCCAAGGCCTAGGCCAGCAGCATGCCATGCCACGGCCAAGGCAGCCCAGCCAAAGCCAGCAGCATGCCATGCCACGGCCAAGGCAGCCCAGCCAAAGCCAGCAGCATGCCATGCCAAGGCCAAGGCCAAGGCCAGCAGCATGCCATGCCACGGCCAAGGCCAAGGCCAAGGCAGCCCATCCGAAGCCAGCAACATTCCATGGCAAGGCCAACGCAGCCCAGCCAAAGCCGGCGGCATGCCATGCCAAGGCCAAGGCCAGCCGCATGTCTTGCCACGGCCTTGTCCCGCAGCGTGGCGTGCCTTGGCCTTGGGCTAGAACATCGCATGCCACGCCCTTGGCAAGCAATCCTGTCCCTCGTGTAATTGCCATTTGGTTTGGCTTTGACTTACGTATATGTTGCCCTGCGAAATGCTTGTCCCTCGGGTAATAGCCGGTTTGGTTGCCTTTGACTTGCGAACACGTTGCTAGTGCTTTCCCCAGTGGAAGCTTGTTGGGAAAAGTATGTCCCTCGGAAGTTGCCTGTTGCGTTTGTTATTTGCATTCGAGCTATCCGATGCTTGCTGGGTTTCTCTAAGAGTTTTTGCACGTTCGTCGGGCTTTTTAATTATTTATTTACTCATAAAAATTATAATAAAATAAATTAAAAATAAAAAAATAATTAAAAAAATTACTATAATTACTAGTGCCTCATCTTATAATTGTTGGAATTTTTCTAGAATTTTTTGAGTATTTTTAGTAATTTTTATTATTTTTTAAGTATTAAAATTGAAATAAATTAAAATAAAATATTCCGGTGGCCAAATATTTTTTTATAATTTTTTTTATGGTGTATTAAATTATTTCATACAACTTTCATGTTGAAAGTTTTGGCAAAAAACCATTACTTTTTAAAAAAACCCCATTATGACTCCTCGAACATGCTTGATGTTTCCTCCTGCCAGATTGAAAAGGGCTTAACAGGCTATTATAAGGGGGGGGGCACCTCCCTTAAGGCTGGCCAGCATGGCCAGGCCACAGGCCACGCCTATGCCTAGGCGGGCGCTTGGCACATGCCATCGCTTGGCTTGTGGCATTGGCTTGTGGCATCGAAACTACATAGCCAAGCACGGGATGCGTCGAGTGGCGGCCCGCGGCGGTGGCGGTGGCACGTTGGCCTAGGGCAGCATGCCATGCCACAGCCTTGGCCAGCAACATGGCATGCCAAAGCCTTGGCCAGCAGCATGCCATGCCCTGGCCTTGGCAAGCATGTCATGCCACGGCCTTGGCCAGCAGCATGCCATGCCACGGCCTTGGCCAGCAGCATGCCATGCCCCGGCCTTGGCCAGCATGTCATGCCACGGCCTTGGCCAGCAGCATGCCATGCCACAGCCTAGGCCAGCAGCATGCCATGCCACAGCCTTGGCCAGCAACATGGCATGCCAAAGCCTTGGCCAGCAGCACGCCATGCCCCGGCCTTGGCAAGCTTGTCATGCCACGGCCATGGCCAGCAGCGTGCTATGCCCCGGCCTTGGCCAGCAGCGTGCCATGCCACGACCTTGGCCAGCAGCTTGCCATGCCCCGGCCTTGGCCAGCATGTCATGCCCCGGCCTTGGCCAGCAGCATGCCATGCCACGGCCTTGGCCAGCAACATGGCATGCCGCGGCCTTGGCCAGCAGCATGCCATGCCCTGGCCTTGGCAAGCATGTCATGCCACGGCCTTGGCCAGCAGCATGCCATGCCACGGCCTTGGCCAGCAGCATGCCATGCCCCGGCCTTGGCCAGCATGTCATGCCACGGCCTTGGCCAGCAGCATGCCATGCCACAGCCTTGGCCAGCAACATGGCATGCCAAAGCCTTGGCCAGCAGCACGCCATGCCCCGGCCTTGGCAAGCTTGTCATGCCACGGCCATGGCCAGCAAGCAGCGTGCTATGCCCCGGCCTTGGCCAGCAGCGTGCCATGCCACGACCTTGGCCAGCCGCTTGCCATGCCCCGGCCTTGGCCAGCATGTCATGCCACGGCCTTGGCCGGCAGCATGGCAAGCCCAAGCCTTGGTCAGCAGCAGCATGCCATGCCAACGCCTTGGCCAGCAGCATGCCTTGCCACGGCCTCGGCCATCAGCATGCCTTGCCACGGCCTCGGCCATCAGCATGCCTTGCCACGGCCTCGGCCATCAGCATGCCTTGCCACGGCCTTGTCCAGCAGCATGGCATGCCCGGCCTTGGCCAGCAGCATGTCATGCCACGGCCTTGGCAAGCATGCCAAGCCACGGCCTTGGCAAGCATGCCATGTCCCTCGGGTAATTGTACAAGTTGCCTTGCGAAATGCATGTCCCTCGGTTAAATTGCCATTTGGTTGGCTTTGGCGTGCGAACGAGTTGCCTGTGCTTTCCTTGTGGAAGCTTGTTGCGAGAAGTATGTCCCTCGAAAGTTGCCTGTTGCGTTTGTTATTTGCATTCGCGCTAACCGGTGCTTGCTCGGCCTCTCTAAATGTTTTCGCGCGTTCGTCGGGCTTCTTGGTCCTTCGGGGGGTGATTCGTTTTGGGGGGCTGGTGCACAGTGTACGTCGTGGCGCGTGAGTTGTGTTCGGTTTGTGCGAGTTGGACGGATCCCTTCCTGTGCAGCGAACTCCACTGGTGCATTCCTCCATGTCCCTCGGGTTGTCTTCGACTCGCCTTCGGGTTGCTTGCGCTTCCCTAGTGGAAGGTGCCTTGCGAAAAGCGTGTCCCTCGGGTAATTGCCATTTGGTTGGCTTTGACGTTCGAACGAGTTGCCTATGCTTTCCTAGTGGAAGCTTGTTGCGAAAAGTATGTCCCTCGAAATTTGCCTGTTGCGTTTGTTATTTGCATTCGCGC
>NC_138972.1:150000-162500 GCF_055761805.1 Camellia sinensis | reverse complement strand
GCCACGGCCTCGGCCCGCATGACATGCCACGGCCTCGGACCGCATGCCTTGCTACGGCGTCGCCCAACATGCCATGCCACGGCCTCGGCCCGCACGCCACGGCACGGCCTCGGCCCGCATGCCTTGCTACGGCGTCGCCCAACATGCCATGCCACGGCCTAGGCCCGCATGCCATGCCACGGCCTCGGCCCGCATGACATGCCACGGCCTCGGCCCGCATGCCTTGCCACGGCGTCGCCCAACATGCCATGCCACGGCCTCGGCTAGCATGCCATGCCACGGCCTCGGCCCGCATGCCTTGCCAAGGCGTTGCCCAACATGCCATGCCATGCCATGCCACGGCCTCGGCCCGCATGTCTTGCCAAGGCGTAGCCCAACATGCCATGCCACGGCCTCGGCCCGCATGCCTTGCCACGGCGTTGCCCAGCATGCCATGCCACCGCGTTGCCCGGCATGCCATGCCTTAGCCTTGGCCAGCATGGCATGCCACGGCCTCGGCCATCATGCCATGCCACGGCCTCGGCCCGCATGCCTTGCCACGGCGTTGCCCAACATGCCATGCCACGGCCTCGGCCCGCATGCCATGCCATGCCATGCCTTGGCCTTGGCCAGCATGACATGCCACGGCCTCGGCCCGCATGCCTTGCTACGGCGTCGCCCAACAAGCCATGCCACGGCCTCGGCCCGCATGACATGCCACGGCCTCGGACCGCATGCCTTGCTACGGCGTCGCCCCACATGCCATGCCACGGCCTCGGCCCGCATGCCATGCCACGGCCTCGGCCCGCATGACATGCCACGGCCTCGGCCATCATGCCATGCCACGGCCTCGGCCCGCATGCCTTGCCACGGCGTTGCCCAACATGCCATGCCACGGCCTCGGCCCGCATGCCATGCCATGCCACGGCCACGGCCCGCATGCCATGCCACGCCACGGCCACGGCCCGCATGCCATGCCACGGCCACGGCCTCGGCCCGCATGCCTTGCTACGGCGTCGCCCAACATGCCATGCCACGGCCTCGGCCCGCATGCCGTGCCACGGCCTCGGCCCGCATGCCGTGCCACGGCCTCGGCCCGCATGCCTTGCCACGGCGTTGCCCAACATGCCATGCCACGGCCTCGGCCCGCATGCCATGCCATGCCACGGCCCCTTATGTGTTGCCACGGCGTTGCCAAACATGCCATGCCACGGCCTCGGCCCGCATGCCTTGCGACGGCGTCGCCCAACATGCCATGCCACGGCCACGGCCCGCATGCCATGCCACGGCCTCGGCCCGCATGCCATGCCACGGCCTCGGCCCGCATGCCTTGCTGCGGCGTTGCCCAACATGCCATGCCACGGCCTCGGCCCGCATGCCTTGCCACCGCGTTGCCCAGCATGCCATGCCACCGCGTTGCCCGGCGTGCCATGCCTTAGCCTTGGCCAACATGTCGAGCCACGGCCTCGGCCCGCATGCCATGCCATGCCACAGCCCGCATGTCTTGCCACGGCGTTGCCAAACATGCCATGCCACGGCCTCGGCCCGCATGACGTGCCACGGCCTCGGCCCGCATGACATGCCACGGCCTCGGCCCGCATGCCTTGCTACGGCGTCGCCCAACATGCCTTGCCACGGCCTCGGCCCGCATGCCATGCCACGGCCTCGGCCCGCATGACATGCCACGGCCTCGGCCCGCATGCCTTGCCACGACGCCGCCCAACTTGCCATGCCACGGCCTCGGCCCGCATGCCATGCCACGGCCTCGGCCCGCATGCCATGCCACGGCCTCGGGCCGCATGACATGCCACGGCCTCGGACCGCATGCCTTGCTACGGCGTCGCCCAACATGCCATGCCACGGCCTCGGCCCGCATGCCACGGCACGGCCTCGGCCCGCATGCCTTGCTACGGCGTCGCCCAACATGCCATGCCACGGCCTCGGCCCGCATGCCATGCCACGGCCTCGGCCCGCATGACATGCCACGGCCTCGGACCGCATGCCTTGCTACGGCGTCGCCCAACATGCCATGCCACGGCCTCGGCCCGCACGCCACGGCACGGCCTCGGCCCGCATGCCTTGCTACGGCGTCGCCCAACATGCCATGCCACGGCCTCGGCCCGCATGCCATGCCACGGCCTCGGCCCGCATGACATGCCACGGCCTCGGACCGCATGCCTTGCTACGGCGTCGCCCAACATGCCATGCCACAGCCTCGGCCCGCATGCCATGCCACGGCCTCGGCCCGCATGACATGCCACGGCCTCGGTGCGCATGCCTTGCTACGGCGTCGCCCAACATGCCTTGCCACGGCCTCGGCCCGCATGCCATGCCACGGCCTCGGCCCGCATGCCTTGCCACGACGTCGCCCAACTTGCCATGCCACGGCCTCGGCCCGCATGCCATGCCACGGCCTCGGCGCGCATGACATGCCACGGCCTCGGCCCGCATGCCATGCTACGGCGTCGCCCAACATGCCATGCCACGGCCTCAGCCCGCATGCCATGCCACGGCCTCGGCCCGCATGCCATGCCACGGCCTCGGCCCGCATGACATGCCACGGCCTCGGACCGCATGCCTTGCTACGGCGTCGCCCAACATGCCATGCCACGGCCTCGGCCCGCATGCCATGCCACGGCCTCGGCCCGCATGCCACGGCACGGCCTCGGCCCGCATGCCTTGCTATGGCGTCGCCCAACATGCCATGCCACGGCCTCGGCCCGCATGCCATGCCACGGCCTCGGCCCGCATGACATGCCACGGCCTCGGACTGCATGCCTTGCTACGGCGTCGCCCAACATGCCATGCCACAGCCACGGCCCGCACGCCGTGCCACGGCCTCGGCCTCGGCCCGCATGCCTTGTTACGACGTTGGCCAACATGCCATGCCACGGCCCCGGCCCGCATGCCATGCCACCGCGTTGCCCGGCGTGCCATGCCTTAGCCTTGGCCAACATGTCGTGCCACGGCCTCGGCCCGCATGCCATGCCATGCCACGGCCCTCATGTCTTGCCACGGCGTTGCCAAACATGCCATGCCACGGCCTCGGCCCGCATGCCTTGCTACGGCGTCGCCCAACATGCCATGACATGCCACGGCCTCGGCCCGCATGCCTTGCTACGGCGTCGCCCAACAAGCCATGCCACGGCCTCGGCCCGCATGCCATGCCACGGCCTCGGCCCGCATGCCTTGCGACGGCGTCGCCCAACATGCCATGCCACGGCCTCTGCCCGCATGCCATGCCACGGCCTCGGCCCGCGTGACATGCCACGGCCTCGGCCCGCATGCCTTGCCACGACGTCGCCCAACTTGCCATGCCACGGCCTCGGCCCGCATGCCATGCCACGGCCTCGGCCCGCATGCCATGCCACGGCCTCGGCTCGCATGACATGCCACGGCCTCGGCCCGCATGCCTTGCTACGGCGTCGCCCAACATGCCATGCCACGGCCTCGGCCCGCATGCCATGCCATGCCATGGCCTCGGCCCGCATGACATGCCACGGCCTCGGACCGCATGCCTTGCTACGGCGTCACCCAACATGCCATGCCACGGCCCCGGCCCGCATGCCTTGCCACCGCGTTGCCCGGCGTGCCATGCCTTAGCCTTGGCCAACATGTCGTGCCACGGCCTCGGCCCGCATGCCATGCCATGCCACGGCCCGCATGTCTTGCCACGGCGTTGCCAAACATGCCATGCCACGGCCTCGGCCCGCATGCCTTGCCACGGCCTCGGCCAACATGCCATGCCACGGCCTCGGCCCGCATGCCATGCCACGGCCTCGGCCCGCATGACATGCCACGGCCTCGGCCCGCATGCCTTGCTACGGCGTCGCCCAACATGCCATGCCACGGCCTCGGCCCGCATGCCCTTCTACGGCGTTGCCCAACATGCCATGCCACGGCCTCGGCCCGCATGCCTTGCCACCGCGTTGCCCAGCATGCCATGCCACCGCGTTGCCCGGCGTGCCATGCCTTAGCCTTGGCCAACATGTCGTGCCACGGCCTCGGCCCGCATGCCATGCCACGGACGGCCTCGGCCCGCATGCCATGCCACGGCCTCGGCCCGCATGTCTTGCCACGGCGTTGCCCAACATGCCATGCCACGGCCTCGGCCCCCATGCCTTGCCACCGCGCTGCCCAGCATGCCAATGCACCGCGTTGCCCGGCGTGCCATGCCTTAGCCTTGGCCAACATGCCACGCCACGGCCTCGGCCCGCATGGCTTGCCAGGGCGTTGCCCAACATGCCATGCCACGGCCTCGGCCCGCATGTCTTGCCACGGCGTTGCCCAACATGCCATGCCATGCCACGCCACGGCCTCGGCCCGCATGCCATGCCACGGCCTCGGCCCGCATGCCATGCCACGGCCTCGGCCAGCATGCCATGCCAAGGCCTCGGCCCGCATGCCTTGCCACGGCGTTGCCCAGCATGCCATGCCACCGCGTTGCCCAGCGGGCCGTGCCGCGGCCTCGGCCCGCATGCCTTGCGACTGCCTTGGCCAGCGTGCCATGCCACAGCGTGCCATGCCTTAGCCTTGGCCTACATGCCATGCCACTGCCTTGGCCAGCATGTCGTGCCACCGCCACGGCCAGCATGCCATGCCGGTCCGTTGCCCAGCATGCCACGGCCGTGGCGGCATGGCAAGCCACGGCCTCGGCCAGCATGCCATGCCACGGCCTCGGCCAGCATGCCATGGCACTGTCTTGGTCAGCATGCCATGCCATGGCACCACCTTGTCCAGCACGCCGTGCCGCAGCGTTGGCCAGCATGCCTTGGCCGGCATGCCATGCCAATGCCTTGGGCCAACATGGCGTGCCACGGGCTGGGCCATGCCGGTCCGTTGCCCGGCATGCCACGGCCGTGGCGGCATGGCAAGCCACGGCCTCGGCCAGCATGCCATGCCCCGGCCTCGCCCAGCATGCCATGGCACGGTCTTGGTCAGCATGCCATGCCATGGCACCGCCTTGTGCAGCGTTGGCCAGCATGCCTTGGCCGGCATGCCATGCCAATGCCTTGGGCCAACATGGCGTGCCACGGGCTGGGCGAGCACGGCATGCCACGGGCTGGGCGAGCATGCCACGCCACGGCCTTGGCTAGCAGCAAGGCATGCCACGGCCTCGGCGAGCATGCCATGCCATGCCAAGGCCAAGGCCAAAGCCAAGGCCAAGGCAGTGGGCAAGGCCAAGTCCCTGTGCAAGGCATGGCCAAGGCCAAGGCAAAGGCCAAGGCCAAGGCCAAGGCCATGGCGTGCCACCGCCTTGATCGATCTTTTTGAACATGATTCTTTTATAATCTTACCCAAACCGTGCAACACAATTAAAAATGCACTACAATCAATTTTAAATGTCATTCCCTATTTTTTTGCAATTTTTCTGGAGCTTTTCGAATTTTTAAAGCCCTTATTTGGCATAAAAAAATCAAAATAAAATAAAAAAAATGAAAAAAATAATTTAATAATTTCTATAATTACTAGTGAATCATCCTTTAATTATGGGAATTTTTCCATAATTTTTTGACTATTTTTATTAATTTTTATTATTTTTTAAGTATTAATATCGAAATAAATTAAAATAAAATATTTTCTGTAAAAAAATATTTTTTTTAATTTTTTTTATGGTGTATTAAATTATTTCCTACAACTTTCATGTTGAAAGTTTTGGCAAAAAACCATTACTTTTTAAAAAAACCCCATTATGACTCCTCGAACATGCTTGATGTTTCCTCCTGCCAGATTGAAAAGGGCTTAACAGGCTATTATAAGGGGGGGGCACCTCCCTTGCCCAGGGCAAGGCAGTGGCAGGTACGCCCCATGTTGGGCGCGGCCTGGGCTGCGGCCTTGGGTTACATGCACTGCGGCTCGACCGCGGCCTGGGCTGCGGCCTGGGGCGGCTCGGCCGCGGCCTTGGGCGGCCTGGACCGCGGCCTTGGGCGGCCTTGGGCGGCCTTGCGCGGCCTGGGCGCGGCCTTGGGCGGCCTGGGCGCGGCCTTGGGCGGCCTGGGCGCGGCCTTGCGCGGCCTGGGCGGCCTGGGCGCGGCCTTGCGCGGCCTGGGCGCGGCCTTGGGCAGCATGGCGTGGCATGCGCGCGGGCGTGGGCGGCCTGGCATGCGCGCGGCATGGGCAGCACGGCATGGCATGCGCACGGCCTGGGCGGCCTGGCATGCAGCCGGCCTGGCATGCCCGCGGCGTGGGCAGCACGGCATGGCATGCGCACGGCCTGGGCGGCCTGGCATGCAGCCGGCCTGGCATGCCCGCGGCGTGGGCAGCACGGCATGGCATGCGCACGGCCTGGGCGGCCTGGCATGCAGCCGGCCTGGGCAGCACGGCATGGCATGCGCACGGCCTGGGCGGCCTGGCATGCCCGCGGCGTGGGCAGCGTGGCCTGTGCGAATACCGCGCGCGTGGTCTTTTGACCACGGTGCGCGTGTTGCGCGCATGGTCGCGCACGCCTTTGCACGCCTTCGCACGCAACGCACGTCTAGTGATAAGAACCGCAGCCAAGGCAGCCCAGCCCCAAGGCCAAGGCCAGCAGCATGGCATGCCACGGCGAAGGCAGCCCAGCCAAAGCCAGCAGCATGCCATGCCAAGGCCAGCAGCATGCCATGCCACGGCCAAGGCAGGCCAGCCAAAGCCAGCAGCATGCCATGCCAAGGCCAAGGCCAGCAGCATGCCATGCCACGGCCAAGGCAGCCCAGCCAAAGCCAGCAGCATGCCATGCCAAGGCCAAGGCCAGCAGCATGCCATGCCACGGCCAAGGCAACCCAGCCAAAGCCAGTAGCATGCCATGCCAAGGCCTAGGCCAGCAGCATGCCATGCCACGGCCAAGGCAGGCCAGCCAAAGCCAGCAGCATGCCATGCCAAGGCCAAGGCCAGCAGCATGCCATGCCACGGCCAAGGCAGCCCAGCCAAAGCCAGCAGCATGCCATGCCAAGGCCTAGGCCAGCAGCATGCCATGCCACGGCCAAGGCAGGCCTGCCAAAGCCAGCAGCATGCCATGCAAAGGCCAAGGCCAGCAGCATGCCATGCCACGGCCAAGGCAGCCCAGCCAAAGCCAGCAGCATGCCATGCCAAGGCCAAGGCCAGCAGCATGCCATGCCACGGCCAAGGCAGCCCAGCCAAAGCCAGCAGCATGCCATGCCAAGGCCTAGGCCAGCAGCATGCCATGCCACGGCCAAGGCAGGCAAGCCAAAGCCAGCAGCATGCCATGCCAAGGCCAAGGCCAGCAGCATGCCATGCCACGGCCAAGGCAGCCCAGCCAAAGCCAGCAGCATGCCATGCCAAGGCCTAGGCCAGCAGCATGCCATGCCACGGCCAAGGCAGGCAAGCCAAAGCCAGCAGCATGCCATGCCAAGGCCAAGGCCAGCAGCATGCCATGCCACGGCCAAGGCAGCCCAGCCAAAGCCAGCAGCATGCCATGCCAAGGCCAAGGCCAGCAGCATGCAGTGCCACGGCCAAGGCAGGCCTGCCAAAGCCAGCAGCATGCCATGCCAAGGCCAAGGCCAGCAGCATGCCAGGCCACGGCCAAGGCAGCCCAGCCAAAGCCAGCGGCATGCCATGCCAAGGCCAAGGCCAGCAGCATGCCATGCCACGGCCAAGGCAGCCCAGCCAAAGCCAGCAGCATGCCATGCCAAGGCCTAGGCCAGCAGCATGCAGTGCCACGGCCAAGGCAGGCCTGCCAAAGCCAGCAGCATGCCATGCCAAGGCCAAGGCCAGCAGCATGCCATGCCACGGCCAAGGCAGCCCAGCCAAAGCCAGCAGCATGCCATGCCAAGGCCAAGGCCAGCAGCATGCCATGCCACGGCCAAGGCAGCCCAGCCAAAGCCAGCAGCATGCCAAGCCAAGGCCAAGGCCAGCAGCATGCCATGCCACGGCCAAGGCAGCCCAGCCAAAGCCAGCAGCATGCCATGCCAAGGCCTAGGCCAGCAGCATGCCATGCCACGGCCAAGGCAGGCAAGCCAAAGCCAGCAGCATGCCATGCCAAGGCCAAGGCCAGCAGCATGCCATGCCACGGCCAAGGCAGCCCAGCCAAAGCCAGCAGCATGCCATGCCAATGCCAAGGCCAGCAGCATGCCATGCCACGGCCAAGGCAGCCCAGCCAAAGCCAGCAGCATGCCATGCCAAGGCCTAGGCCAGCAGCATGCCATGCCACGGCCAAGGCAGCCCAGCCAAAGCCAGCAGCATGCCATGCCAAGGCCAAGGCCAGCAGCATGCCATGCCACGGCCAAGGCAGCCCAGCCAAAGCCAGCAGCATGCCAAGCCAAGGCCAAGGCCAGCAGCATGCCATGCCACGGCCAAGGCAGCCCAGCCAAAGCCAGCAGCATGCCATGCCAAGGCCTAGGCCAGCAGCATGCCATGCCACGGCCAAGGCAGGCAAGCCAAAGCCAGCAGCATGCCATGCCAAGGCCAAGGCCAGCAGCATGCCATGCCACGGCCAAGGCAGCCCAGCCAAAGCCAGCAGCATGCCATGCCAAGGCCAAGGCCAGCAGCATGCCATGCCACGGCCAAGGCAGCCCAGCCAAAGCCAGCAGCATGCCATGCCAAGGCCTAGGCCAGCAGCATGCAGTGCCACGGCCAAGGCAGGCCTGCCAAAGCCAGCAGCATGCCATGCCAAGGCCAAGGCCAGCAGCATGCCCTGCCACGGCCAAGGCAGCCCAGCCAAAGCCAGCAGCATGCCATGCCAAGGCCAAGGCCAGCAGCATGCCATGCCACGGCCAAGGCAGCCCAGCCAAAGCCAGCAGCATGCCATGCCAAGGCCTAGGCCAGCAGCATGCAGTGCCACGGCCAAGGCAGGCCTGCCAAAGCCAGCAGCATGCCATGCCAAGGCCAAGGCCAGCAGCATGCCATGCCACGGCCAAGGCAGCCCGGCCAAAGCCAGCAGCATGCCATGCCAAGGCCAAGGCCAGCAGCATGCCATGCCACGGCCAAGGCAGGCCAGCCAAAGCCAGCAGCATGCCAAGCCAAGGCCAAGGCCAGCAGCATGCCATGCCACGGCCAAGGCAGCCCAGCCAAAGCCAGCAGCATGCCATGCCAAGGCCTAGGCCAGCAGCATGCCATGCCACGGCCAAGGCAGCCCAGCCAAAGCCAGCAGCATGCCATGCCAAGGCCTAGGCCAGCAGCATGCAGTGCCATGGCCAAGGCAGGCCTGCCAAAGCCAGCAGCATGCCATGCCAAGGCCAAGGCCAGCAGCATGCCATGCCACGGCCAAGGCAGCCCGGCCAAAGCCAGCAGCATGCCATGCCAAGGCCAAGGCCAGCAGCATGCCATGCCACGGCCAAGGCAGGCCAGCCAAAGCCAGCAGCATGCCTTGCCAAGGCCAAGGCCAGCAGCATGCCATGCCACGGCCAAGGCAGCCCAGCCAAAGCCAGCAGCATGCCAAGCCAAGGCCAAGGCCAGCAGCATGCCATGCCACGGCCAAGGCAGCCCAGCCAAAGCCAGCAGCATGCCATGCCAAGGCCTAGGCCAGCAGCATGCCATGCCACGGCCAAGGCAGGCCAGCCAAAGCCAGCAGCATGCCATGCCAAGGCCAAGGCCAGCAGCATGCCATGCCACGGCCAAGGCAGCCCAGCCAAAGCCAGCAGCATGCCATGCCAAGGCCAAGGCCAGCAGCATGCCATGCCACGGCCAAGGCAGCCCAGCCAAAGCCAGCAGCATGCCATGCCAAGGCCTAGGCCAGCAGCATGCCATGCCACGGCCAAGGCAGGCCAGCCAAAGCCAGCAGCATGCCATGCCAAGGCCAAGGCCAGCAGCATGCCATGCCACGGCCAAGGCAGCCCAGCCAAAGCCAGCAGCATGCCATGCCAAGGCCAAGGCAGGCCAGCCAAAGCCAGCAGCATGCCATGCCAAGGCCAAGGCCAGCAGCATGCCATGCCACGGCCAAGGCAGCCCAGCCAAAGCCAGCAGCATGCCATGCCAAGGCCTAGGCCAGCAGCATGCCATGCCAAGGCCAAGGCAGCCCAGCCAAAGCCAGCAGCATGCCATGCCCAGGCCAAGGCCAGCAGCATGCCATGCCACGGCCAAGGCAGCCCAGCCAAAGCCAGCAGCATGCCATGCCAAGGCCTAGGCCAGCAGCATGCCATGCCGCGGCCAAGGCAGCCCAACCAAAGCGAGCAGCATGCCATGCCAAGGCCTAGGCCAGCAGCATGCCATGCGCCGGCCAAGGCAGGCCAGCCAAAGCCAGCAGCATGCCATGCCAACGCCAAGGCCAGCAGCATGCCATGCCACGGCCAAGGCAGGCCAGCCAAAGCCAGCAGCATGCCATGCCAAGGCCTAGGCCAGCAGCATGCCATGCCACGGCCAAGGCAGCCCAGCCAAAGCCAGCAGCATGCCATGCCAAGGCCAAGGCCAGCAGCATGCCATGCCACGGCCAAGGCTGCCAGCCAAAGCCAGCAGCATGCCATGCCAAGGCCTAGGCCAGCAGCATGCCATGCCACGGCCAAGGCAGCCCAGCCAAAGCCAGCAGCATGCCATGCCAAGGCCTAGGCCAGCAGCATGCCATGCCACGGCCAAGGCAGCCCAGCCAAAGCCAGCAGCATGCCATGCCACGGCCAAGGCAGCCCAGCCAAAGCCAGCAGCATGCCATGCCAAGGCCAAGGCCAAGGCCAGCAGCATGCCATGCCACGGCCAAGGCCAAGGCCAAGGCAGCCCATCCGAAGCCAGCAACATTCCATGGCAAGGCCAACGCAGCCCAGCCAAAGCCGGCGGCATGCCATGCCAAGGCCAAGGCCAGCCGCATGTCTTGCCACGGCCTTGTCCCGCAGCGTGGCGTGCCTTGGCCTTGGGCTAGAACATCGCATGCCACGCCCTTGGCAAGCAATCCTGTCCCTCGTGTAATTGCCATTTGGTTTGGCTTTGACTTACGTATATGTTGCCCTGCGAAATGCTTGTCCCTCGGGTAATAGCCGGTTTGGTTGCCTTTGACTTGCGAACACGTTGCTAGTGCTTTCCCCAGTGGAAGCTTGTTGGGAAAAGTATGTCCCTCGGAAGTTGCCTGTTGCGTTTGTTATTTGCATTCGAGCTATCCGATGCTTGCTGGGTTTCTCTAAGAGTTTTTGCACGTTCGTCGGGCTTTTTAATTATTTATTTACTCATAAAAATTATAATAAAATAAATTAAAAATAAAAAAATAATTAAAAAAATTACTATAATTACTAGTGCCTCATCTTATAATTGTTGGAATTTTTCTAGAATTTTTTGAGTATTTTTAGTAATTTTTATTATTTTTTAAGTATTAAAATTGAAATAAATTAAAATAAAATATTCCGGTGGCCAAATATTTTTTTATAATTTTTTTTATGGTGTATTAAATTATTTCATACAACTTTCATGTTGAAAGTTTTGGCAAAAAACCATTACTTTTTAAAAAAACCCCATTATGACTCCTCGAACATGCTTGATGTTTCCTCCTGCCAGATTGAAAAGGGCTTAACAGGCTATTATAAGGGGGGGGCACCTCCCTTAAGGCTGGCCAGCATGGCCAGGCCACAGGCCACGCCTATGCCTAGGCGGGCGCTTGGCACATGCCATCGCTTGGCTTGTGGCATTGGCTTGTGGCATCGAAACTACATAGCCAAGCACGGGATGCGTCGAGTGGCGGCCCGCGGCGGTGGCGGTGGCACGTTGGCCTAGGGCAGCATGCCATGCCACAGCCTTGGCCAGCAACATGGCATGCCAAAGCCTTGGCCAGCAGCATGCCATGCCCTGGCCTTGGCAAGCATGTCATGCCACGGCCTTGGCCAGCAGCATGCCATGCCACGGCCTTGGCCAGCAGCATGCCATGCCCCGGCCTTGGCCAGCATGTCATGCCACGGCCTTGGCCAGCAGCATGCCATGCCACAGCCTTGGCCAGCAGCATGCCATGCCACAGCCTTGGCCAGCAACATGGCATGCCAAAGCCTTGGCCAGCAGCACGCCATGCCCCGGCCTTGGCAAGCTTGTCATGCCACGGCCATGGCCAGCAGCGTGCTATGCCCCGGCCTTGGCCAGCAGCGTGCCATGCCACGACCTTGGCCAGCAGCTTGCCATGCCCCGGCCTTGGCCAGCATGTCATGCCACGGCCTTGGCCAGCAGCATGCCATGCCACGGCCTTGGCCAGCAACATGGCATGCCGCGGCCTTGGCCAGCAGCATGCCATGCCCTGGCCTTGGCAAGCATGTCATGCCACGGCCTTGGCCAGCAGCATGCCATGCCACGGCCTTGGCCAGCAGCATGCCATGCCCCGGCCTTGGCCAGCATGTCATGCCACGGCCTTGGCCAGCAGCATGCCATGCCACAGCCTTGGCCAGCAGCATGCCATGCCACAGCCTTGCCCAGCAACATGGCATGCCAAAGCCTTGGCCAGCAGCACGCCATGCCCCGGCCTTGGCAAGCTTGTCATGCCACGGCCATGGCCAGCAAGCAGCGTGCTATGCCCCGGCCTTGGCCAGCAAGCAGCGTGCTATGCCCCGGCCTTGGCCAGCAGCGTGCCATGCCACGACCTTGGCCAGCAGCTTGCCATGCCCCGGCCTTGGCCAGCATGTCATGCCACG
>NC_138972.1:122500-140000 GCF_055761805.1 Camellia sinensis | reverse complement strand
CTCGGCCCGCATGCCATGCCACGGCCTCGGCCCGCATGACATGCCACGGCCTCGGCCATCATGCCATGCCACGGGCTCGGCCCGCATGCCTTGCCACGGCGTTGCCCAACATGCCATGCCACGGCCTCGGCCCGCATGCCATGCCATGCCACGGCCACGGCCCGCATGCCATGCCACGGCCACGGCCTCGGCCCGCATGCCTTGCTACGGCGTCGCCCAACATGCCATGCCACGGCCTCGGCCCGCATGCCGTGCCACGGCCTCGGCCCGCATGCCTTGCCACGGCGTTGCCCAACATGCCATGCCACGGCCTCGGCCCGCATGCCATGCCATGCCACGGCCCGCATGTCTTGCCACGGCGTTGCCAAACATGCCATGCCACGGCCTCGGCCCGCATGCCTTGCGACGGCGTCGCCCAACATGCCATGCCACGGCCACGGCCCGCATGCCATGCCACGGCCTCGGCCCGCATGCCATGCCACGGCCTCGGCCCGCATGCCTTGCTGCGGCGTTGCCCAACATGCCATGCCACGGCCTCGGCCCGCATGCCTTGCCACCGCGTTGCCCAGCATGCCATGCCACCGCGTTGCCCGGCGTGCCATGCCTTAGCCTTGGCCAACATGTCGAGCCACGGCCTCGGCCCGCATGCCATGCCATGCCACAGCCCGCATGTCTTGCCACGGCGTTGCCAAACATGCCATGCCACGGCCTCGGCCCGCATGACGTGCCACGGCCTCGGCCCGCATGACATGCCACGGCCTCGGCCCGCATGCCTTGCTACGGCGTCGCCCAACATGCCTTGCCACGGCCTCGGCCCGCATGCCATGCCACGGCCTCGGCCCGCATGCCTTGCCACGACGCCGCCCAACTTGCCATGCCACGGCCTCGGCCCGCATGCCATGCCACGGCCTCGGCCCGCATGACATGCCACGGCCTCGTCCCGCATGCCTTGCTACGGCGTCGCCCAACATGCCATGCCACGGCCTCGGCCCGCATGCCATGCCACGGCCTCGGCCCGCATGACATGCCACGGCCTCGGACCGCATGCCTTGCTACGGCGTCGCCCAACATGCCATGCCACGGCCTCGGCCCGCATGCCACGGCATGGCCTCGGCCCGCATGCCTTGCTACGGCGTCGCCCAACATGCCATGCCACGGCCTCGGCCCGCATGCCATGCCACGGCCTCGGCCCGCATGACATGCCACGGCCTCGGACCGCATGCCTTGCTACGGCGTCGCCCAACATGCCATGCCACGGCCTCGGCCCGCATGCCACGGCACGGCCTCGGCCCGCATGCCTTGCTACGGCGTCGCCCAACATGCCATGCCACGGCCTCGGCCCGCATGCCATGCCACGGCCTCGGCCCGCATGACATGCCACGGCCTCAGACCGCATGCCTTGCTACGGCGTCGCCCAACATGCCATGCCACGGCCTCGGCCCGCATGCCATGCCACGGCCTCGGCCCGCATGCCATGCCACGGCCTCGGCCCGCATGCCTTGCTACGGCGTCGCCCAACATGCAGTGCCACGGCCTCGGCCCGCATGCCATGCCACGGCCTCGGCCCGCATGCCTTGCCACGGCGTCGCCCAACATGCCATGCCACGGCCTCGGCTAGCATGCCATGCCACGGCCTCGGCCCGCATGCCTTGCCAAGGCGTTGCCCAACATGCCATGCCATGCCATGCCACGGCCTCGGCCCGCATGTCTTGCCAAGGCGTAGCCCAACATGCCATGCCACGGCCTCGGCCCGCATGCCTTGCCACGGCGTTGCCCAGCATGCCATGCCACCGCGTTGCCCGGCATGCCATGCCTTAGCCTTGGCCAGCATGGCATGCCACGGCCTCGGCCATCATGCCATGCCACGGCCTCGGCCCGCATGCCTTGCCACGGCGTTGCCCAACATGCCATGCCACGGCCTCGGCCCGCATGCCATGCCATGCCATGCCTTGGCCTTGGCCAGCATGACATGCCACGGCCTCGGCCCGCATGCCTTGCTACGGCGTCGCCCAACAAGCCATGCCACGGCCTCGGCCCGCATGACATGCCACGGCCTCAGACCGCATGCCTTGCTACGGCGTCGCCCCACATGCCATGCCACGGCCTCGGCCCGCATGCCATGCCACGGCCTCGGCCCGCATGACATGCCACGGCCTCGGCCATCATGCCATGCCACGGCCTCGGCCCGCATGCCTTGCCACGGCGTTGCCCAACATGCCATGCCACGGCCTCGGCCCGCATGCCATGCCATGCCACGGCCACGGCCCGCATGCCATGCCACGGCCACGGCCTCGGCCCGCATGCCTTGCTACGGCGTCGCCCAACATGCCATGCCACGGCCTCGGCCCGCATGCCGTGCCACGGCCTCGGCCCGCATGCCTTGCCACGGCGTTGCCCAACATGCCATGCCACGGCCTCGGCCCGCATGCCATGCCATGCCACGGCCCGCATGTCTTGCCACGGCGTTGCCAAACATGCCATGCCACGGCCTCGGCCCGCATGCCTTGCGACGGCGTCGCCCAACATGCCATGCCACGGCCACGGCCCGCATGCCATGCCACGGCCTCGGCCCGCATGCCATGCCACGGCCTCGGCCCGCATGCCTTGCTGCGGCGTTGCCCAACATGCCATGCCACGGCCTCGGCCCGCATGCCTTGCCACCGCGTTGCCCAGCATGCCATGCCACCGCGTTGCCCGGCGTGCCATGCCTTAGCCTTGGCCAACATGTCGAGCCACGGCCTCGGCCCGCATGCCATGCCATGCCACAGCCCGCATGTCTTGCCACGGCGTTGCCAAACATGCCATGCCACGGCCTCGGCCCGCATGACGTGCCACGGCCTCGGCCCGCATGACATGCCACGGCCTCGGCCCGCATGCCTTGCTACGGCGTCGCCCAACATGCCTTGCCACGGCCTCGGCCCGCATGCCATGCCACGGCCTCGGCCCGCATGCCTTGCCACGACGCCGCCCAACTTGCCATGCCACGGCCTCGGCCCGCATGCCATGCCACGGCCTCGGCCCGCATGACATGCCACGGCCTCGTCCCGCATGCCTTGCTACGGCGTCGCCCAACATGCCATGCCACGGCCTCGGCCCGCATGCCATGCCACGGCCTCGGCCCGCATGACATGCCACGGCCTCGGACCGCATGCCTTGCTACGGCGTCGCCCAACATGCCATGCCACGGCCTCGGCCCGCATGCCACGGCATGGCCTCGGCCCGCATGCCTTGCTACGGCGTCGCCCAACATGCCATGCCACGGCCTCGGCCCGCATGCCATGCCACGGCCTCGGCCCGCATGACATGCCACGGCCTCGGACCGCATGCCTTGCTACGGCGTCGCCCAACATGCCATGCCACGGCCTCGGCCCGCATGCCACGGCACGGCCTCGGCCCGCATGCCTTGCTACGGCGTCGCCCAACATGCCATGCCACGGCCTCGGCCCGCATGCCATGCCACGGCCTCGGCCCGCATGACATGCCACGGCCTCAGACCGCATGCCTTGCTACGGCGTCGCCCAACATGCCATGCCACGGCCTCGGCCCGCATGCCATGCCACGGCCTCGGCCCGCATGCCATGCCACGGCCTCGGCCCGCATGCCTTGCTGCGGCGTTGCCCAACATGCCATGCCACGGCCTCGGCCCGCATGCCTTGCCACCGCGTTGCCCAGCATGCCATGCCACCGCGTTGCCCGGCGTGCCATGCCTTAGCCTTGGCCAACATGTCGAGCCACGGCCTCGGCCCGCATGCCATGCCATGCCACGGCCCGCATGTCTTGCCACGGCGTGGCCAAACATGCCATGCCACGGCCTCGGCCCGTATGACGTGCCACGGCCTCGGCCCGCATGACATGCCACGGCCTCGGCCCGCATGCCTTGCTACGGCGTCGCCCAACATGCCTTGCCACGGCCTCGGCCCGCATGCCATGCCACGGCCTCGGCCCGCATGACATGCCACGGCCTCGGCCAGCATGCCTTGCCACGACGCCGCCCAACTTGCCATGCCACGGCCTCGGCCCGCATGCCATGCCACGGCCTCGGCCCGCATGACATGCCACGGCCTCGGCCCGCATGCCTTGCTACGGCGTCGCCCAACATGCCATGCCACGGCCTCGGCCCGCATGCCATGCCACGGCCTCGGCCCGCATGACATGCCACGGCCTCGGACCGCATGCCTTGCTACGGCGTCGCCCAACATGCCATGCCACGGCCTCGGCCCGCATGCCACGGCACGGCCTCGGCCCGCATGCCTTGCTACGGCGTCGCCCAACATGCCATGCCACGGCCTCGGCCCGCATGCCATGCCACGGCCTCGGCCCGCATGACATGCCACGGCCTCGGACCGCATGCCTTGCTACGGCGTCGCCCAACATGCCATGCCACGGCCTCGGCCCGCATGCCACGGCACGGCCTCGGCCCGCATGCCTTGCTACGGCGTCGCCCAACATGCCATGCCACGGCCTCGGCCCGCATGCCATGCCACGGCCTCGGCCCGCATGACATGCCACGGCCTCGGACCGCATGCCTTGCTACGGCGTCGCCCAACATGCCATGCCACGGCCTCGGCCCGCATGCCATGCCACGGCCTCGGCCCGCATGACATGCCACGGCCTCGGCCCGCATGCCTTGCTACGGCGTCGCCCAACATGCCTTGCCACGGCCTCGGCCCGCATGCCATGCCACGGCCTCGGCCCGCATGCCTTGCCACGACGTCGCCCAACTTGCCATGCCACGGCCTCGGCCCGCATGCCATGCCACGGCCTCGGCGCGCATGACATGCCACGGCCTTGGCCCGCATGCCATGCTACGGCGTCGCCCAACATGCCATGCCACGGCCTCGGCCCGCATGCCATGCCACGGCCTCGGCCCGCATGCCATGCCACGGCCTCGGCCCGCATGACATGCCACGGCCTCGGACCGCATGCCTTGCTACGGCGTCGCCCAACATGCCATGCCACGGCCTCGGCCCGCATGCCATGCCACGGCCTCGGCCCGCATGCCACGGCACGGCCTCGGCCCGCATGCCTTGCTACGGCGTCGCCCAACATGCCATGCCACGGCCTCGGCCCGCATGCCATGCCACGGCCTCGGCCCGCATGACATGCCACGGCCTCGGACTGCATGCCTTGCTACGGCGTCGCCCAACATGCCATGCCACAGCCACGGCCCGCACGCCGTGCCACGGCCTCGGCCTCGGCCCGCATGCCTTGCTACGACGTTGGCCAACATGCCATGCCACGGCCCCGGCCCGCATGCCATGCCACCGCGTTGCCCGGCGTGCCATGCCTTAGCCTTGGCCAACATGTCGTGCCACGGCCTCGGCCCGCATGCCATGCCATGCCACGGCCCTCATGTCTTGCCACGGCGTTGCCAAACATGCCATGCCACGGCCTCGGCCCGCATGCCTTGCTACGGCGTCGCCCAACATGCCATGACATGCCACGGCCTCGGCCCGCATGCCTTGCTACGGCGTCGCCCAACAAGCCATGCCACGGCCTCGGCCCGCATGCCATGCCACGGCCTCGGCCCGCATGCCTTGCGACGGCGTCGCCCAACATGCCATGCCACGGCCTCTGCCCGCATGCCATGCCACGGCCTCGGCCCGCGTGACATGCCACGGCCTCGGCCCGCATGCCTTGCCACGACGTCGCCCAACTTGCCATGCCACGGCCTCGGCCCGCATGCCATGCCACGGCCTCGGCTCGCATGACATGCCACGGCCTCGGCCCGCATGCCTTGCTACGGCGTCGCCCAACATGCCATGCCACGGCCTCGGCCCGCATGCCATGCCATGCCATGGCCTCGGCCCGCATGACATGCCACGGCCTCGGACCGCATGCCTTGCTACGGCGTCGCCCAACATGCCATGCCACGGCCCCGGCCCGCATGCCTTGCCACCGCGTTGCCCGGCGTGCCATGCCTTAGCCTTGGCCAACATGTCGTGCCACGGCCTCGGCCCGCATGCCATGCCATGCCACGGCCCGCATGTCTTGCCACGACGTTGCCAAACATGCCATGCCACGGCCTCGGCCCGCATGCCTTGCCACGGCCTCGGCCAACATGCCATGCCACGGCCTCGGCCCGCATGCCATGCCACGGCCTCGGCCCGCATGACATGCCACGGCCTCGGCCCGCATGCCTTGCTACGGCGTCGCCCAACATGCCATGCCACGGCCTCGGCCCGCATGCCCTTCTACGGCGTTGCCCAACATGCCATGCCACGGCCTCGACCCGCATGCCTTGCCACCGCGTTGCCCAGCATGCCATGCCACCGCGTTGCCCGGCGTGCCATGCCTTAGCCTTGGCCAACATGTCGTGCCACGGCCTCGGCCCGCATGCCATGCCACGGACGGCCTCGGCCCGCATGCCATGCCACGGCCTCGGCCCGCATGTCTTGCCACGGCGTTGCCCAACATGCCATGCCACGGCCTCGGCCCCCATGCCTTGCCACCGCGCTGCCCAGCATGCCAATGCACCGCGTTGCCCGGCGTGCCATGCCTTAGCCTTGGCCAACATGCCACGCCACGGCCTCGGCCCGCATGGCTTGCCAGGGCGTTGCCCAACATGCCATGCCACGGCCTCGGCCCGCATGTCTTGCCACGGCGTTGCCCAACATGCCATGCCATGCCACGCCACGGCCTCGGCCCGCATGCCATGCCACGGCCTCGGCCCGCATGCCATGCCATGCCACGGCCTCGGCCCGCATGCCATGCCACGGCCTCGGCCAGCATGCCATGCCAAGGCCTCGGCCCGCATGCCTTGCCACGGCGTTGCCCAGCATGCCATGCCACCGCGTTGCCCAGCGGGCCGTGCCGCGGCCTCGGCCCGCATGCCTTGCGACTGCCTTGGCCAGCGTGCCATGCCACAGCGTGCCATGCCTTAGCCTTGGCCTACATGCCATGCCACTGCCTTGGCCAGCATGTCGTGCCACCGCCACGGCCAGCATGCCATGCCGGTCCGTTGCCCAGCATGCCACGGCCGTGGCGGCATGGCAAGCCACGGCCTCGGCCAGCATGCCATGCCACGGCCTCGGCCAGCATGCCATGGCACTGTCTTGGTCAGCATGCCATGCCATGGCACCGCCTTGTCCAGCACGCCGTGCCGCAGCGTTGGCCAGCATGCCTTGGCCGGCATGCCATGCCAATGCCTTGGGCCAACATGGCGTGCCACGGGCTGGGCCATGCCGGTCCGTTACCCGGCATGCCACGGCCGTGGCGGCATGGCAAGCCACGGCCTCGGCCAGCATGCCATGCCCCGGCCTCGCCCAGCATGCCATGGCACGGTCTTGGTCAGCATGCCATGCCATGGCACCGCCTTGTGCAGCGTTGGCCAGCATGCCTTGGCCGGCATGCCATGCCAATGCCTTGGGCCAACATGGCGTGCCACGGGCTGGGCGAGCACGGCATGCCACGGGCTGGGCGAGCATGCCACGCCACGGCCTTGGCTAGCAGCAAGGCATGCCACGGCCTCGGCGAGCATGCCATGCCATGCCAAGGCCAAGGCCAAAGGCAAGGCCAAGGCAGTGGGCAAGGCCAAGTCCCTGTGCAAGGCATGGCCAAGGCCAAGGCAAAGGCCAAGGCCGCGGGCAAAGGCCAAGGCCAAGGCCAAGGCCATGGCGTGCCACCGCCTCGATCGATCTTTTTGAACATGATTCTTTTATAATCTTACCCAAACCGTGCAACACAATTAAAAATGCACTACAATCAATTTTAAATGTCATTCCCTATTTTTTTGCAATTTTTCTGGAGCTTTTCGAATTTTTAAAGCCCTTATTTGGCATAAAAAAATCAAAATAAAATAAAAAAAATGAAAAAAATAATTTAATAATTTCTATAATTACTAGTGAATCATCCTTTAATTATGGGAATTTTTCCATAATTTTTTGACTATTTTTATTAATTTTTATTATTTTTTAAGTATTAATATCGAAATAAATTAAAATAAAATATTTTCTGTAAAAAAATATTTTTTTTAATTTTTTTTATGGTGTATTAAATTATTTCCTACAACTTTCATGTTGAAAGTTTTGGCAAAAAACCATTACTTTTTAAAAAAACCCCATTATGACTCCTCGAACATGCTTGATGTTTCCTCCTGCCAGATTGAAAAGGGCTTAACCGGCTATTATAAGGGGGGGGCACCTCCCTTGCCCAGGGCAAGGCAGTGGCAGGTACGCCCCATGTTGGGCGCGGCCTGGGCTGCGGCCTTGGGTTACATGCACTGCGGCTCGACCGCGGCCTGGGCTGCGGCCTGGGGCGGCTCGGCCGCGGCCTTGGGCGGCCTGGACCGCGGCCTTGGGCGGCCTTGCGCGGCCTGGGCGCGGCCTTGGGCGGCCTGGGCGCGGCCTTGCGCGGCCTGGGCGCGGCCTTGGGCAGCATGGCGTGGCATGCGCGCGGGCGTGGGCGGCCTGGCATGCGCGCGGCATGGGCAGCACGGCATGGCATGCGCACGGCCTGGGCGGCCTGGCATGCAGCCGGCCTGGCATGCCCGCGGCGTGGGCAGCACGGCATGGCATGCGCACGGCCTGGGCGGCCTGGCATGCAGCCGGCCTGGCATGCCCGCGGCGTGGGCAGCACGGCATGGCATGCGCACGGCCTGGGCGGCCTGGCATGCCCGCGGCGTGGGCAGCGTGGCCTGTGCGAATACCGCGCGCGTGGTCTTTTGACCACGGTGCGCGTGTTGCGCGCATGGTCGCGCACGCCTTTGCACGCCTTCGCACGCAACGCACGTCTAGTGATAAGAACCGCAGCCAAGGCAGCCCAGCCCCAAGGCCAAGGCCAGCAGCATGGCATGCCACGGCGAAGGCAACCCAGCCAAAGCCAGCAGCATGCCATGCCAAGGCCAGCAGCATGCCATGCCACGGCCAAGGCAGGCCAGCCAAAGCCAGCAGCATGCCATGCCAAGGCCAAGGCCAGCAGCATGCCATGCCACGGCCAAGGCAGCCCAGCCAAAGCCAGCAGCATGCCATGCCAAGGCCTAGGCCAGCAGCATGCCATGCCACGGCCAAGGCAGGCCAGCCAAAGCCAGCAGCATGCCATGCCAAGGCCAAGGCCAGCAGCATGCCATGCCACGGCCAAGGCAGCCCAGCCAAAGCCAGCAGCATGCCATGCCAAGGCCTAGGCCAGCAGCATGCCATGCCACGGCCAAGGCAGGCCTGCCAAAGCCAGCAGCATGCCATGCAAAGGCCAAGGCCAGCAGCATGCCATGCCACGGCCAAGGCAGCCCAGCCAAAGCCAGCAGCATGCCATGCCAAGGCCAAGGCCAGCAGCATGCCATGCCACGGCCAAGGCAGCCCAGCCAAAGCCAGCAGCATGCCATGCCAAGGCCTAGGCCAGCAGCATGCCATGCCACGGCCAAGGCAGGCAAGCCAAAGCCAGCAGCATGCCATGCCAAGGCCAAGGCCAGCAGCATGCCATGCCACGGCCAAGGCAGCCCAGCCAAAGCCAGTAGCATGCCATGCCAAGGCCTAGGCCAGCAGCATGCCATGCCACGGCCAAGGCAGGCAAGCCAAAGCCAGCAGCATGCCATGCCAAGGCCAAGGCCAGCAGCATGCCATGCCACGGCCAAGGCAGCCCAGCCAAAGCCAGCAGCATGCCATGCCAAGGCCTAGGCCAGCAGCATGCCATGCCACGGCCAAGGCAGGCCTGCCAAAGCCAGCAGCATGCCATGCAAAGGCCAAGGCCAGCAGCATGCCATGCCACGGCCAAGGCAGCCCAGCCAAAGCCAGCGGCATGCCATGCCAAGGCCAAGGCCAGCAGCATGCCATGCCACGGCCAAGGCAGCCCAGCCAAAGCCAGCAGCATGCCATGCCAAGGCCAGCAGCATGCCATGCCACGGCCAAGGCAGGCCAGCCAAAGCCAGCAGCATGCCATGCCAAGGCCAAGGCCAGCAGCATGCCATGCCACGGCCAAGGCAGCCCAGCCAAAGCCAGCAGCATGCCATGCCAAGGCCTAGGCCAGCAGCATGCCATGCCACGGCCAAGGCAGGCCAGCCAAAGCCAGCAGCATGCCATGCCAAGGCCTAGGCCAGCAGCATGCCATGCCACGGCCAAGGCAGGCCTGCCAAAGCCAGCAGCATGCCATGCAAAGGCCAAGGCCAGCAGCATGCCATGCCACGGCCAAGGCAGCCCAGCCAAAGCCAGCAGCATGCCATGCCAAGGCCAAGGCCAGCAGCATGCCATGCCACGGCCAAGGCAGCCCAGCCAAAGCCAGCAGCATGCCATGCCAAGGCCTAGGCCAGCAGCAGGCCATGCCACGGCCAAGGCAGGCAAGCCAAAGCCAGCAGCATGCCATGCCAAGGCCAAGGCCAGCAGCATGCCATGCCACGGCCAAGGCAGCCCAGCCAAAGCCAGTAGCATGCCATGCCAAGGCCTAGGCCAGCAGCATGCCATGCCACGGCCAAGGCAGGCAAGCCAAAGCCAGCAGCATGCCATGCCAAGGCCAAGGCCAGCAGCATGCCATGCCACGGCCAAGGCAGCCCAGCCAAAGCCAGCAGCATGCCATGCCAAGGCCAAGGCCAGCAGCATGCAGTGCCACGGCCAAGGCAGGCCTGCCAAAGCCAGCAGCATGCCATGCCAAGGCCAAGGCCAGCAGCATGCCAGGCCACGGCCAAGGCAGCCCAGCCAAAGCCAGCGGCATGCCATGCCAAGGCCAAGGCCAGCAGCATGCCATGCCACGGCCAAGGCAGCCCAGCCAAAGCCAGCAGCATGCCATGCCAAGGCCTAGGCCAGCAGCATGCAGTGCCACGGCCAAGGCAGGCCTGCCAAAGCCAGCAGCATGCCATGCCAAGGCCAAGGCCAGCAGCATGCCATGCCACGGCCAAGGCAGCCCAGCCAAAGCCAGCAGCATGCCATGCCAAGGCCAAGGCCAGCAGCATGCCATGCCACGGCCAAGGCAGCCCAGCCAAAGCCAGCAGCATGCCAAGCCAAGGCCAAGGCCAGCAGCATGCCATGCCACGGCCAAGGCAGCCCAGCCAAAGCCAGCAGCATGCCATGCCAAGGCCTAGGCCAGCAGCATGCCATGCCACGGCCAAGGCAGGCAAGCCAAAGCCAGCAGCATGCCATGCCAAGGCCAAGGCCAGCAGCATGCCATGCCACGGCCAAGGCAGCCCAGCCAAAGCCAGCAGCATGCCATGCCAAGGCCAAGGCCAGCAGCATGCCATGCCACGGCCAAGGCAGCCCAGCCAAAGCCAGCAGCATGCCATGCCAAGGCCTAGGCCAGCAGCATGCCATGCCACGGCCAAGGCAGCCCAGCCAAAGCCAGCAGCATGCCATGCCAAGGCCAAGGCCAGCAGCATGCCATGCCACGGCCAAGGCAGCCCAGCCAAAGCCAGCAGCATGCCAAGCCAAGGCCAAGGCCAGCAGCATGCCATGCCACGGCCAAGGCAGCCCAGCCAAAGCCAGCAGCATGCCATGCCAAGGCCTAGGCCAGCAGCATGCCATGCCACGGCCAAGGCAGGCAAGCCAAAGCCAGCAGCATGCCATGCCAAGGCCAAGGCCAGCAGCATGCCATGCCACGGCCAAGGCAGCCCAGCCAAAGCCAGCAGCATGCCATGCCAAGGCCAAGGCCAGCAGCATGCCATGCCACGGCCAAGGCAGCCCAGCCAAAGCCAGCAGCATGCCATGCCAAGGCCTAGGCCAGCAGCATGCAGTGCCACGGCCAAGGCAGGCCTGCCAAAGCCAGCAGCATGCCATGCCAAGGCCAAGGCCAGCAGCATGCCCTGCCACGGCCAAGGCAGCCCAGCCAAAGCCAGCAGCATGCCATGCCAAGGCCAAGGCCAGCAGCATGCCATGCCACGGCCAAGGCAGCCCAGCCAAAGCCAGCAGCATGCCATGCCAAGGCCTAGGCCAGCAGCATGCAGTGCCACGGCCAAGGCAGGCCTGCCAAAGCCAGCAGCATGCCATGCCAAGGCCAAGGCCAGCAGCATGCCCTGCCACGGCCAAGGCAGCCCGGCCAAAGCCAGCAGCATGCCATGCCAAGGCCAAGGCCAGCAGCATGCCATGCCACGGCCAAGGCAGGCCAGCCAAAGCCAGCAGCATGCCAAGCCAAGGCCAAGGCCAGCAGCATGCCATGCCACGGCCAAGGCAGCCCAGCCAAAGCCAGCAGCATGCCATGCCAAGGCCTAGGCCAGCAGCATGCCATGCCACGGCCAAGGCAGCCCAGCCAAAGCCAGCAGCATGCCATGCCAAGGCCTAGGCCAGCAGCATGCAGTGCCACGGCCAAGGCAGGCCTGCCAAAGCCAGCAGCATGCCATGCCAAGGCCAAGGCCAGCAGCATGCCAGGCCACGGCCAAGGCAGCCCAGCCAAAGCCAGCGGCATGCCATGCCAAGGCCAAGGCCAGCAGCATGCCATGCCACGGCCAAGGCAGCCCAGCCAAAGCCAGCAGCATGCCATGCCAAGGCCTAGGCCAGCAGCATGCAGTGCCACGGCCAAGGCAGGCCTGCCAAAGCCAGCAGCATGCCATGCCAAGGCCAAGGCCAGCAGCATGCCATGCCACGGCCAAGGCAGCCCAGCCAAAGCCAGCAGCATGCCATGCCAAGGCCAAGGCCAGCAGCATGCCATGCCACGGCCAAGGCAGCCCAGCCAAAGCCAGCAGCATGCCAAGCCAAGGCCAAGGCCAGCAGCATGCCATGCCACGGCCAAGGCAGCCCAGCCAAAGCCAGCAGCATGCCATGCCAAGGCCTAGGCCAGCAGCATGCCATGCCACGGCCAAGGCAGGCAAGCCAAAGCCAGCAGCATGCCATGCCAAGGCCAAGGCCAGCAGCATGCCATGCCACGGCCAAGGCAGCCCAGCCAAAGCCAGCAGCATGCCATGCCAAGGCCAAGGCCAGCAGCATGCCATGCCACGGCCAAGGCAGCCCAGCCAAAGCCAGCAGCATGCCATGCCAAGGCCTAGGCCAGCAGCATGCCATGCCACGGCCAAGGCAGCCCAGCCAAAGCCAGCAGCATGCCATGCCAAGGCCAAGGCCAGCAGCATGCCATGCCACGGCCAAGGCAGCCCAGCCAAAGCCAGCAGCATGCCAAGCCAAGGCCAAGGCCAGCAGCATGCCATGCCACGGCCAAGGCAGCCCAGCCAAAGCCAGCAGCATGCCATGCCAAGGCCTAGGCCAGCAGCATGCCATGCCACGGCCAAGGCAGGCAAGCCAAAGCCAGCAGCATGCCATGCCAAGGCCAAGGCCAGCAGCATGCCATGCCACGGCCAAGGCAGCCCAGCCAAAGCCAGCAGCATGCCATGCCAAGGCCAAGGCCAGCAGCATGCCATGCCACGGCCAAGGCAGCCCAGCCAAAGCCAGCAGCATGCCATGCCAAGGCCTAGGCCAGCAGCATGCAGTGCCACGGCCAAGGCAGGCCTGCCAAAGCCAGCAGCATGCCATGCCAAGGCCAAGGCCAGCAGCATGCCCTGCCACGGCCAAGGCAGCCCAGCCAAAGCCAGCAGCATGCCATGCCAAGGCCAAGGCCAGCAGCATGCCATGCCACGGCCAAGGCAGCCCAGCCAAAGCCAGCAGCATGCCATGCCAAGGCCTAGGCCAGCAGCATGCAGTGCCACGGCCAAGGCAGGCCTGCCAAAGCCAGCAGCATGCCATGCCAAGGCCAAGGCCAGCAGCATGCCATGCCACGGCCAAGGCAGCCCGGCCAAAGCCAGCAGCATGCCATGCCAAGGCCAAGGCCAGCAGCATGCCATGCCACGGCCAAGGCAGGCCAGCCAAAGCCAGCAGCATGCCAAGCCAAGGCCAAGGCCAGCAGCATGCCATGCCACGGCCAAGGCAGCCCAGCCAAAGCCAGCAGCATGCCATGCCAAGGCCTAGGCCAGCAGCATGCCATGCCACGGCCAAGGCAGCCCAGCCAAAGCCAGCAGCATGCCATGCCAAGGCCTAGGCCAGCAGCATGCAGTGCCACGGCCAAGGCAGGCCTGCCAAAGCCAGCAGCATGCCATGCCAAGGCCAAGGCCAGCAGCATGCCATGCCACGGCCAAGGCAGCCCGGCCAAAGCCAGCAGCATGCCATGCCAAGGCCAAGGCCAGCAGCATGCCATGCCACGGCCAAGGCAGGCCAGCCAAAGCCAGCAGCATGCCTTGCCAAGGCCAAGGCCAGCAGCATGCCATGCCACGGCCAAGGCAGCCCAGCCAAAGCCAGCAGCATGCCATGCCAAGGCCAAGGCCAGCAGCATGCCATGCCACGGCCAAGGCAGCCCAGCCAAAGCCAGCAGCATGCCAAGCCAAGGCCAAGGCCAGCAGCATGCCATGCCACGGCCAAGGCAGCCCAGCCAAAGCCAGCAGCATGCCATGCCAAGGCCTAGGCCAGCAGCATGCCATGCCACGGCCAAGGCAGGCCAGCCAAAGCCAGCAGCATGCCATGCCAAGGCCAAGGCCAGCAGCATGCCATGCCACGGCCAAGGCAGCCCAGCCAAAGCCAGCAGCATGCCATGCCAAGGCCAAGGCCAGCAGCATGCCATGCCAAGGCCAAGGCCAGCAGCATGCCATGCCACGGCCAAGGCAGCCCAGCCAAAGCCAGCAGCATGCCATGCCAAGGCCTAGGCCAGCAGCATGCCATGCCACGGCCAAGGCAGGCCAGCCAAAGCCAGCAGCATGCCATGCCAAGGCCAAGGCCAGCAGCATGCCATGCCACGGCCAAGGCAGCCCAGCCAAAGCCAGCAGCATGCCATGCCAAGGCCAAGGCAGGCCAGCCAAAGCCAGCAGCATGCCATGCCAAGGCCAAGGCCAGCAGCATGCCATGCCACGGCCAAGGCAGCCCAGCCAAAGCCAGCAGCATGCCATGCCAAGGCCTAGGCCAGCAGCATGCCATGCCAAGGCCAAGGCAGCCCAGCCAAAGCCAGCAGCATGCCATGCCCAGGCCAAGGCCAGCAGCATGCCATGCCACGGCCAAGGCAGCCCAGCCAAAGCCAGCAGCATGCCATGCCAAGGCCTAGGCCCGCAGCATGCCATGCCGCGGCCAAGGCAGACCAACCAAAGCGAGCAGCATGCCATGCCAAGGCCTAGGCCAGCAGCATGCCATGCGCCGGCCAAGGCAGGCCAGCCAAAGCCAGCAGCATGCCATGCCAACGCCAAGGCCAGCAGCATGCCATGCCACGGCCAAGGCAGGCCAGCCAAAGCCAGCAGCATGCCATGCCAAGGCCTAGGCCAGCAGCATGCCATGCCACGGCCAAGGCAGCCCAGCCAAAGCCAGCAGCATGCCATGCCAAGGCCAAGGCCAGCAGCATGCCATGCCACGGCCAAGGCTGCCAGCCAAAGCCAGCAGCATGCCATGCCAAGGCCTAGGCCAGCAGCATGCCATGCCACGGCCAAGGCAGCCCAGCCAAAGCCAGCAGCATGCCATGCCAAGGCCTAGGCCAGCAGCATGCCATGCCACGGCCAAGGCAGCCCAGCCAAAGCCAGCAGCATGCCATGCCACGGCCAAGGCAGCCCAGCCAAAGCCAGCAGCATGCCATGCCAAGGCCAAGGCCAAGGCCAGCAGCATGCCATGCCACGGCCAAGGCCAAGGCCAAGGCAGCCCATCCGAAGCCAGCAACATTCCATTGCAAGGCCAACGCAGCCCAGCCAAAGCCGGCGGCATGCCATGCCAAGGCCAAGGCCAGCCGCATGTCTTGCCACGGCCTTGTCCCGCAGCGTGGCGTGCCTTGGCCTTGGGCTAGAACATCGCATGCCACGCCCTTGGCAAGCAATCCTGTCCCTCGTGTAATTGCCATTTGGTTTGGCTTTGACTTACGTATATGTTGCCCTGCGAAATGCTTGTCCCTCGGGTAATAGCCGGTTTGGTTGCCTTTGACTTGCGAACACGTTGCTAGTGCTTTCCCCAGTGGAAGCTTGTTGGGAAAAGTATGTCCCTCGGAAGTTGCCTGTTGCGTTTGTTATTTGCATTCGAGCTATCCGATGCTTGCTGGGTTTCTCTAAGAGTTTTTGCACGTTCGTCGGGCTTTTTAATTATTTATTTACTCATAAAAATTATAATAAAATAAATTAAAAATAAAAAAATAATTAAAAAAATTACTATAATTACTAGTGCCTCATCTTATAATTGTTGGAATTTTTCTAGAATTTTTTGAGTATTTTTAGTAATTTTTATTATTTTTTAAGTATTAAAATTGAAATAAATTAAAATAAAATATTCCGGTGGCCAAATATTTTTTTATAATTTTTTTTATGGTGTATTAAATTATTTCATACAACTTTCATGTTGAAAGTTTTGGCAAAAAACCATTACTTTTTAAAAAAACCCCATTATGACTCCTCGAACATGCTTGATGTTTCCTCCTGCCAGATTGAAAAGGGCTTAACAGGCTATTATAAGGGGGGGGCACCTCCCTTAAGGCTGGCCAGCATGGCCAGGCCACAGGCCACGCCTATGCCTAGGCGGGCGCTTGGCACATGCCATCGCTTGGCTTGTGGCATTGGCTTGTGGCATCGAAACTACATAGCCAAGCACGGGATGCGTCGAGTGGCGGCCCGCGGCGGTGGCGGTGGCACGTTGGCCTAGGGCAGCATGCCATGCCACAGCCTTGGCCAGCAACATGGCATGCCAAAGCCTTGGCCAGCAGCATGCCATGCCCTGGCCTTGGCAAGCATGTCATGCCACGGCCTTGGCCAGCAGCATGCCATGCCACGGCCTTGGCCAGCAGCATGCCATGCCCCGGCCTTGGCCAGCATGTCATGCCACGGCCTTGGCCAGCAGCATGCCATGCCACAGCCTTGGCCAGCAGCATGCCATGCCACAGCCTTGGCCAGCAACATGGCATGCCAAAGCCTTGGCCAGCAGCACGCCATGCCCCGGCCTTGGCAAGCTTGTCATGCCACGGCCATGGCCAGCAGCGTGCTATGCCCCGGCCTTGGCCAGCAGCGTGCCATGCCACGACCTTGGCCAGCAGCTTGCCATGCCCCGGCCTTGGCCAGCATGTCATGCCACGGCCTTGGCCAGCAGCATGCCATGCCACGGCCTTGGCCAGCAACATGGCATGCCGCGGCCTTGGCCAGCAGCATGCCATGCCCTGGCCTTGGCAAGCATGTCATGCCACGGCCTTGGCCAGCAGCATGCCATGCCACGGCCTTGGCCAGCAGCATGCCATGCCCCGGCCTTGGCCAGCATGTCATGCCACGGCCTTGGCCAGCAGCATGCCATGCCACAGCCTTGGCCAGCAGCATGCCATGCCACAGCCTTGGCCAGCAACATGGCATGCCAAAGCCTTGGCCAGCAGCACGCCATGCCCCGGCCTTGGCAAGCTTGTCATGCCACGGCCATGGCCAGCAAGCAGCGTGCTATGCCCCGGCCTTGGCCAGCAGCGTGCCATGCCACGACCTTGGCCAGCAGCTTGCCATGCCCCGGCCTTGGCCAGCATGTCATGCCACGGCCTTGGCCGGCAGCATGGCAAGCCCAAGCCTTGGTCAGCAGCAGCATGCCATGCCAACGCCTTGGCCAGCAGCATGCCTTGCCACGGCCTCGGCCATCAGCATGCCTTGCCACGGCCTCGGCCATCAGCATGCCTTGCCACG
>NC_138972.1:107500-112500 GCF_055761805.1 Camellia sinensis | reverse complement strand
TGTCTTGCCAAGGCGTAGCCCAACATGCCATGCCACGGCCTCGGCCCGCATGCCTTGCCACGGCGTTGCCCAGCATGCCATGCCACCGCGTTGCCCGGCATGCCATGCCTTAGCCTTGGCCAGCATGGCATGCCACGGCCTCGGCCATCATGCCATGCCACGGCCTCGGCCCGCATGCCTTGCCACGGCGTTGCCCAACATGCCATGCCACGGCCTCGGCCCGCATGCCATGCCATGCCATGCCTTGGCCTTGGCCAGCATGACATGCCACGGCCTCGGCCCGCATGCCTTGCTACGGCGTCGCCCAACAAGCCATGCCACGGCCTCGGCCCGCATGACATGCCACGGCCTCGGACCGCATGCCTTGCTACGGCGTCGCCCCACATGCCATGCCACGGCCTCGGCCCGCATGACATGCCACGGCCTCGGCCATCATGCCATGCCACGGCCTCGGCCCGCATGCCTTGCCACGGCGTTGCCCAACATGCCATGCCACGGCCTCGGCCCGCATGCCATGCCATGCCACGGCCACGGCCCGCATGCCATGCCACGGCCACGGCCTCGGCCCGCATGCCTTGCTACGGCGTCGCCCAACATGCCATGCCACGGCCTCGGCCCGCATGCCGTGCCACGGCCTCGGCCCGCATGCCGTGCCACGGCCTCGGCCCGCATGCCTTGCCACGGCGTTGCCCAACATGCCATGCCACGGCCTCGGCCCGCATGCCATGCCATGCCACGGCCCGCATGTCTTGCCACGGCGTTGCCAAACATGCCATGCCACGGCCTCGGCCCGCATGCCTTGCGACGGCGTCGCCCAACATGCCATGCCACGGCCACGACCCGCATGCCATGCCACGGCCTCGGCCCGCATGCCATGCCACGGCCTCGGCCCGCATGCCTTGCTGCGGCGTTGCCCAACATGCCATGCCACGGCCTCGGCCCGCATGCCTTGCCACCGCGTTGCCCAGCATGCCATGCCACCGCGTTGCCCGGCGTGCCATGCCTTAGCCTTGGCCAACATGTCGAGCCACGGCCTCGGCCCGCATGCCATGCCATGCCACAGCCCGCATGTCTTGCAACGGCGTTGCCAAACATGCCATGCCACGGCCTCGGCCCGCATGACGTGCCACGGCCTCGGCCCGCATGACATGCCACGGCCTCGGCCCGCATGCCTTGCTACGGCGTCGCCCAACATGCCTTGCCACGGCCTCGGCCCGCATGCCATGCCACGGCCTCTGCCCGCATGACATGCCACGGCCTCGGCCCGCATGCCTTGCCACGACGCCGCCCAACTTGCCATGCCACGGCCTCGGCCCGCATGCCATGCCACGGCCTCGTCCCGCATGCCTTGCTACGGCGTCGCCCAACATGCCATGCCACGGCCTCGGCCCGCATGCCATGCCACGGCCTCGGCCCGCATGACATGCCACGGCCTCGGACCGCATGCCTTGCTACGGCGTCGCCCAACATGCCATGCCACGGCCTCGGCCCGCATGCCACGGCATGGCCTCGGCCCGCATGCCTTGCTACGGCGTCGCCCAACATGCCATGCCACGGCCTCGGCCCGCATGCCATGCCACGGCCTCGGCCCGCATGACATGCCACGGCCTCGGACCGCATGCCTTGCTACGGCGTCGCCCAACATGCCATGCCACGGCCTCGGCCCGCATGCCACGGCACGGCCTCGGCCCGCATGCCTTGCTACGGCGTCGCCCAACATGCCATGCCACGGCCTCGGCCCGCATGCCATGCCACGGCCTCGGCCCGCATGACATGCCACGGCCTCGGACCGCATGCCTTGCTACGGCGTCGCCCAACATGCCATGCCACGGCCTCGGCCCGCATGCCATGCCACGGCCTCGGCCCGCATGCCATGCCACGGCCTCGGCCCGCATGCCTTGCTGCGGCGTTGCCCAACATGCCATGCCACGGCCTCGGCCCGCATGCCTTGCCACCGCGTTGCCCAGCATGCCATGCCACCGCGTTGCCCGGCGTGCCATGCCTTAGCCTTGGCCAACATGTCGAGCCACGGCCTCGGCCCGCATGCCATGCCATGCCACGGCCCGCATGTCTTGCCACGGCGTGGCCAAACATACCATGCCACGGCCTCGGCCCGCATGACGTGCCACGGCCTCGGCCCGCATGACATGCCACGGCCTCGGCCCGCATGCCTTGCTACGGCGTCGCCCAACATGCCTTGCCACGGCCTCGGCCCGCATGCCATGCCACGGCCTCGGCCCGCATGACATGCCACGGCCTCGGCCAGCATGCCTTGCCACGACGCCGCCCAACTTGCCATGCCACGGCCTCGGCCCGCATGCCATGCCACGGCCTCGGCCCGCATGACATGCCACGGCCTCGGCCCGCATGCCTTGCTACGGCGTCGCCCAATATGCCATGCCACGGCCTCGGCCCGCATGCCATGCCACGGCCTCGGCCCGCATGACATGCCACGGCCTCGGACCGCATGCCTTGCTACGACGTCGCCCAACATGCCATGCCACGGCCTCGGCCCGCATGCCACGGCACGGCCTCGGCCCGCATGCCTTGATACGGCGTCGCCCAACATGCCATGCCACGGCCTCGGCCCGCATGCCATGCCACGGCCTCGGCCCGTATGACATGCCACGGCCTCGGACCGCATGCCTTGCTACGGGGTCGCCCAACATGCCATGCCACGGCCTCGGCCCGCACGCCACGGCACGGCCTCGGCCCGCATGCCTTGCTACGGCGTCGCCCAACATGCCATGCCACGGCCTCGGCCCGCATGCCATGCCACGGCCTCGGCCCGCATGACATGCCACGGCCTCGGACCGCATGCCTTGCTACGGCGTCGCCCAACATGCCATGCCACGGCCTCGGCCCGCATGCCATGCCACGGCCTCGGCCCGCATGACATGCCACGGCCTCGGCCCGCATGCCTTGCTACGGCGTCGCCCAACATGCCTTGCCACGGCCTCGGCCCGCATGCCATGCCACGGCCTCGGCCCGCATGCCTTGCCACGACGTCGCCCAACTTGCCATGCCACGGCCTCGGCCCGCATGCCATGCCACGGCCTCGGCGCGCATGACATGCCACGGCCTCGGCCCGCATGCCATGCTACGGCGTCGCCCAACATGCCATGCCACGGCCTCGGCCCGCATGCCATGCCACGGCCTCGGCCCGCATGCCATGCCACGGCCTCGGCCCGCATGACATGCCACGGCCTCGGACCGCATGCCTTGCTACGGCGTCGCCCAACATGCCATGCCACGGCCTCGGCCCGCATGCCATGCCACGGCCTCGGCCCGCATGCCACGGCACGGCCTCGGCCCGCATGCCTTGCTACGGCGTCGCCCAACATGCCATGCCACGGCCTCGGCCCGCATGCCATGCCACGGCCTCGGCCCGCATGACATGCCACGGCCTCGGACTGCATGCCTTGCTACGGCGTCGCCCAACATGCCATGCCACAGCCACGGCCCGCACGCCGTGCCACGGCCTCGGCCTCGGCCCGCATGCCTTGCTACGACGTTGGCCAACATGCCATGCCACGGCCCCGGCCCGCATGCCATGCCACCGCGTTGCCCGGCGTGCCATGCCTTAGCCTTGGCCAACATGTCGTGCCACGGCCTCGGCCCGCATGCCATGCCATGCCACGGCCCTCATGTCTTGCCACGGCGTTGCCAAACATGCCATGCCACGGCCTCGGCCCGCATGCCTTGCTACGGCGTCGCCCAACATGCCATGACATGCCACGGCCTCGGCCCGCATGCCTTGCTACGGCGTCGCCCAACAAGCCATGCCACGGCCTCGGCCCGCATGCCATGCCACGGCCTCGGCCCACATGCCTTGCGACGGCGTCGCCCAACATGCCATGCCACGGCCTCTGCCCGCATGCCATGCCACGGCCTCGGCCCGCGTGACATGCCACGGCCTCGGCCCGCATGCCTTGCCACGACGTCGCCCAACTTGCCATGCCACGGCCTCGGCCCGCATGCCATGCCACGGCCTCGGCTCGCATGACATGCCACGGCCTCGGCCCGCATGCCTTGCTACGGCGTCGCCCAACATGCCATGCCACGGCCTCGGCCCGCATGCCATGCCATGCCATGGCCTCGGCCCGCATGACATGCCACGGCCTCGGACCGCATGCCTTGCTACGGCGTCGCCCAACATGCCATGCCACGGCCCCGGCCCGCATGCCTTGCCACCGCGTTGCCCGGCGTGCCATGCCTTAGCCTTGGCCAACATGTCGTGCCACGGCCTCGGCCCGCATGCCATGCCATGCCACGGCCCGCATGTCTTGCCACGGCGTTGCCAAACATGCCATGCCACGGCCTCGGCCCGCATGCCTTGCCACGGCCTCGGCCAACATGCCATGCCACGGCCTCGGCCCGCATGCCATGCCACGGCCTCGGCCCGCATGACATGCCACGGCCTCGGCCCGCATGCCTTGCTACGGCGTCGCCCAACATGCCATGCCACGGCCTCGGCCCGCATGCCCTTCTACGGCGTTGCCCAACATGCCATGCCACGGCCTCGGCCCGCATGCCTTGCCACCGCGTTGCCCAGCATGCCATGCCACCGCGTTGCCCGGCGTGCCATGCCTTAGCCTTGGCCAACATGTCGTGCCACGGCCTCGGCCCGCATGCCATGCCACGGACGGCCTCGGCCCGCATGCCATGCCACGGCCTCGGCCCGCATGTCTTGCCACGGCGTTGCCCAACATGCCATGCCACGGCCTCGGCCCCCATGCCTTGCCACCGCGCTGCCCAGCATGCCAATGCACCGCGTTGCCCGGCGTGCCATGCCTTAGCCTTGGCCAACATGCCACGCCACGGCCTCGGCCCGCATGGCTTGCCAGGGCGTTGCCCAACATGCCATGCCACGGCCTCGGCCCGCATGTCTTGCCACGGCGTTGCCCAACATGCCATGCCATGCCACGCCACGGCCTCGGCCCGCATGCCATGCCACGGCCTCGGCCCGCATGCCATGCCATGCCACGGCCTCGGCCCGC
>NC_138972.1:87500-102500 GCF_055761805.1 Camellia sinensis | reverse complement strand
GGCCATCATGCCATGCCACGGCCTCGGCCCGCATGCCTTGCCACGGCGTTGCCCAACATGCCATGCCACGGCCTCGGCCCGCATGCCATGCCATGCCATGCCTTGGCCTTGGCCAGCATGACATGCCACGGCCTCGGCCCGCATGCCTTGCTACGGCGTCGCCCAACAAGCCATGCCACGGCCTCGGCCCGCATGACATGCCACGGCCTCGGACCGCATGCCTTGCTACGGCGTCGCCCCACATGCCATGCCACGGCCTCGGCCCGCATGCCATGCCACGGCCTCGGCCCGCATGACATGCCACGGCCTCGGCCATCATGCCATGCCACGGCCTCGGCCCGCATGCCTTGCCACGGCGTTGCCCAACATGCCATGCCACGGCCTCGGCCCGCATGCCATGCCATGCCACGGCCACGGCCCGCATGCCATGCCACGGCCACGGCCTCGGCCCGCATGCCTTGCTACGGCGTCGCCCAACATGCCATGCCACGGCCTCGGCCCGCATGCCGTGCCACGGCCTCGGCCCGCATGCCGTGCCACGGCCTCGGCCCGCATGCCTTGCCACGGCGTTGCCCAACATGCCATGCCACGGCCTCGGCCCGCATGCCATGCCATGCCACGTCCCGCATGTCTTGCCACGGCGTTGCCAAACATGCCATGCCACGGCCTCGGCCCGCATGCCTTGCGACGGCGTCGCCCAACATGCCATGCCACGGCCACGGCCCGCATGCCATGCCACGGCCTCGGCCCGCATGCCATGCCACGGCCTCGGCCCGCATGCCTTGCTGCGGCGTTGCCCAACATGCCATGCCACGGCCTCGGCCCGCATGCCTTGCCACCGCGTTGCCCAGCATGCCATGCCACCGCGTTGCCCGGCGTGCCATGCCTTAGCCTTGGCCAACATGTCGAGCCACGGCCTCGGCCCGCATGCCATGCCATGCCACAGCCCGCATGTCTTGCCACGGCGTTGCCAAACATGCCATGCCACGGCCTCGGCCCGCATGACGTGCCACGGCCTCGGCCCGCATGACATGCCACGGCCTCGGCCCGCATGCCTTGCTACGGCGTCGCCCAACATGCCTTGCCACGGCCTCGGCCCGCATGCCATGCCACGGCCTCGGCCCGCATGACATGCCACGGCCTCGGCCCGCATGCCTTGCCACGACGCCGCCCAACTTGCCATGCCACGGCCTCGGCCCGCATGCCATGCCACGGCCTCGGCCCGCATGACATGCCACGGCCTCGTCCCGCATGCCTTGCTACGGCGTCGCCCAACATGCCATGCCACGGCCTCGGCCCGCATGCCATGCCACGGCCTCGGCCCGCATGACATGCCACGGCCTCGGACCGCATGCCTTGCTACGGCGTCGCCCAACATGCCATGCCACGGCCTCGGCCCGCATGCCACGGCATGGCCTCGGCCCGCATGCCTTGCTACGGCGTCGCCCAACATGCCATGCCACGGCCTCGGCCCGCATGCCATGCCACGGCCTCGGCCCGCATGACATGCCACGGCCTCGGACCGCATGCCTTGCTACGGCGTCGCCCAACATGCCATGCCACGGCCTCGGCCCGCATGCCACGGCACGGCCTCAGCCCGCATGCCTTGCTACGGCGTCGCCCAACATGCCATGCCACGGCCTCGGCCCGCATGCCATGCCACGGCCTCGGCCCGCATGACATGCCACGGCCTCGGACCGCATGCCTTGCTACGGCGTCGCCCAACATGCCATGCCACGGCCTCAGCCCGCATGCCATGCCACGGCCTCGGCCCGCATGCCTTGCTGCGGCGTTGCCCAACATGCCATGCCACGGCCTCGGCCCGCATGCCTTGCCACCGCGTTGCCCAGCATGCCATGCCACCGCGTTGCCCGGCGTGCCATGCCTTAGCCTTGGCCAACATGTCGAGCCACGGCCTCGGCCCGCATGCCATGCCATGCCACGGCCCGCATGTCTTGCCACGGCGTGGCCAAACATGCCATGCCACGGCCTCGGCCCGCATGACGTGCCACGGCCTCGGCCCGCATGACATGCCACGGCCTCGGCCCGCATGCCTTGCTACGGCGTCGCCCAACATGCCTTGCCACGGCCTCGGCCCGCATGCCATGCCACGGCCTCGGCCCGCATGACATGCCACGGCCTCGGCCAGCATGCCTTGCCACGACGCCGCCCAACTTGCCATGCCACGGCCTCGGCCCGCATGCCATGCCACGGCCTCGGCCCGCATGACATGCCACGGCCTCGGCCCGCATGCCTTGCTACGGCGTCGCCCAACATGCCATGCCACGGCCTCGGCCCGCATGCCATGCCACGGCCTCGGCCCGCATGACATGCCACGGCCTCGGACCGCATGCCTTGCTACGGCGTCGCCCAACATGCCATGCCACGGCCTCGGCCCGCATGCCACGGCACGGCCTCGGCCCGCATGCCTTGCTACGGCGTCGCCCAACATGCCATGCCACGGCCTCGGCCCGCATGCCATGCCACGGCCTCGGCCCGCATGACATGCCACGGCCTCGGACCGCATGCCTTGCTACGGCGTCGCCCAACATGCCATGCCACGGCCTCGGCCCGCACGCCACGGCACGGCCTCGGCCCGCATGCCTTGCTACGGCGTCGCCCAACATGCCATGCCACGGCCTCGGCCCGCATGCCATGCCACGGCCTCGGCCCGCATGACATGCCACGGCCTCGGACCGCATGCCTTGCTACGGCGTCGCCCAACATGCCATGCCACGGCCTCGGCCCGCATGCCATGCCACGGCCTCGGCCCGCATGACATGCCACGGCCTCGGCCCGCATGCCTTGCTACGGCGTCGCCCAACATGCCTTGCCATGGCCTCGGCCCGCATGCCATGCCACGGCCTCGGCCCGCATGCCTTGCCACGACGTCGCCCAACTTGCCATGCCACGGCCTCGGCCCGCATGCCATGCCACGGCCTCGGCGCGCATGACATGCCACGGCCTCGGCCCGCATGCCATGCTACGGCGTCGCCCAACATGCCATGCCACGGCCTCGGCCCGCATGCCATGCCACGGCCTCGGCCCGCATGCCATGCCACGGCCTCGGCCCGCATGACATGCCACGGCCTCGGACCGCATGCCTTGCTACGGCGTCGCCCAACATGCCATGCCACGGCCTCGGCCCGCATGCCATGCCACGGCCTCGGCCCGCATGCCACGGCACGGCCTCGGCCCGCATGCCTTGCTACGGCGTCGCCCAACATGCCATGCCACGGCCTCGGCCCGCATGCCATGCCACGGCCTCGGCCCGCATGACATGCCACGGCCTCGGACTGCATGCCTTGCTACGGCGTCGCCCAACATGCCATGCCACAGCCACGGCCCGCACGCCGTGCCACGGCCTCGGCCTCGGCCCGCATGCCTTGCTACGACGTTGGCCAACATGCCATGCCACGGCCCCGGCCCGCATGCCATGCCACCGCGTTGCCCGGCGTGCCATGCCTTAGCCTTGGCCAACATGTCGTGCCACGGCCTCGGCCCGCATGCCATGCCATGCCACGGCCCTCATGTCTTGCCACGGCGTTGCCAAACATGCCATGCCACGGCCTCGGCCCGCATGCCTTGCTACGGCGTCGCCCAACATGCCATGACATGCCACGGCCTCGGCCCGCATGCCTTGCTACGGCGTCGCCCAACAAGCCATGCCACGGCCTCGGCCCGCATGCCATGCCACGGCCTCGGCCCGCATGCCTTGCGACGGCGTCGCCCAACATGCCATGCCACGGCCTCTGCCCGCATGCCATGCCACGGCCTCGGCCCGCGTGACATGCCACGGCCTCGGCCCGCATGCCTTGCCACGACGTCGCCCAACTTGCCATGCCACGGCCTCGGCCCGCATGCCATGCCACGGCCTCGGCTCGCATGACATGCCACGGCCTCGGCCCGCATGCCTTGCTACGGCGTCGCCCAACATGCCATGCCACGGCCTCGGCCCGCATGCCATGCCATGCCATGGCCTCGGCCCGCATGACATGCCACGGCCTCGGACCGCATGCCTTGCTACGGCGTCGCCCAACATGCCATGCCACGGCCCCGGCCCGCATGCCTTGCCACCGCGTTGCCCGGCGTGCCATGCCTTAGCCTTGGCCAACATGTCGTGCCACGGCCTCGGCCCGCATGCCATGCCATGCCACGGCCCGCATGTCTTGCCACGGCGTTGCCAAACATGCCATGCCACGGCCTCGGCCCGCATGCCTTGCCACGGCCTCGGCCAACATGCCATGCCACGGCCTCGGCCCGCATGCCATGCCACGGCCTCGGCCCGCATGACATGCCACGGCCTCGGCCCGCATGCCTTGCTACGGCGTCGCCCAACATGCCATGCCACGGCCTCGGCCCGCATGCCCTTCTACGGCGTTGCCCAACATGCCATGCCACGGCCTCGGCCCGCATGCCTTGCCACCGCGTTGCCCAGCATGCCATGCCACCGCGTTGCCCGGCGTGCCATGCCTTAGCCTTGGCCAACATGTCGTGCCACGGCCTCGGCCCGCATGCCATGCCACGGACGGCCTCGGCCCGCATGCCATGCCACGGCCTCGGCCCGCATGTCTTGCCACGGCGTTGCCCAACATGCCATGCCACGGCCTCGGCCCCCATGCCTTGCCACCGCGCTGCCCAGCATGCCAATGCACCGCGTTGCCCGGCGTGCCATGCCTTAGCCTTGGCCAACATGCCACGCCACGGCCTCGGCCCGCATGGCTTGCCAGGGCGTTGCCCAACATGCCATGCCACGGCCTCGGCCCGCATGTCTTGCCACGGCGTTGCCCAACATGCCATGCCATGCCACGCCACGGCCTCGGCCCGCATGCCATGCCACGGCCTCGGCCCGCATGCCATGCCATGCCACGGCCTCGGCCCGCATGCCATGCCACGGCCTCGGCCAGCATGCCATGCCAAGGCCTCGGCCCGCATGCCTTGCCACGGCGTTGCCCAGCATGCCATGCCACCGCGTTGCCCAGCGGGCCGTGCCGCGGCCTCGGCCCGCATGCCTTGCGACTGCCTTGGCCAGCGTGCCATGCCACAGCGTGCCATGCCTTAGCCTTGGCCTACATGCCACGCCACTGCCTTGGCCAGCATGTCGTGCCACCGCCACGGCCAGCATGCCATGCCGGTCCGTTGCCCAGCATGCCACGGCCGTGGCGGCATGGCAAGCCACGGCCTCGGCCAGCATGCCATGCCACGGCCTCGGCCAGCATGCCATGGCACTGTCTTGGTCAGCATGCCATGCCATGGCACCGCCTTGTCCAGCACGCCATGCCGCAGCGTTGGCCAGCATGCCTTGGCCGGCATGCCATGCCAATGCCTTGGGCCAACATGGCGTGCCACGGGCTGGGCCATGCCGGTCCGTTGCCCGGCATGCCACGGCCGTGGCGGCATGGCAAGCCACGGCCTCGGCCAGCATGCCATGCCCCGGCCTCGCCCAGCATGCCATGGCACGGTCTTGGTCAGCATGCCATGCCATGGCACCGCCTTGTGCAGCGTTGGCCAGCATGCCTTGGCCGGCATGCCATGCCAATGCCTTGGGCCAACATGGCGTGCCACGGGCTGGGCGAGCACGGCATGCCACGGGCTGGGCGAGCATGCCACGCCACGGCCTTGGCTAGCAGCAAGGCATGCCACGGCCTCGGCGAGCATGCCATGCCATGCCAAGGCCAAGGCCAAAGCCAAGGCCAAGGCAGTGGGCAAGGCCAAGTCCGTGTGCAAGGCATGGCCAAGGCCAAGGCAAAGGCCAAGGCCGCGGGCAAAGGCCAAGGCCAAGGCCAAGGCCATGGCGTGCCACCGCCTCGATCGATCTTTTTGAACATGATTCTTTTATAATCTTACCCAAACCGTGCAACACAATTAAAAATGCACTACAATCAATTTTAAATGTCATTCCCTATTTTTTTGCAATTTTTCTGGAGCTTTTCGAATTTTTAAAGCCCTTATTTGGCATAAAAAAATCAAAATAAAATAAAAAAAATGAAAAAAATAATTTAATAATTTCTATAATTACTAGTGAATCATCCTTTAATTATGGGAATTTTTCCATAATTTTTTGACTATTTTTATTAATTTTTATTATTTTTTAAGTATTAATATCGAAATAAATTAAAATAAAATATTTTCTGTAAAAAAATATTTTTTTTAATTTTTTTTATGGTGTATTAAATTATTTCCTACAACTTTCATGTTGAAAGTTTTGGCAAAAAACCATTACTTTTTAAAAAAACCCCATTATGACTCCTCGAACATGCTTGATGTTTCCTCCTGCCAGATTGAAAAGGGCTTAACAGGCTATTATAAGGGGGGGGCACCTCCCTTGCCCAGGGCAAGGCAGTGGCAGGTACGCCCCATGTTGGGCGCGGCCTGGGCTGCGGCCTTGGGTTACATGCACTGCGGCTCGACCGCGGCCTGGGCTGCGGCCTGGGGCGGCTCGGCCGCGGCCTTGGGCGGCCTGGACCGCGGCCTTGGGCGGCCTTGGGCGGCCTTGCGCGGCCTGGGCGCGGCCTTGGGCGGCCTGGGCGCAGCCTTGCGCGGCCTGGGCGCGGCCTTGGGCAGCATGGCGTGGCATGCGCGCGGGCGTGGGCGGCCTGGCATGCGCGCGGCATGGGCAGCACGGCATGGCATGCGCACGGCCTGGGCGGCCTGGCATGCAGCCGGCCTGGCATGCCCGCGGCGTGGGCAGCACGGCATGGCATGCGCACGGCCTGGGCGGCCTGGCGTGCAGCCGGCCTGGGCAGCACGGCATGGCATGCGCACGGCCTGGGCGGCCTGGCATGCCCGCGGCGTGGGCAGCGTGGCCTGTGCGAATACCGCGCGCGTGGTCTTTTGACCACGGTGCGCGTGTTGCGCGCATGGTCGCGCACGCCTTTGCACGCCTTCGCACGCAACGCACGTCTAGTGATAAGAACCGCAGCCAAGGCAGCCCAGCCCCAAGGCCAAGGCCAGCAGCATGGCATGCCACGGCGAAGGCAGCCCAGCCAAAGCCAGCAGCATGCCATGCCAAGGCCAGCAGCATGCCATGCCACGGCCAAGGCAGGCCAGCCAAAGCCAGCAGCATGCCATGCCAAGGCCAAGGCCAGCAGCATGCCATGCCACGGCCAAGGCAGCCCAGCCAAAGCCAGCAGCATGCCATGCCAAGGCCAAGGCCAGCAGCATGCCATGCCACGGCCAAGGCAGCCCAGCCAAAGCCAGCAGCATGCCATGCCAAGGCCTAGGCCAGCAGCATGCCATGCCACGGCCAAGGCAGGCCAGCCAAAGCCAGCAGCATGCCATGCCAAGGCCAAGGCCAGCAGCATGCCATGCCACGGCCAAGGCAGCCCAGCCAAAGCCAGCAGCATGCCATGCCAAGGCCTAGGCCAGCAGCATGCCATGCCACGGCCAAGGCAGGCCTGCCAAAGCCAGCAGCATGCCATGCAAAGGCCAAGGCCAGCAGCATGCCATGCCACGGCCAAGGCAGCCCAGCCAAAGCCAGCAGCATGCCATGCCAAGGCCAAGGCCAGCAGCATGCCATGCCACGGCCAAGGCAGCCCAGCCAAAGCCAGCAGCATGCCATGCCAAGGCCTAGGCCAGCAGCATGCCATGCCACGGCCAAGGCAGGCGAGCCAAAGCCAGCAGCATGCCATGCCAAGGCCAAGGCCAGCAGCATGCCATGCCACGGCCAAGGCAGCCCAGCCAAAGCCAGCAGCATGCCATGCCAAGGCCTAGGCCAGCAGCATGCCATGCCACGGCCAAGGCAGGCAAGCCAAAGCCAGCAGCATGCCATGCCAAGGCCAAGGCCAGCAGCATGCCATGCCACGGCCAAGGCAGCCCAACCAAAGCCAGCAGCATGCCATGCCAAGGCCAAGGCCAGCAGCATGCAGTGCCACGGCCAAGGCAGGCCTGCCAAAGCCAGCAGCATGCCATGCCAAGGCCAAGGCCAGCAGCATGCCAGGCCACGGCCAAGGCAGCCCAGCCAAAGCCAGCGGCATGCCATGCCAAGGCCAAGGCCAGCAGCATGCCATGCCACGGCCAAGGCAGCCCAGCCAAAGCCAGCAGCATGCCATGCCAAGGCCGAGGCCAGCAGCATGCAGTGCCACGGCCAAGGCAGGCCTGCCAAAGCCAGCAGCATGCCATGCCAAGGCCCAGGCCAGCAGCATGCCATGCCACGGCCAAGGCAGCCCAGCCAAAGCCAGCAGCATGCCATGCCAAGGCCAAGGCCAGCAGCATGCCATGCCACGGCCAAGGCAGCCCAGCCAAAGCCAGCAGCATGCCAAGCCAAGGCCAAGGCCAGCAGCATGCCATGCCACGGCCAAGGCAGCCCAGCCAAAGCCAGCAGCATGCCATGCCAAGGCCTAGGCCAGCAGCATGCCATGCCACGGCCAAGGCAGGCAAGCCAAAGCCAGCAGCATGCCATGCCAAGGCCAAGGCCAGCAGCATGCCATGCCACGGCCAAGGCAGCCCAGCCAAAGCCAGCAGCATGCCATGCCAAGGCCAAGGCCAGCAGCATGCCATGCCACGGCCAAGGCAGCCCAGCCAAAGCCAGCAGCATGCCATGCCAAGGCCTAGGCCAGCAGCATGCCATGCCACGGCCAAGGCAGCCCAGCCAAAGCCAGCAGCATGCCATGCCAAGGCCAAGGCCAGCAGCATGCCATCCCACGGCCAAGGCAGCCCAGCCAAAGCCAGCAGCATGCCAAGCCAAGGCCAAGGCCAGCAGCATGCCATGCCACGGCCAAGGCAGCCCAGCCAAAGCCAGCAGCATGCCATGCCAAGGCCTAGGCCAGCAGCATGCCATGCCACGGCCAAGGCAGGCAAGCCAAAGCCAGCAGCATGCCATGCCAAGGCCAAGGCCAGCAGCATGCCATGCCACGGCCAAGGCAGCCCAGCCAAAGCCAGCAGCATGCCATGCCAAGGCCAAGGCCAGCAGCATGCCATGCCACGGCCAAGGCAGCCCAGCCAAAGCCAGCAGCATGCCATGCCAAGGCCTAGGCCAGCAGCATGCAGTGCCACGGCCAAGGCAGGCCTGCCAAAGCCAGCAACATGCCATGCCAAGGCCAAGGCCAGCAGCATGCCCTGCCACGGCCAAGGCAGCCCAGCCAAAGCCAGCAGCATGCCATGCCAAGGCCAAGGCCAGCAGCATGCCATGCCACGGCCAAGGCAGCCCAGCCAAAGCCAGCAGCATGCCATGCCAAGGCCTAGGCCAGCAGCATGCAGTGCCACGGCCAAGGCAGGCCTGCCAAAGCCAGCAGCATGCCATGCCAAGGCCAAGGCCAGCAGCATGCCATGCCACGGCCAAGGCAGCCCGGCCAAAGCCAGCAGCATGCCATGCCAAGGCCAAGGCCAGCAGCATGCCATGCCACGGCCAAGGCAGGCCAGCCAAAGCCAGCAGCATGCCAAGCCAAGGCCAAGGCCAGCAGCATGCCATGCCACGGCCAAGGCAGCCCAGCCAAAGCCAGCAGCATGCCATGCCAAGGCCTAGGCCAGCAGCATGCCATGCCACGGCCAAGGCAGCCCAGCCAAAGCCAGCAGCATGCCATGCCAAGGCCTAGGCCAGCAGCATGCAGTGCCACGGCCAAGGCAGGCCTGCCAAAGCCAGCAGCATGCCATGCCAAGGCCAAGGCCAGCAGCATGCCATGCCACGGCCAAGGCAGCCCGGCCAAAGCCAGCAGCATGCCATGCCAAGGCCAAGGCCAGCAGCATGCCATGCCACGGCCAAGGCAGGCCAGCCAAAGCCAGCAGCATGCCTTGCCAAGGCCAAGGCCAGCAGCATGCCATGCCACGGCCAAGGCAGCCCAGCCAAAGCCAGCAGCATGCCATGCCAAGGCCAAGGCCAGCAGCATGCCATGCCACGGCCAAGGAAGCCCAGCCAAAGCCAGCAGCATGCCAAGCCAAGGCCAAGGCCAGCAGCATGCCATGCCACGGCCAAGGCAGCCCAGCCAAAGCCAGCAGCATGCCATGCCAAGGCCTAGGCCAGCAGCATGCCATGCCACGGCCAAGGCAGGCCAGCCAAAGCCAGCAGCATGCCATGCCAAGGCCAAGGCCAGCAGCATGCCAGGCCACGGCCAAGGCAGCCCAGCCAAAGCCAGCAGCATGCCATGCCAAGGCCAAGGCCAGCAGCATGCCACGCCACGGCCAAGGCAGCCCAGCCAAAGCCAGCAGCATGCCATGCCAAGGCCTAGGCCAGCAGCATGCCATGCCACGGCCAAGGCAGGCCAGCCAAAGCCAGCAGCATGCCATGCCAAGGCCAAGGCCAGCAGCATGCCATGCCACGGCCAAGGCAGCCCAGCCAAAGCCAGCAGCATGCCATGCCAAGGCCAAGGCAGGCCAGCCAAAGCCAGCAGCATGCCATGCCAAGGCCAAGGCCAGCAGCATGCCATGCCACGGCCAAGGCAGCCCAGCCAAAGCCAGCAGCATGCCATGCCAAGGCCTAGGCCAGCAGCATGCCATGCCAAGGCCAAGGCAGCCCAGCCAAAGCCAGCAGCATGCCATGCCCAGGCCAAGGCCAGCAGCATGCCATGCCACGGCCAAGGCAGCCCAGCCAAAGCCAGCAGCATGCCATGCCAAGGCCTAGGCCAGCAGCATGCCATGCCGCGGCCAAGGCAGCCCAACCAAAGCGAGCAGCATGCCATGCCAAGGCCTAGGCCAGCAGCATGCCATGCGCCGGCCAAGGCAGGCCAGCCAAAGCCAGCAGCATGCCATGCCAACGCCAAGGCCAGCAGCATGCCATGCCACGGCCAAGGCAGGCCAGCCAAAGCCAGCAGCATGCCATGCCAAGGCCTAGGCCAGCAGCATGCCATGCCACGGCCAAGGCAGCCCAGCCAAAGCCAGCAGCATGCCATGCCAAGGCCAAGGCCAGCAGCATGCCATGCCACGGCCAAGGCTGCCAGCCAAAGCCAGCAGCATGCCATGCCAAGGCCTAGGCCAGCAGCATGCCATGCCACGGCCAAGGCAGCCCAGCCAAAGCCAGCAGCATGCCATGCCAAGGCCTAGGCCAGCAGCATGCCATGCCACGGCCAAGGCAGCCCAGCCAAAGCCAGCAGCATGCCATGCCACGGCCAAGGCAGCCCAGCCAAAGCCAGCAGCATGCCATGCCAAGGCCAAGGCCAAGGCCAGCAGCATGCCATGCCACGGCCAAGGCCAAGGCCAAGGCAGCCCATCCGAAGCCAGCAACATTCCATGGCAAGGCCAACGCAGCCCAGCCAAAGCCGGCGGCATGCCATGCCAAGGCCAAGGCCAGCCGCATGTCTTGCCACGGCCTTGTCCCGCAGCGTGGCGTGCCTTGGCCTTGGGCTAGAACATCGCATGCCACGCCCTTGGCAAGCAATCCTGTCCCTCGTGTAATTGCCATTTGGTTTGGCTTTGACTTACGTATATGTTGCCCTGCGAAATGCTTGTCCCTCGGGTAATAGCCGGTTTGGTTGCCTTTGACTTGCGAACACGTTGCTAGTGCTTTCCCCAGTGGAAGCTTGTTGGGAAAAGTATGTCCCTCGGAAGTTGCCTGTTGCGTTTGTTATTTGCATTCGAGCTATCCGATGCTTGCTGGGTTTCTCTAAGAGTTTTTGCACGTTCGTCGGGCTTTTTAATTATTTATTTACTCATAAAAATTATAATAAAATAAATTAAAAATAAAAAAATAATTAAAAAAATTACTATAATTACTAGTGCCTCATCTTATAATTGTTGGAATTTTTCTAGAATTTTTTGAGTATTTTTAGTAATTTTTATTATTTTTTAAGTATTAAAATTGAAATAAATTAAAATAAAATATTCCGGTGGCCAAATATTTTTTTATAATTTTTTTTATGGTGTATTAAATTATTTCATACAACTTTCATGTTGAAAGTTTTGGCAAAAAACCATTACTTTTTAAAAAAACCCCATTATGACTCCTCGAACATGCTTGATGTTTCCTCCTGCCAGATTGAAAAGGGCTTAACAGGCTATTATAAGGGGGGGGCACCTCCCTTAAGGCTGGCCAGCATGGCCAGGCCACAGGCCACGCCTATGCCTAGGCGGGCGCTTGGCACATGCCATCGCTTGGCTTGTGGCATTGGCTTGTGGCATCGAAACTACATAGCCAAGCACGGGATGCGTCGAGTGGCGGCCCGCGGCGGTGGCGGTGGCACGTTGGCCTAGGGCAGCATGCCATGCCACAGCCTTGGCCAGCAACATGGCATGCCAAAGCCTTGGCCAGCAGCATGCCATGCCCTGGCCTTGGCAAGCATGTCATGCCACGGCCTTGGCCAGCAGCATGCCATGCCACGGCCTTGGCCAGCAGCATGCCATGCCCCGGCCTTGGCCAGCATGTCATGCCACGGCCTTGGCCAGCAGCATGCCATGCCACAGCCTTGGCCAGCAGCATGCCATGCCACAGCCTTGGCCAGCAACATGGCATGCCAAAGCCTTGGCCAGCAGCACGCCATGCCCCGGCCTTGGCAAGCTTGTCATGCCACGGCCATGGCCAGCAGCGTGCTATGCCCCGGCCTTGGCCAGCAGCGTGCCATGCCACGACCTTGGCCAGCAGCTTGCCATGCCCCGGCCTTGGCCAGCATGTCATGCCACGGCCTTGGCCAGCAGCATGCCATGCCACGGCCTTGGCCAGCAACATGGCATGCCGCGGCCTTGGCCAGCAGCATGCCATGCCCTGGCCTTGGCAAGCATGTCATGCCACGGCCTTGGCCAGCAGCATGCCATGCCACGGCCTTGGCCAGCAGCATGCCATGCCCCGGCCTTGGCCAGCATGTCATGCCACGGCCTTGGCCAGCAGCATGCCATGCCACAGCCTTGGCCAGCAGCATGCCATGCCACAGCCTTGGCCAGCAGCATGCCATGCCACAGCCTTGGCCAGCAACATGGCATGCCAAAGCCTTGGCCAGCAGCACGCCATGCCCCGGCCTTGGCAAGCTTGTCATGCCACGGCCATGGCCAGCAAGCAGCGTGCTATGCCCCGGCCTTGGCCAGCAGCGTGCCATGCCACGACCTTGGCCAGCAGCTTGCCATGCCCCGGCCTTGGCCAGCATGTCATGCCACGGCCTTGGCCGGCAGCATGGCAAGCCCAAGCCTTGGTCAGCAGCAGCATGCCATGCCAACGCCTTGGCCAGCAGCATGCCTTGCCACGGCCTCGGCCATCAGCATGCCTTGCCACGGCCTCGGCCATCAGCATGCCTTGCCACGGCCTCGGCCATCAGCATGCCTTGCCACGGCCTTGTCCAGCAGCATGGCATGCCCGGCCTTGGCCAGCAGCATGTCATGCCACGGCCTTGGCAAGCATGCCAAGCCACGGCCTTGGCAAGCATGCCATGTCCCTCGGGTAATTGTACAAGTTGCCTTGCGAAATGCATGTCCCTCGGTTAAATTGCCATTTGGTTGGCTTTGGCGTGCGAACGAGTTGCCTGTGCTTTCCTTGTGGAAGCTTGTTGCGAGAAGTATGTCCCTCGAAAGTTGCCTGTTGCGTTTGTTATTTGCATTCGCGCTAACCGGTGCTTGCTCGGCCTCTCTAAATGTTTTCGCGCGTTCGTCGGGCTTCTTGGTCCTTCGGGGGGTGATTCGTTTTGGGGGGCTGGTGCACAGTGTACGTCGTGGCGCGTGAGTTGTGTTCGGTTTGTGCGAGTTGGACGGATCCCTGCCTGTGCAGCGAACTCCACTGGTGCATTCCTCCATGTCCCTCGGGTTGTCTTCGACTCGCCTTCGGGTTGCTTGCGCTTCCCTAGTGGAAGGTGCCTTGCGAAAAGCGTGTCCCTCGGGTAATTGCCATTTGGTTGGCTTTGACGTTCGAACGAGTTGCCTATGCTTTCCTAGTGGAAGCTTGTTGCGAAAAGTATGTCCCTCGAAATTTGCCTGTTGCGTTTGTTATTTGCATTCGCGCTAACCGGTGCTTGCTCGGCCTCTCTAAATGTTTTCGCGCGTTCGTCGGGCTTCTTAGTCCTTCGGGGGGTGATTCGTTTTGGGGGGCTGGTGCACAGTGTACGTCGTGGCGCGTGAGTTGTGTTCGGTTTGTGCGAGTTGGACGGATCCCTGCCTGTGCAGCGAACTCCACTGGTGCATTCCTCCATGTCCCTCGGGTTGTCTTCGACTCGCCTTCGGGTTGCCTGCGCTTCCCTAGTGGAAGGTGCCTTGCGAAAAGCGTGTCCCTCGGGTAATTGCCATTTGGTTGGCTTTGACGTTCGAACGAGTTGCCTATGCTTTCCTAGTGGAAGCTTGTTGCGAAAAGTATGTCCCTCGAAAGTTGCCTGTTGCGCTTGTTACTTTCATTCGCGCTAACCGGTGCTTGCTCGGCCTCTCTAAATGTTTTCGCGCGTTCGTCGGGCTTCTTAGTCCTTCGGGGGGTGATTCGTTTTGGGGGGCTGGTGCACAGTGTACGTCGTGGCGCGTGAGTTGTGTTCGGTTTGTGCGAGTTGGACGGATCCCTGCCTGTGCAGCGAACTCCACTGGTGCATTCCTCCATGTCCCTCGGGTGATCGCCTTTAGGTTGTCTTCGACTCGCCTTCGGGTTGTCTGCGCTTCCCTAGTGGAAGGTGCCTTGCGAAAAGCATGTCCCTCGGGTAATTGCCATTTGGTTGGCTTTGACGTTCGAACGAGTTGCCTGTGCTTTCCTAGTGGAAGCTTGTTGCGAAAAGTATGTCCCTCGAAAGTTGCCTGTTGCGCTTGTTATTTGCGTTCGCGCTAACCGGTGCTTGCTCGGCCTCTCTAAATGTTTTCGCGCGTTCGTCGGGCTTCTTGGTCCTTCGGGGGGTGATTCGTTTTGGGGGGCTGGTGCACAGTGTACGTCGTGGCGCGTGAGTTGTGTTCGGTTTGTGCGAGTTGGACGAATCCCTGCCTGTGCAGCGAACTCCACTGGTGCATTCCTCCATGTCCCTCGGGTAAATGCCTTAAGGTTGTCTTCGACTCGCCTTCGAGTTGCCTACGCTTCCCTAGTGGTAAAGGTCCTTGCGAAAAGCCCTGTCCCTCGGTTTGTTTCCGTTCGGTTGGCTTTGACTTGCCTACGAGTTGCCTGCGCTCTCCTAGTGGAAGCTCCTT
>NC_138972.1:0-80000 GCF_055761805.1 Camellia sinensis | reverse complement strand
CCTTGCTACGGCGTCGCCCAACATGCAATGCCACGGCCTCGGCCCGCATGCCATGCCACGGCCTCGGCCCGCATGCCTTGCCACGGCGTCGCCCAACATGCCATGCCACGGCCTCGGCCCGCATGCCTTGCCACGGCCTCGGCCGCGCATGCCATGCCACCGCGTTGCCCGGCATGCCATGCCTTGGCCTCGGTCAACATGCCATGCCACGGCCTCGGCCTCGGCCCGCATGCCTTGCTACGGCGTCGCCCAACATGCAGTGCCACGGCCTCGGCCCGCATGCCATGCCACGGCCTCGGCCCGCATGCCTTGCCACGGCCTCGGCCGCGCATGCCATGCCACCGCGTTGCCCGGCATGCCATGCCTTGGCCTCGGTCAACATGCCATGCCACAGCCTCGGCCTCGGCCCGCATGCCTTGCTACGGCGTCGCCCAACATGCAGTGCCACGGCCTCGGCCCGCATGCCATGCCACGGCCTCGGCCCGCATGCCTTGCCACGGCGTCGCCCAACATGCCATGCCACGGCCTCGGCCCGCATGCCTTGCCACGGCCTCGGCCGCGCATGCCATGCCACCGCGTTGCCCGGCATGCCATGCCTTGGCCTCGGTCAACATGCCATGCCACGGCCTCGGCCTCGGCCCGCATGCCTTGCTACGGCGTCGCCCAACATGCAGTGCCACGGCCTCGGCCCGCATGCCATGCCACGGCCTCGGCCCGCATGCCTTGCCACGGCGTCGCCCAACATGCCATGCCACGGCCTCGGCTAGCATGCCATGCCACGGCCTCGGCCCGCATGCCTTGCCAAGGCGTTGCCCAACATGCCATGCCATGCCATGCCACGGCCTCGGCCCGCATGTCTTGCCAAGGCGTAGCCCAACATGCCATGCCACGGCCTCGGCCCGCATGCCTTGCCACGGCGTTGCCCAGCATGCCATGCCACCGCGTTGCCCGGCATGCCATGCCTTAGCCTTGGCCAGCATGGCATGCCACGGCCTCGGCCATCATGCCATGCCACGGCCTCGGCCCGCATGCCTTGCCACGGCGTTGCCCAACATGCCATGCCACGGCCTCGGCCCGCATGCCATGCCATGCCATGCCTTGGCCTTGGCCAGCATGACATGCCACGGCCTCGGCCCGCATGCCTTGCTACGGCGTCGCCCAACAAGCCATGCCACGGCCTCGGCCCGCATGACATGCCACGGCCTCGGACCGCATGCCTTGCTACGGCGTCGCCCCACATGCCATGCCACGGCCTCGGCCCGCATGCCATGCCACGGCCTCGGCCCGCATGACATGCCACGGCCTCGGCCATCATGCCATGCCACGGCCTCGGCCCGCATGCCTTGCCACGGCGTTGCCCAACATGCCATGCCACGGCCTCGGCCCGCATGCCATGCCATGCCACGGCCACGGCCCGCATGCCATGCCACGGCCACGGCCTCGGCCCGCATGCCTTGCTACGGCGTCGCCCAACATGCCATGCCACGGCCTCGGCCCGCATGCCGTGCCACGGCCTCGGCCCGCATGCCGTGCCACGGCCTCGGCCCGCATGCCTTGCCACGGCGTTGCCCAACATGCCATGCCACGGCCTCGGCCCGCATGCCATGCCATGCCACGGCCCGCATGTCTTGCCACGGCGTTGCCAAACATGCCATGCCACGGCCTCGGCCCGCATGCCTTGCGACGGCGTCGCCCAACATGCCATGCCACGGCCACGGCCCGCATGCCATGCCACGGCCTCGGCCCGCATGCCATGCCACGGCCTCGGCCCGCATGCCTTGCTGCGGCGTTGCCCAACATGCCATGCCACGGCCTCGGCCCGCATGCCTTGCCACCGCGTTGCCCAGCATGCCATGCCACCGCGTTGCCCGGCGTGCCATGCCTTAGCCTTGGCCAACATGTCGAGCCACGGCCTCGGCCCGCATGCCATGCCATGCCACAGCCCGCATGTCTTGCCACGGCGTTGCCAAACATGCCATGCCACGGCCTCGGCCCGCATGACGTGCCACGGCCTCGGCCCGCATGACATGCCACAGCCTCGGCCCGCATGCCTTGCTACGGCGTCGCCCAACATGCCTTGCCACGGCCTCGGCCCGCATGCCATGCCACGGCCTCGGCCCGCATGACATGCCACGGCCTCGGCCCGCATGCCTTGCCACGACGCCGCCCAACTTGCCATGCCACGGCCTCGGCCCGCATGCCATGCCACGGCCTCGGCCCGCATGACATGCCACGGCCTCGTCCCGCATGCCTTGCTACGGCGTCGCCCAACATGCCATGCCACGGCCTCGGCCCGCATGCCATGCCACGGCCTCGGCCCGCATGACATGCCACGGCCTCGGACCGCATGCCTTGCTACGGCGTCGCCCAACATGCCATGCCACGGCCTCGGCCCGCATGCCACGGCATGGCCTCGGCCCGCATGCCTTGCTACGGCGTCGCCCAACATGCCATGCCACGGCCTCGGCCCGCATGCCATGCCACGGCCTCGGCCCGCATGACATGCCACGGCCTCGGACCGCATGCCTTGCTACGGCGTCGCCCAACATGCCATGCCACGGCCTCGGCCCGCATGCCACGGCACGGCCTCGGCCCGCATGCCTTGCTACGGCGTCGCCCAACATGCCATGCCACGGCCTCGGCCCGCATGCCATGCCACGGCCTCGGCCCGCATGACATGCCACGGCCTCGGACCGCATGCCTTGCTACGGCGTCGCCCAACATGCCATGCCACGGCCTCGGCCCGCATGCCATGCCACGGCCTCGGCCCGCATGCCATGCCACGGCCTCGGCCCGCATGCCTTGCTGCGGCGTTGCCCAACATGCCATGCCACGGCCTCGGCCCGCATGCCTTGCCACCGCGTTGCCCAGCATGCCATGCCACCGCGTTGCCCGGCGTGCCATGCCTTAGCCTTGGCCAACATGTCGAGCCACGGCCTCGGCCCGCATGCCATGCCATGCCACGGCCCGCATGTCTTGCCACGGCGTGGCCAAACATGCCATGCCACGGCCTCGGCCCGCATGACGTGCCACGGCCTCGGCCCGCATGACATGCCACGGCCTCGGCCCGCATGCCTTGCTACGGCGTCGCCCAACATGCCTTGCCACGGCCTCGGCCCGCATGCCATGCCACGGCCTCGGCCCGCATGACATGCCACGGCCTCGGCCAGCATGCCTTGCCACGACGCCGCCCAACTTGCCATGCCACGGCCTCGGCCCGCATGCCATGCCACGGCCTCGGCCCGCATGACATGCCACGGCCTCGGCCCGCATGCCTTGCTACGGCGTCGCCCAACATGCCATGCCACGGCCTCGGCCCGCATGCCATGCCACGGCCTCGGCCCGCATGACATGCCACGGCCTCGGACCGCATGCCTTGCTACGGCGTCGCCCAACATGCCATGCCACGGCCTCGGCCCGCATGCCATGCCACGGCCTCGGCGCGCATGACATGCCACGGCCTCGGCCCGCATGCCATGCTACGGCGTCGCCCAACATGCCATGCCACGGCCTCGGCCCGCATGCCATGCCACGGCCTCGACCCGCATGCCATGCCACGGCCTCGGCCCGCATGACATGCCACGGCCTCGGACCGCATGCCTTGCTACGGCGTCGCCCAACATGCCATGCCACGGCCTCGGCCCGCATGCCATGCCACGGCCTCGGCCCGCATGACATGCCACGGCCTCGGCCCGCATGCCTTGCTACGGCGTCGCCCAACATGCCTTGCCACGGCCTCGGCCCGCATGCCATGCCACGGCCTCGGCCCGCATGACATGCCACGGCCTCGGCCAGCATGCCTTGCCACGACGCCGCCCAACTTGCCATGCCACGGCCTCGGCCCGCATGCCATGCCACGGCCTCGGCCCGCATGACATGCCACGGCCTCGGCCCGCATGCCTTGCTACGGCGTCGCCCAACATGCCATGCCACGGCCTCGGCCCGCATGCCATGCCACGGCCTCGGCCCGCATGACATGCCACGGCCTCGGACCGCATGCCTTGCTACGGCGTCGCCCAACATGCCATGCCACGGCCTCGGCCCGCATGCCACGGCACGGCCTCGGCCCGCATGCCTTGCTACGGCGTCGCCCAACATGCCATGCCACGGCCTCGGCCCGCATGCCATGCCACGGCCTCGGCCCGCATGACATGCCACGGCCTCGGACCGCATGCCTTGCTACGGCGTCGCCCAACATGCCATGCCACGGCCTCGGCCCGCACGCCACGGCACGGCCTCGGCCCGCATGCCTTGCTACGGCGTCGCCCAACATGCCATGCCACGGCCTCGGCCCGCATGCCATGCCACGGCCTCGGCCCGCATGACATGCCACGGCCTCGGACCGCATGCCTTGCTACGGCGTCGCCCAACATGCCATGCCACGGCCTCGGCCCGCATGCCATGCCACGGCCTCGGCCCGCATGACATGCCACGGCCTCGGCCCGCATGCCTCGCTACGGCGTCGCCCAACATGCCTTGCCACGGCCTCGGCCCGCATGCCATGCCACGGCCTCGGCCCGCATGCCTTGCCACGACGTCGCCCAACTTGCCATGCCACGGCCTCGGCCCGCATGCCATGCCACGGCCTCGGCGCGCATGACATGCCACGGCCTCGGCCCGCATGCCATGCTACGGCGTCGCCCAACATGCCATGCCACGGCCTCGGCCCGCATGCCATGCCACGGCCTCGGCCCGCATGCCATGCCACGGCCTCGGCCCGCATGACATGCCACGGCCTCGGACCGCATGCCTTGCTACGGCGTCGCCCAACATGCCATGCCACGGTCGCGGCCCGCATGCCATGCCACGGCCTCGGCCCGCATGCCACGGCACGGCCTCGGCCCGCATGCCTTGCTACGGCGTCGCCCAACATGCCATGCCACGGCCTCGGCCCGCATGCCATGCCACGGCCTCGGCCCGCATGACATGCCACGGCCTCGGACTGCATGCCTTGCTACGGCGTCGCCCAACATGCCATGCCACAGCCACGGCCCGCACGCCGTGCCACGGCCTCGGCCTCGGCCCGCATGCCTTGCTACGACGTTGGCCAACATGCCATGCCACGGCCCCGGCCCGCATGCCATGCCACCGCGTTGCCCGGCGTGCCATGCCTTAGCCTTGGCCAACATGTCGTGCCACGGCCTCGGCCCGCATGCCATGCCATGCCACGGCCCTCATGTCTTGCCACGGCGTTGCCAAACATGCCATGCCACGGCCTCGGCCCGCATGCCTTGCTACGGCGTCGCCCAACATGCCATGACATGCCACGGCCTCGGCCCGCATGCCTTGCTACGGCGTCGCCCAACAAGCCATGCCACGGCCTCGGCCCGCATGCCATGCCACGGCCTCGGCCCGCATGCCTTGCGACGGCGTCGCCCAACATGCCATGCCACGGCCTCTGCCCGCATGCCATGCCACGGCCTCGGCCCGCGTGACATGCCACGGCCTCGGCCCGCATGCCTTGCCACGACGTCGCCCAACTTGCCATGCCACGGCCTCGGCCCGCATGCCATGCCACGGCCTCGGCTCGCATGACATGCCACGGCCTCGGCCCGCATGCCTTGCTACGGCGTCGCCCAACATGCCATGCCACGGCCTCGGCCCGCATGCCATGCCATGCCATGGCCTCGGCCCGCATGACATGCCACGGCCTCGGACCGCATGCCTTGCTACGGCGTCGCCCAACATGCCATGCCACGGCCCCGGCCCGCATGCCTTGCCACCGCGTTGCCCGGCGTGCCATGCCTTAGCCTTGGCCAACATGTCGTGCCACGGCCTCGGCCCGCATGCCATGCCATGCCACGGCCCGCATGTCTTGCCACGGCGTTGCCAAACATGCCATGCCACGGCCTCGGCCCGCATGCCTTGCCACGGCCTCGGCCAACATGCCATGCCACGGCCTCGGCCCGCATGCCATGCCACGGCCTCGGCCCGCATGACATGCCACGGCCTCGGCCCGCATGCCTTGCTACGGCGTCGCCCAACATGCCATGCCACGGCCTCGGCCCGCATGCCCTTCTACGGCGTTGCCCAACATGCCATGCCACGGCCTCGGCCCGCATGCCTTGCCACCGCGTTGCCCAGCATGCCATGCCACCGCGTTGCCCGGCGTGCCATGCCTTAGCCTTGGCCAACATGTCGTGCCACGGCCTCGGCCCGCATGCCATGCCACGGACGGCCTCGGCCCGCATGCCATGCCACGGCCTCGGCCCGCATGTCTTGCCACGGCGTTGCCCAACATGCCATGCCACGGCCTCGGCCCCCATGCCTTGCCACCGCGCTGCCCAGCATGCCAATGCACCGCGTTGCCCGGCGTGCCATGCCTTAGCCTTGGCCAACATGCCACGCCACGGCCTCGGCCCGCATGGCTTGCCAGGGCGTTGCCCAACATGCCATGCCACGGCCTCGGCCCGCATGTCTTGCCACGGCGTTGCCCAACATGCCATGCCATGCCACGCCACGGCCTCGGCCCGCATGCCATGCCACGGCCTCGGCCCGCATGCCATGCCACGGCCTCGGCCCGCATGCCATGCCATGCCACGGCCTCGGCCCGCATGCCATGCCACGGCCTCGGCCAGCATGCCATGCCAAGGCCTCGGCCCGCATGCCTTGCCATGGCGTTGCCCAGCATGCCATGCCACCGCGTTGCCCAGCGGGCCGTGCCGCGGCCTCGGCCCGCATGCCTTGCGACTGCCTTGGCCAGCGTGCCATGCCACAGCGTGCCATGCCTTAGCCTTGGCCTACATGCCATGCCACTGCCTTGGCCAGCATGTCGTGCCACCGCCACGGCCAGCATGCCATGCCGGTCCGTTGCCCAGCATGCCACGGCCGTGGCGGCATGGCAAGCCACGGCCTCGGCCAGCATGCCATGCCACGGCCTCGGCCAGCATGCCATGGCACTGTCTTGGTCAGCATGCCATGCCATGGCACCGCCTTGTCCAGCACGCCGTGCCGCAGCGTTGGCCAGCATGCCTTGGCCGGCATGCCATGCCAATGCCTTGGGCCAACATGGCGTGCCACGGGCTGGGCCATGCCGGTCCGTTGCCCGGCATGCCACGGCCGTGGCGGCATGGCAAGCCACGGCCTCGGCCAGCATGCCATGCCCCGGCCTCGCCCAGCATGCCATGGCACGGTCTTGGTCAGCATGCCATGCCATGGCACCACCTTGTGCAGCGTTGGCCAGCATGCCTTGGCCGGCATGCCATGCCAATGCCTTGGGCCAACATGGCGTGCCACAGGCTGGGCGAGCACGGCATGCCACGGGCTGGGCGAGCATGCCACGCCACGGCCTTGGCTAGCAGCAAGGCATGCCACGGCCTCGGCGAGCATGCCATGCCATGCCAAGGCCAAGGCCAAAGCCAAGGCCAAGGCAGTGGGCAAGGCCAAGTCCCTGTGCAAGGCATGGCCAAGGCCAAGGCAAAGGCCAAGGCCGCGGGCAAAGGCCAAGGCCAAGGCCAAGGCCATGGCGTGCCACCGCCTCGATCGATCTTTTTGAACATGATTCTTTTATAATCTTACCCAAACCGTGCAACACAATTAAAAATGCACTACAATCAATTTTAAATGTCATTCCCTATTTTTTTGCAATTTTTCTGGAGCTTTTCGAATTTTTAAAGCCCTTATTTGGCATAAAAAAATCAAAATAAAATAAAAAAAATGAAAAAAATAATTTAATAATTTCTATAATTACTAGTGAATCATCCTTTAATTATGGGAATTTTTCCATAATTTTTTGACTATTTTTATTAATTTTTATTATTTTTTAAGTATTAATATCGAAATAAATTAAAATAAAATATTTTCTGTAAAAAAATATTTTTTTTTAATTTTTTTTATGGTGTATTAAATTATTTCCTACAACTTTCATGTTGAAAGTTTTGGCAAAAAACCATTACTTTTTAAAAAAACCCCATTATGACTCCTCGAACATGCTTGATGTTTCCTCCTGCCAGATTGAAAAGGGCTTAACAGGCTATTATAAGGGGGGGGCACCTCCCTTGCCCAGGGCAAGGCAGTGGCAGGTACGCCCCATGTTGGGCGCGGCCTGGGCTGCGGCCTTGGGTTACATGCACTGCGGCTCGACCGCGGCCTGGGCTGCGGCCTGGGGCGGCTCGGCCGCGGCCTTGGGCGGCCTGGACCGCGGCCTTGGGCGGCCTTGGGCGGCCTTGCGCGGCCTGGGCGCGGCCTTGGGCGGCCTGGGCGCGGCCTTGCTCGGCCTGGGCGGCCTGGGCGCGGCCTTGCGCGGCCTGGGCGCGGCCTTGGGCAGCATGGCGTGGCATGCGCGCGGGCGTGGGCGGCCTGGCATGCGCGCGGCATGGGCAGCACGGCATGGCATGCGCACGGCCTGGGCGGCCTGGCATGCAGCCGGCCTGGCATGCCCGCGGCGTGGGCAGCACGGCATGGCATGCGCACGGCCTGGGCGGCCTGGCATGCAGCCGGCCTGGCATGCCCGCGGCGTGGGCAGCACGGCATGGCATGCGCACGGCCTGGGCGGCCTGGCATGCAGCCGGCCTGGGCAGCACGGCATGGCATGCGCACGGCCTGGGCGGCCTGGCATGCCCGCGGCGTGGGCAGCGTGGCCTGTGCGAATACCGCGCGCGTGGTCTTTTGACCACGGTGCGCGTGTTGCGCGCATGGTCGCGCACGCCTTTGCACGCCTTCGCACGCAACGCACGTCTAGTGATAAGAACCGCAGCCAAGGCAGCCCAGCCCCAAGGCCAAGGCCAGCAGCATGGCATGCCACGGCGAAGGCAGCCCAGCCAAAGCCAGCAGCATGCCATGCCAAGGCCAGCAGCATGCCATGCCACGGCCAAGGCAGGCCAGCCAAAGCCAGCAGCATGCCATGCCAAGGCCAAGGCCAGCAGCATGCCATGCCACGGCCAAGGCAGCCCAGCCAAAGCCAGCAGCATGCCAAGCCAAGGCCAAGGCCAGCAGCATGCCATGCCACGGCCAAGGCAGCCCAGCCAAAGCCAGCAGCATGCCATGCCAAGGCCTAGGCCAGCAGCATGCCATGCCACGGCCAAGGCAGGCAAGCCAAAGCCAGCAGCATGCCATGCCAAGGCCAAGGCCAGCAGCATGCCATGCCACGGCCCAGGCAGCCCAGCCAAAGCCAGCAGCATGCCATGCCAAGGCCTAGGCCAGCAGCATGCCATGCCACGGCCAAGGCAGGCCAGCCAAAGCCAGCAGCATGCCATGCCAAGGCCAAGGCCAGCAGCATGCCATGCCACGGCCAAGGCAGCCCAGCCAAAGCCAGCAGCATGCCATGCCAAGGCCTAGGCCAGCAGCATGCCATGCCACGGCCAAGGCAGGCAAGCCAAAGCCAGCAGCATGCCATGCCAAGGCCATGGCCAGCAGCATGCCATGCCACGGCCAAGGCAGCCCAGCCAAAGCCAGCAGCATGCCATGCCAAGGCCAAGGCCAGCAGCATGCCATGCCACGGCCAAGGCAGCCCAGCCAAAGCCAGCAGCATGCCATGCCAAGGCCTAGGCCAGCAGCATGCCATGCCACGGCCAAGGCAGGCCAGCCAAAGCCAGCAGCATGCCATGCCAAGGCCAAGGCCAGCAGCATGCCATGCCACGGCCAAGGCAGCCCACCCAAAGCCAGCAGCATGCCATGCCAAGGCCTAGGCCAGCAGCATGCCATGCCACGGCCAAGGCAGGCCAGCCAAAGCCAGCAGCATGCCATGCCAAGGCCAAGGCCGGCAGCATGCCATGCCACGGCCAAGGCAGCCCACCCAAAGCCAGCAGCATGCCATGCCAAGGCCTAGGCCAGCAGCATGCCATGCCACGGCCAAGGCAGGCCAGCCAAAGCCAGCAGCATGCCATGCCAAGGCCTAGGCCACCAGCATGCCATGCCACGGCCAAGGCAGCCCAGCCAAAGCCAGCAGCATGCCATGCCAAGGCCAAGGCCAAGGCCAGCAGCATGCCATGCCACGGCCAAGGCAGCCCAGCCAAAGCCAGCAGCATGCCATGCCAAGGCCTAGGCCAGCAGCATGCCATGCCACGGCCAAGGCAGGCAAGCCAAAGCCAGCAGCATGCCATGCCAAGGCCATGGCCAGCAGCATGCCATGCCACGGCCAAGGCAGCCCAGCCAAAGCCAGCAGCATGCCATGCCAAGGCCAAGGCCAGCAGCATGCCATGCCACGGCCAAGGCAGCCCAGCCAAAGCCAGCAGCATGCCATGCCAAGGCCTAGGTCAGCAGCATGCCATGCCACGGCCAAGGCAGGCAAGCCAAAGCCAGCAGCATGCCATGCCAAGGCCAAGGCCAGCAGCATGCCATGCCACGGCCAAGGCAGCCCAGCCAAAGCCAGCAGCATGCCATGCCAAGGCCTAGGCCAGCAGCATGCCATGCCACGGCCAAGGCAGGCCAGCCAAAGCCAGCAGCATGCCATGCCAAGGCCAAGGCCAGCAGCATGCCATGCCACGGCCAAGGCAGCCCAGCCAAAGCCAGCAGCATGCCATGCCAAGGCCTAGGCCAGCAGCATGCCATGCCACGGCCAAGGCAGGCAAGCCAAAGCCAGCAGCATGCCATGCCAAGGCCATGGCCAGCAGCATGCCATGCCACGGCCAAGGCAGCCCAGCCAAAGCCAGCAGCATGCCATGCCAAGGCCAAGGCCAGCAGCATGCCATGCCACGGCCAAGGCAGCCCAGCCAAAGCCAGCAGCATGCCATGCCAAGGCCTAGGCCAGCAGCATGCCATGCCACGGCCAAGGCAGGCCAGCCAAAGCCAGCAGCATGCCATGCCAAGGCCAAGGCCAGCAGCATGCCATGCCACGGCCAAGGCAGCCCAGCAAAAGCCAGCAGCATGCCATGCCAAGGCCTAGGCCAGCAGCATGCCATGCCACGGCCAAGGCAGGCCAGCCAAAGCCAGCAGCATGCCATGCCAAGGCCATGGCCAGCAGCATGCCATGCCACGGCCAAGGCAGCCCAGCCAAAGCCAGCAGCATGCCATGCCAAGGCCAAGGCCAGCAGCATGCCATGCCACGGCCAAGGCAGCCCAGTCAAAGCCAGCAGCATGCCATGCCAAGGCCTAGGCCAGCAGCATGCCATGCCACGGCCAAGGCAGGCCAGCCAAAGCCAGCAGCATGCCATGCCAAGGCCAAGGCCAGCAGCATGCCATGCCAAGGCCAAGGCCAGCAGCATGCCATGCCACGGCCAAGGCAGCCCACCCAAAGCCAGCAGCATGCCATGCCAAGGCCTAGGCCAGCAGCATGCCATGCCACGGCCAAGGCAGGCCAGCCAAAGCCAGCAGCATGCCATGCCAAGGCCAAGGCCAGCAGCATGCCATGCCACGGCCAAGGCAGCCCACCCAAAGCCAGCAGCATGCCATGCCAAGGCCTAGGCCAGCAGCATGCCATGCCACGGCCAAGGCAGGCCAGCCAAAGCCAGCAGCATGCCATGCCAAGGCCTAGGCCACCAGCATGCCATGCCACGGCCAAGGCAGCCCAGCCAAAGCCAGCAGCATGCCATGCCAAGGCCAAGGCCAGCAGCATGCCATGCCACGGCCAAGGCAGCCCAGCCAAAGCCAGCAGCATGCCATGCCAAGGCCTAGGCCAGCAGCATGCCATGCCACGGCCAAGGCAGGCAAGCCAAAGCCAGCAGCATGCCATGCCAAGGCCATGGCCAGCAGCATGCCATGCCACGGCCAAGGCAGCCCAGCCAAAGCCAGCAGCATGCCATGCCAAGGCCAAGGCCAGCAGCATGCCATGCCACGGCCAAGGCAGCCCAGCCAAAGCCAGCAGCATGCCATGCCAAGGCCTAGGCCAGCAGCATGCCATGCCACGGCCAAGGCAGGCCAGCCAAAGCCAGCAGCATGCCATGCCAAGGCCAAGGCCAGCAGCATGCCATGCCACGGCCAAGGCAGCCCACCCAAAGCCAGCAGCATGCCATGCCAAGGCCTAGGCCAGCAGCATGCCATGCCACGGCCAAGGCAGGCCAGCCAAAGCCAGCAGCATGCCATGCCAAGGCCTAGGCCACCAGCATGCCATGCCACGGCCAAGGCAGCCCAGCCAAAGCCAGCAGCATGCCATGCCAAGGCCAAGGCCAGCAGCATGCCATGCCACGGCCAAGGCAGCCCAGCCAAAGCCAGCAGCATGCCATGCCAAGGCCTAGGCCAGCAGCATGCCATGCCACGGCCAAGGCAGGCAAGCCAAAGCCAGCAGCATGCCATGCCACGGCCAAGGCAGCCCAGCCAAAGCCAGCAGCATGCCATGCCAAGGCCAAGGCCAGCAGCATGCCATGCCACGGCCAAGGCAGCCCAGCCAAAGCCAGCAGCATGCCATGCCAAGGCCTAGGCCAGCAGCATGCCATGCCACGGCCAAGGCAGGCCAGCCAAAGCCAGCAGCATGCCATGCCAAGGCCAAGGCCAGCAGCATGCCATGCCACGGCCAAGGCAGCCCACCCAAAGCCAGCAGCATGCCATGCCAAGGCCTAGGCCAGCAGCATGCCATGCCACGGCCAAGGCAGGCCAGCCAAAGCCAGCAGCATGCCATGCCAAGGCCTAGGCCACCAGCATGCCATGCCACGGCCAAGGCAGCCCAGCCAAAGCCAGCAGCATGCCATGCCAAGGCCAAGGCCAGCAGCATGCCATGCCACGGCCAAGGCAGCCCAGCCAAAGCCAGCAGCATGCCATGCCAAGGCCTAGGCCAGCAGCATGCCATGCCACGGCCAAGGCAGGCAAGCCAAAGCCAGCAGCATGCCATGCCACGGCCAAGGCAGCCCAGCCAAAGCCAGCAGCATGCCATGCCAAGGCCAAGGCCAGCAGCATGCCATGCCACGGCCAAGGCAGCCCAGCCAAAGCCAGCAGCATGCCATGCCAAGGCCTAGGCCAGCAGCATGCCATGCCACGGCCAAGGCAGGCCAGCCAAAGCCAGCAGCATGCCATGCCAAGGCCAAGGCCAGCAGCATGCCATGCCACGGCCAAGGCAGCCCACCCAAAGCCAGCAGCATGCCATGCCAAGGCCTAGGCCAGCAGCATGCCATGCCACGGCCAAGGCAGGCCAGCCAAAGCCAGCAGCATGCCATGCCAAGGCCTAGGCCACCAGCATGCCATGCCACGGCCAAGGCAGGCCAGCCAAAGCCAGCAGCATGCCATGCCAAGGCCAAGGCCAGCAGCATGCCATGCCACGGCCAAGGCAGCCCAACAAAAGCCAGCAGCATGCCATGCCAAGGCCTAGGCCAGCAGCATGCCATGCCACGGCCAAGGCAGGCCAGCCAAAGCCAGCAGCATGCCATGCCAAGGCCTAGGCCACCAGCATGCCATGCCACGGCCAAGGCAGCCCAGCCAAAGCCAGCAGCATGCCATGCCAAGGCCAAGGCCAGCAGCATGCCATGCCACGGCCAAGGCAGCCCAGCCAAAGCCAGCAGCATGCCATGCCAAGGCCTAGGCCAGCAGCATGCCATGCCACGGCCAAGGCAGGCCAGCCAAAGCCAGCAACATGCCATGCCAAGGCCTAGGCCAGCAGCATGCCATGCCACGGCCAAGGCAGCCCAGCCAAAGCCAGCAGCATGCCATATCACGGCCAAGGGCAGCAGCATGCCATGCCACGGCCAAGGCAGCCCAGCCAAAGCCAGCAGCATGCCATGCCATGGCCTAGGCCAGCAGCATGCCATGCCACGGCCAAGGCAGGCCAGCCAAAGCCAGCAGCATGCCATGCCAAGGCCAAGGCCAGCAGCATGCCATGCCACGGCCAAGGCAGGCCAGCCAAAGCCAGCAGCATGCCATGCCAAGGCCTAGGCCAGCAGCATGCCATGGCACGGCCAAGGCAGCCCAGCCAAAGCCAGCAGCATGCCATCTCAAGGCCAAGGCCAGCAGCATGCCATGCCACGGCCAAGGCAGCCCAGCCAAAGCCAGCAGCATGCCATGCCATGGCCTAGGCCAGCAGCATGCCATGCCACGGCCAAGGCAGGCCAGCCAAAGCCAGCAGCATGCCATGCCAAGGCCTAGGCCAGCAGCATGCCATGCCACGGCCAAAACAGGCCAGCCAAAGCCAGCAGCATGCCATGCCAAGGCCTAGGCCAGCAGCATGCCATGCCACGGCCAAGGCAGGCCAGCCAAAGCCAGCAGCATGCCATGCCAAGGCCAAGGCCAGCAGCATGCCATGCCACGGCCTAGGCCAGCAGCATGCCATGCCACGGCCAAGGCAGCCCAGCCAAAGCCAGCAGCATGCCATGCCAAGGCCTAGGCCAGCAGCATGCCATGCCACGGCCAAGGCAGCCCAGCCAAAGCCAGCAGCATGCCATGCCAAGGCCAAGGCCAGCAGCATGCCATGCCACGGCCAAGGCAGCCCAGCCAAAGCCAGCAGCATGCCATGCCAAGGCCAAGGCCAGCAGCATGCCATGCCACGGCCAAGGCAGCCCAGCCAAAGCCAGCAGCATGCCATGCCAAGGCCTAGGCCAGCAGCATGCCATGCCACGGCCAAGGCAGGCCAGCCAAAGCCAACAGCATGGCATGCCAAGGCCAAGGCCAGCAGCATGCCATGCCACGGCCAAGGCAGCCCAGCCAAAGCCAGCAGCATGCCATGCCAAGGCCTAGGCCAGCAGCATGCCATGCCACGGCCAAGGCAGGCCAGCCAAAGCGAGCAGCATGCCATGCCAAGGCCTAGGCCAGCAGCATGCCATGCCACGGCCAAGGCAGCCCAACCAAAGCCAGCAGCATGCCATGCCAAGGCTTAGGCCAGCAGCATGCCATGCCACGGCCAAGGCAGGCCAGCCAAAGCCAGCAGCATGCCATGCCAAGGCCTAGGCCACCAGCATGCCATGCCACGGCCAAGGCAGCCCAGCCAAAGCCAGCAGCATGCCATGCCAAGGCCAAGGCCAGCAGCATGCCATGCCACGGCCAAGGCAGCCCAGCCAAAGCCAGCAGCATGCCATGCCAAGGCCTAGGCCAGCAGCATGCCATGCCACGGCCAAGGCAGGCAAGCCAAAGCCAGCAGCATGCCATGCCAAGGCCATGGCCAGCAGCATGCCATGCCACGGCCAAGGCAGCCCAGCCAAAGCCAGCAGCATGCCATGCCAAGGCCAAGGCCAGCAGCATGCCATGCCACGGCCAAGGCAGCCCAGCCAAAGCCAGCAGCATGCCATGCCAAGGCCTAGGCCAGCAGCATGCCATGCCACGGCCAAGGCAGGCCAGCCAAAGCCAGCAGCATGCCATGCCAAGGCCAAGGCCAGCAGCATGCCATGCCACGGCCAAGGCAGCCCACCCAAAGCCAGCAGCATGCCATGCCAAGGCCTAGGCCAGCAGCATGCCATGCCACGGCCAAGGCAGGCCAGCCAAAGCCAGCAGCATGCCATGCCAAGGCCTAGGCCACCAGCATGCCATGCCACGGCCAAGGCAGCCCAGCCAAAGCCAGCAGCATGCCATGCCAAGGCCAAGGCCAGCAGCATGCCATGCCACGGCCAAGGCAGCCCAGCCAAAGCCAGCAGCATGCCATGCCAAGGCCTAGGCCAGCAGCATGCCATGCCACGGCCAAGGCAGGCAAGCCAAAGCCAGCAGCATGCCATGCCACGGCCAAGGCAGCCCAGCCAAAGCCAGCAGCATGCCATGCCAAGGCCAAGGCCAGCAGCATGCCATGCCACGGCCAAGGCAGCCCAGCCAAAGCCAGCAGCATGCCATGCCAAGGCCTAGGCCAGCAGCATGCCATGCCACGGCCAAGGCAGGCCAGCCAAAGCCAGCAGCATGCCATGCCAAGGCCAAGGCCAGCAGCATGCCATGCCACGGCCAAGGCAGCCCACCCAAAGCCAGCAGCATGCCATGCCAAGGCCTAGGCCAGCAGCATGCCATGCCACGGCCAAGGCAGGCCAGCCAAAGCCAGCAGCATGCCATGCCAAGGCCTAGGCCACCAGCATGCCATGCCACGGCCAAGGCAGGCCAGCCAAAGCCAGCAGCATGCCATGCCAAGGCCAAGGCCAGCAGCATGCCATGCCACGGCCAAGGCAGCCCAACAAAAGCCAGCAGCATGCCATGCCAAGGCCTAGGCCAGCAGCATGCCATGCCACGGCCAAGGCAGGCCAGCCAAAGCCAGCAGCATGCCATGCCAAGGCCTAGGCCACCAGCATGCCATGCCACGGCCAAGGCAGCCCAGCCAAAGCCAGCAGCATGCCATGCCAAGGCCAAGGCCAGCAGCATGCCATGCCACGGCCAAGGCAGCCCAGCCAAAGCCAGCAGCATGCCATGCCAAGGCCTAGGCCAGCAGCATGCCATGCCACGGCCAAGGCAGGCCAGCCAAAGCCAGCAACATGCCATGCCAAGGCCTAGGCCAGCAGCATGCCATGCCACGGCCAAGGCAGCCCAGCCAAAGCCAGCAGCATGCCATATCACGGCCAAGGGCAGCAGCATGCCATGCCACGGCCAAGGCAGCCCAGCCAAAGCCAGCAGCATGCCATGCCATGGCCTAGGCCAGCAGCATGCCATGCCACGGCCAAGGCAGGCCAGCCAAAGCCAGCAGCATGCCATGCCAAGGCCAAGGCCAGCAGCATGCCATGCCACGGCCAAGGCAGGCCAGCCAAAGCCAGCAGCATGCCATGCCAAGGCCTAGGCCAGCAGCATGCCATGGCACGGCCAAGGCAGCCCAGCCAAAGCCAGCAGCATGCCATCTCAAGGCCAAGGCCAGCAGCATGCCATGCCACGGCCAAGGCAGCCCAGCCAAAGCCAGCAGCATGCCATGCCATGGCCTAGGCCAGCAGCATGCCATGCCACGGCCAAGGCAGGCCAGCCAAAGCCAGCAGCATGCCATGCCAAGGCCTAGGCCAGCAGCATGCCATGCCACGGCCAAAACAGGCCAGCCAAAGCCAGCAGCATGCCATGCCAAGGCCTAGGCCAGCAGCATGCCATGCCACGGCCAAGGCAGGCCAGCCAAAGCCAGCAGCATGCCATGCCAAGGCCAAGGCCAGCAGCATGCCATGCCACGGCCTAGGCCAGCAGCATGCCATGCCACGGCCAAGGCAGCCCAGCCAAAGCCAGCAGCATGCCATGCCAAGTGTCACGCCCCGAGAATTCTGTGACACAAGGAGCAGCATTGGAAGGATGCTGGGAGGTTCCAGAAGGCTTGAGATCGGGCTAGAGTATGCTGGAAGACTCTAGAACGTGGTGGAAGGGTCCCGAGTGGCCTAGAAGATTCTGGAACGTGGAAGAACCTTGAAGTGTCCAGCAGAGTCTGGATGGGTCTGGAACATCCTAGATTATGCTAGGAGAAGCCTACCATGTACTACACTAGTGTAGAGAATTCTAGAATGTAGTAGATAGGGTAGATGTCCTAGATAGTTCTATGGAATGTTCTAGATGAGAGTTTGTAGCCCTTGGATCAAAATGATCCTAGCCGTCCATTAGGGAGGAGGATGGCTATATAAGGGTGAGGGGTCTCATTTGTTAACCAACCAAGGAGTGGAGATCCAAGAGAGCACTTGTGAGTGTGAGTGTGAGAGCCTTGTAAAGCTTTGTACACAACTATACTTGTAAAGTTATCTTGTATAGTGAAGGCATTCTTCCACCTAAATCTTGTGTGTCTTAGTGTGGGTTGAGTGGGTAAGGCTGACTTAGGTGCAACCAAGAGGGTTGGAGACATCTAAGGCCGCACGGAAGGCTTGCGAAGTCTAAGTCCGTGACAGTTGGTATCAGAGCCGGTTACGTGAGAAAGTAACTGCGAGAGGTGTACATGGCTACGTCAGGTGACGAAGGTGCTAACGTCCCCAAGGTGAAGAAGCTCTCAACAAAGGACTCGATGGCAGCATTGGAGGCACGACTCGAGGGGATGATGGAGCATGTGGAAGAACGGTTCACTAGACTTGAGGAAGCTCTAGTTGGCCCTGGTAAGCCCACATCCCATGTTGAAAAGTTCTTCTCTCACTTTTCTAAGCTTACTGCCAGGGTGGATGAGTTGGTTGCTCGGGTAGAAGAGCTGGAGGAAAAGGTCGACTCCTTTGAAGAAAGGGTGAACTCGTCTCTTTCTGAGGTAGTTAGAGACAGTCCCACCGAACAGAAGGCCCTGGAAGCAAGGGTTGCTAGTTTAGAAGTGGAATTGGAGTTGTGCAAGAAGGCCATCATTGCTGGCAATGGAGGGAATGTGGCTCCAACCAGGAAGAAGGTTCGTGCGCCAGAACCTAAGAGCTATGATGGTGCAAGGGATGCCCGGGAGATTGACAACTTCATTTGGAACATGGAGCGGGACTATGTGAAGGAGTACTCCGCGCTACTATTAGAGATCCCCGACATGGCGGACAAAGAGGCAATGTATGGCTTCCTGGATGGGTTGCAGCATTGGGCAGCAAGAGAGTTGCAGAGTAAGGGGGTGAAAGACCTTGCAACTGCACTAGCGGAGGCAGAGAAGTTGGATGACTTCAAGACGCTAGGGAAACCCAAGGGCAAAGGCGGGAGACAATCTCCACCAACCACCGATGACGAGCGCAGTGATGGAGAGTCCCCCAAGAGGCGGGAGCGGCGCAAGGATGGGCAACGCACCGGATCTCCAAAGAAGAGGCACGAAGGCAAAGGGCGGCTCGAGTGTTTCCTATGCAACGGACCGCACTTGGTGAGGAACTGCCCAAAGAAGACGCTTAGTGCCATGAAGAAGAAAGCGGCGAAGGGCTCCGATAGTGAAAGTACTTCAGACAAGGAAGCCCAACTGGGGAGCATCCAACTTCTTGGGTCGGTGTCCAAGAAGAATGAGAAGATGCAGGAGCCCAGGAGCATCCAGAAGAAGGATGTGCTCTACGCGGAGGTGAAGGTTAACGGGATGACTTCACATGCGTTGGTTGATACGGGTGCCACACACAACTTTGTAAGCACTGAAGAGGCCAAGAGGCTGGGCTTGAAGATGAAGGAGGACAAGGGTTGGTCTAAGCCAGTGAATGCAGAGGCAAAGCCAATCCAAGGTCTGGTGAGGAGTGCTGACATGGCGATTGGAACTTGGACTGGGCAAGTGGAGTTGTCGGTCATTGAGATGGATGACCACCCCATGATCCTAGGGATGGATTTCATGAGGAAGAACAATGTGATGCCAGTCCCACACACTGCAACCATGTTGTTGTTGGCAGGGGATCGACCATGTGAGGTACCGTTGGTGGCAAGGAGTCAGCTACTCAAGGACAAGGAGAAAGCACTTGCGGCAATGCAGCAGACTGAGCAGCATGGCAAGGGCAAGGGCGAAGAAGCAAGCACCAGTAGCAGCGGGCACAGATCATATCGAGACGTGGTGGCTCGGTATGCTTCTGCGTGACGAGGGCGTCACGGGATTGGGTGGGGGAGAGTGTCACGCCCCGAGAATTCTGTGACACAAGGAGCAGCATTGGAAGGATGCTGGGAGGTTCCAGAAGGCTTGAGATCGGGCTAGAGTATGCTGGAAGACTCTAGAACGTGGTGGAAGGGTCCCGAGTGGCCTAGAAGATTCTGGAACGTGGAAGAACCTTGAAGTGTCCAGCAGAGTCTGGATGGGTCTGGAACATCCTAGATTATGCTAGGAGAAGCCTACCATGTACTACACTAGTGTAGAGAATTCTAGAATGTAGTAGATAGGGTAGATGTCCTAGATAGTTCTATGGAATGTTCTAGATGAGAGTTTGTAGCCCTTGGATCAAAATGATCCTAGCCGTCCATTAGGGAGGAGGATGGCTATATAAGGGTGAGGGGTCTCATTTGTTAACCAACCAAGGAGTGGAGATCCAAGAGAGCACTTGTGAGTGTGAGTGTGAGAGCCTTGTAAAGCTTTGTACACAACTATACTTGTAAAGTTATCTTGTATAGTGAAGGCATTCTTCCACCTAAATCTTGTGTGTCTTAGTGTGGGTTGAGTGGGTAAGGCTGACTTAGGTGCAACCAAGAGGGTTGGAGACATCTAAGGCCGCACGGAAGGCTTGCGAAGTCTAAGTCCGTGACACAAGGCCTAGGCCAGCAGCATGCCATGCCACGGCCAAGGCAGCCCAGCCAAAGCCAGCAGCATGCCATGCCAAGGCCAAGGCCAGCAGCATGCCATGCCACGGCCAAGGCAGCCCAGCCAAAGCCAGCAGCATGCCATGCCAAGGCCAAGGCCAGCAGCATGCCATGCCACGGCCAAGGCAGCCCAGCCAAAGCCAGCAGCATGCCATGCCAAGGCCTAGGCCAGCAGCATGCCATGCCACGGCCAAGGCAGGCCAGCCAAAGCCAACAGCATGGCATGCCAAGGCCAAGGCCAGCAGCATGCCATGCCACGGCCAAGGCAGCCCAGCCAAAGCCAGCAGCATGCCATGCCAAGGCCTAGGCCAGCAGCATGCCATGCCACGGCCAAGGCAGGCCAGCCAAAGCGAGCAGCATGCCATGCCAAGGCCTAGGCCAGCAGCATGCCATGCCACGGCCAAGGCAGCCCAACCAAAGCCAGCAGCATGCCATGCCAAGGCTTAGGCCAGCAGCATGCCATGCCACGGCCAAGGCAGGCCAGCCAAAGCCAGCAGCATGCCATGCCAAGGCCTAGGCCACCAGCATGCCATGCCACGGCCAAGGCAGCCCAGCCAAAGCCAGCAGCATGCCATGCCAAGGCCAAGGCCAGCAGCATGCCATGCCACGGCCAAGGCAGCCCAGCCAAAGCCAGCAGCATGCCATGCCAAGGCCTAGGCCAGCAGCATGCCATGCCACGGCCAACGCAGGCCAGCCAAAGCCACCAGCATGCCATGCCAAGGCCTAGGCCAGCAGCATGCCATGCCACGGCCATGGCAGCCCAGCCAAAGCCAGCAGCATGCCATATCAAGGCCAAGGGCAGCAGCATGCCATGCCACGGCCAAGGCAGCCCAGCCAAAGCCAGCAGCATGCCATGCCATGGCCTAGGCCAGCAGCATGCCATGCCACGGCCAAGGCAGGCCAGCCAAAGCCAGCAGCATGCCATGCCAAGGCCAAGGCCAGCAGCATGCCATGCCACGGCCAAGGCAGCCCAGCCAAAGCCAGCAGCATGCCATGCCAAGGCCTAGGCCAGCAGCATGCCATGCCACGGCCAAGGCAGCCCAGCCAAAGCCAGCAGCATGCCATATCAAGGCCAAGGCCAGCAGCATGCCATGCCACGGCCAAGGCAGCCCAGCCAAAGCCAGCAGCATGCCATGCCATGCCTAGGCCAGCAGCATGCCATGCCACGGCCAAGGCAGGCCAGCCAAAGCCAGCAGCATGCCATGCCAAGGCCTAGGCCAGCAGCATGCCATGCCACGGCCAAGGCAGGCCAGCCAAAGCCAGCAGCATGCCATGCCAAGGCCAAGGCCAGCAGCATGCCATGCCACGGCCAAGGCAGGCCTGCCAAAGCCAGCAGCATGCCATGCCAAGGCCAAGGCCAGCAGCATGCCATGCCAAGGCCAAGGCCAGCAGCATGCCATGCCACGGCCAAGGCTGCCAGCCAAAGCCAGCAGCATGCCATGCCAAGGCCTAGGCCAGCAGCATACCATGCCAAGGCCTAGGCCAGCAGCATGCCATGCCACGGCCAAGGCAGCCCAGCCAAAGCCAGCAGCATGCCATGCCAAGGCCTAGGCCAGCAGCATGCCATGCCACGGCCAAGGCAGCCCAGCCAAAGCCAGCAGCATGCCATGCCAAGGCCAAGGCCACCAGCATGCCATGCCACGGCCAAGGCAGCCCAGCCAAAGCCAGCAGCATGCCATGCCAAGGCCAAGGCCAGCAGCATGCCATGCCACGGCCAAGGCAGCCCAGCCAAAGCCAGCAGCATGCCATGCCAAGGCCTAGGCCAGCAGCATGCCATGCCACGGCCTCGGCCCGCATGCCATGCCACGGCCTCGGCCCGCATGCCATGCCACGGCCTCGGCCCGCATGCCTTGCTGCGGCGTTGCCCAACATGCCATGCCACGGCCTCGGCCCGCATGCCTTGCCACCGCGTTGCCCAGCATGCCATGCCACCGCGTTGCCCGGCGTGCCATGCCTTAGCCTTGGCCAACATGTCGAGCCACGGCCTCGGCCCGCATGCCATGCCATGCCACGGCCCGCATGTCTTGCCACGGCGTGGCCAAACATGCCATGCCACGGCCTCGGCCCGCATGACGTGCCACGGCCTCGGCCCGCATGACATGCCACGGCCTCGGCCCGCATGCCTTGCTACGGCGTCGCCCAACATGCCTTGCCACGGCCTCGGCCCGCATGCCATGCCACGGCCTCGGCCCGCATGACATGCCACGGCCTCGGCCAGCATGCCTTGCCACGACGCCGCCCAACTTGCCATGCCACGGCCTCGGCCCGCATGCCATGCCACGGCCTCGGCCCGCATGACATGCCACGGCCTCGGCCCGCATGCCTTGCTACGGCGTCGCCCAACATGCCATGCCACGGCCTCGGCCCGCATGCCATGCCACGGCCTCGGCCCGCATGACATGCCACGGCCTCGGACCGCATGCCTTGCTACGGCGTCGCCCAACATGCCATGCCACGGCCTCGGCCCGCATGCCACGGCACGGCCTCGGCCCGCATGCCTTGCTACGGCGTCGCCCAACATGCCATGCCACGGCCTCGGCCCGCATGCCATGCCACGGCCTCGGCCCGCATGACATGCCACGGCCTCGGACCGCATGCCTTGCTACGGCGTCGCCCAACATGCCATGCCACGGCCTCGGCCCGCATGCCATGCCACGGCCTCGGCCCGCATGACATGCCACGGCCTCGGACCGCATGCCTTGCTACGGCGTCGCCCAACATGCCATGCCACGGCCTCGGCCCGCATGCCACGGCACGGCCTCGGCCCGCATGCCTTGCTACGGCGTCGCCCAACATGCCATGCCACGGCCTCGGCCCGCATGCCATGCCACGGCCTCGGCCCGCATGACATGCCACGGCCTCGGCCCGCATGCCTTGCTACGGCGTCGCCCAACATGCCTTGCCACGGCCTCGGCCCGCATGCCATGCCACGGCCTCGGCCCGCATGCCTTGCCACGACGTCGCCCAACTTGCCATGCCACGGCCTCGGCCCGCATGCCATGCCACGGCCTCGGCGCGCATGACATGCCACGGCCTCGGCCCGCATGCCATGCTACGGCGTCGCCCAACATGCCATGCCACGGCCTCGGCCCGCATGCCATGCCACGGCCTCGGCCCGCATGACAGGCCACGGCCTCGGACCGCATGCCTTGCTACGGCGTCGCCCAACATGCCATGCCACGGCCTCGACCCGCATGCCATGCCACGGCCTCGGCCCGCATGCCACGGCACGGCCTCGGCCCGCATGCCTTGCTACGGCGTCGCCCAACATGCCATGCCACGGCCTCGGCCCGCATGCCATGCCACGGCCTCGGCCCGCATGACATGCCACGGCCTCGGACCGCATGCCTTGCTACGGCGTCGCCCAACATGCCATGCCACAGCCTCGGCCCGCATGCCGTGCCACGGCCTCGGCCTCGGCCCGCATGCCTTGCTACGACGTTGGCCAACATGCCATGCCACGGCCCCGGCCCGCATGCCATGCCACCGCGTTGCCCGGCGTGCCATGCCTTAGCCTTGGCCAACATGTCGTGCCACGGCCTCGGCCCGCATGCCATGCCATGCCACGGCCCTCATGTCTTGCCACGGCGTTGCCAAACATGCCATGCCACGGCCTCGGCCCGCATGCCTTGCTACGGCGTCGCCCAACATGCCATGACATGCCACGGCCTCGGCCCGCATGCCTTGCTACGGCGTCGCCCAACATGCCATGCCACGGCCTCGGCCCGCATGCCATGCCACGGCCTCGGCCCGCATGCCTTGCGACGGCGTCGCCCAACATGCCATGCCACGGCCTCGGCCCGCGTGACATGCCACGGCCTCGGCCCGCATGCCTTGCCACGACGTCGCCCAACTTGCCATGCCACGGCCTCGGCCCGCATGCCATGCCACGGCCTCGGCTCGCATGACATGCCACGGCCTCGGCCCGCATGCCTTGCTACGGCGTCGCCCAACATGCCATGCCACGGCCTCGGCCCGCATGCCATGCCATGGCCTCGGCCCGCATGACATGCCACGGCCTCGGACCGCATGCCTTGCTACGGCGTCGCCCAACATGCCATGCCACGGCCCCGGCCCGCATGCCTTGCCACCGCGTTGCCCGGCGTGCCATGCCACCGCGTTGCCCGGCGTGCCATGCCTTAGCCTTGGCCAACATGTCGTGCCACGGCCTCGGCCCGCATGCCATGCCATGCCACGGCCCGCATGTCTTGCCACGGCGTTGCCAAACATGCCATGCCACGGCCTCGGCCCGCATGCCTTGCCACGGCCTCGGCCAACATGCCATGCCACGGCCTCGGCCCGCATGCCATGCCACGGCCTCGGCCCGCATGACATGCCACGGCCTCGGCCCGCATGCCTTGCTACGGCGTCGCCCAACATGCCATGCCACGGCCTCGGCCCGCATGCCATGGCACGGTCTTGGTCAGCATGCCATGCCATGGCACCGCCTTGTGCAGCGTTGGCCAGCATGCCTTGGCCGGCATGCCATGCCAATGCCTTGGGCCAACATGGCGTGCCACGGGCTGGGCGAGCACGGCATGCCACGGGCTGGGCGAGCATGCCACGCCACGGCCTTGGCTAGCAGCAAGGCATGCCACGGCCTCGGCGAGCATGCCATGCCATGCCAAGGCCAAGGCCAAAGCCAAGGCCAAGGCAGTGGGCAAGGCCAAGTCCCTGTGCAAGGCATGGCCAAGGCCAAGGCAAAGGCCAAGGCCGCGGGCAAAGGCCAAGGCCAAGGCCAACGCCATGGCGTGCCACCGCCTCGATCGATCTTTTTGAACATGATTCTTTTATAATCTTACCCAAACCGTGCAACACAATTAAAAATGCACTACAATCAATTTTAAATGTCATTCCCTATTTTTTTGCAATTTTTCTGGAGCTTTTCGAATTTTTAAAGCCCTTATTTGGCATAAAAAAATCAAAATAAAATAAAAAAAATGAAAAAAATAATTTAATAATTTCTATAATTACTAGTGAATCATCCTTTAATTATGGGAATTTTTCCATAATTTTTTGACTATTTTTATTAATTTTTATTATTTTTTAAGTATTAATATCGAAATAAATTAAAATAAAATATTTTCTGTAAAAAAATATTTTTTTTAATTTTTTTTATGGTGTATTAAATTATTTCCTACAACTTTCATGTTGAAAGTTTTGGCAAAAAACCATTACTTTTTAAAAAAACCCCATTATGACTCCTCGAACATGCTTGATGTTTCCTCCTGCCAGATTGAAAAGGGCTTAACAGGCTATTATAAGGGGGGGGCACCTCCCTTGCCCAGGGCAAGGCAGTGGCAGGTACGCCCCATGTTGGGCGCGGCCTGGGCTGCGGCCTTGGGTTACATGCACTGCGGCTCGACCGCGGCCTGGGCTGCGGCCTGGGGCGGCTCGGCCGCGGCCTTGGGCGGCCTGGACCGCGGCCTTGGGCGGCCTTGCGCGGCCTGGGCGCGGCCTTGGGCGGCCTGGGCGCGGCCTTGCGCGGCCTGGGCGCGGCCTTGGGCAGCATGGCGTGGCATGCGCGCGGGCGTGGGCGGCCTGGCATGCGCGCGGCATGGGCAGCACGGCATGGCATGCGCACGGCCTGGGCGGCCTGGCATGCAGCCGGCCTGGCATGCCCGCGGCGTGGGCAGCACGGCATGGCATGCGCACGGCCTGGGCGGCCTGGCATGCAGCCGGCCTGGGCAGCACGGCATGGCATGCGCACGGCCTGGGCGGCCTGGCATGCCCGCGGCGTGGGCAGCGTGGCCTGTGCGAATACCGCGCGCGTGGTCTTTTGACCACGGTGCGCGTGTTGCGCGCATGGTCGCGCACGCCTTTGCACGCCTTCGCACGCAACGCACGTCTAGTGATAAGAACCGCAGCCAAGGCAGCCCAGCCCCAAGGCCAAGGCCAGCAGCATGGCATGCCACGGCGAAGGCAGCCCAGCCAAAGCCAGCAGCATGCCATGCCAAGGCCAGCAGCATGCCATGCCACGGCCAAGGCAGGCCAGCCAAAGCCAGCAGCATGCCATGCCAAGGCCAAGGCCAGCAGCATGCCATGCCACGGCCAAGGCAGCCCAGCCAAAGCCAGCAGCATGCCAAGCCAAGGCCAAGGCCAGCAGCATGCCATGCCACGGCCAAGGCAGCCCAGCCAAAGCCAGCAGCATGCCATGCCAAGGCCTAGGCCAGCAGCATGCCATGCCACGGCCAAGGCAGGCAAGCCAAAGCCAGCAGCATGCCATGCCAAGGCCAAGGCCAGCAGCATGCCATGCCACGGCCCAGGCAGCCCAGCCAAAGCCAGCAGCATGCCATGCCAAGGCCTAGGCCAGCAGCATGCCATGCCACGGCCAAGGCAGGCCAGCCAAAGCCAGCAGCATGCCATGCCAAGGCCAAGGCCAGCAGCATGCCATGCCACGGCCAAGGCAGCCCAGCCAAAGCCAGCAGCATGCCATGCCAAGGCCTAGGCCAGCAGCATGCCATGCCACGGCCAAGGCAGGCAAGCCAAAGCCAGCAGCATGCCATGCCAAGGCCATGGCCAGCAGCATGCCATGCCACGGCCAAGGCAGCCCAGCCAAAGCCAGCAGCATGCCATGCCAAGGCCAAGGCCAGCAGCATGCCATGCCACGGCCAAGGCAGCCCAGCCAAAGCCAGCAGCATGCCATGCCAAGGCCTAGGCCAGCAGCATGCCATGCCACGGCCAAGGCAGGCCAGCCAAAGCCAGCAGCATGCCATGCCAAGGCCAAGGCCAGCAGCATGCCATGCCACGGCCAAGGCAGCCCACCCAAAGCCAGCAGCATGCCATGCCAAGGCCTAGGCCAGCAGCATGCCATGCCACGGCCAAGGCAGGCCAGCCAAAGCCAGCAGCATGCCATGCCAAGGCCAAGGCCGGCAGCATGCCATGCCACGGCCAAGGCAGCCCACCCAAAGCCAGCAGCATGCCATGCCAAGGCCTAGGCCAGCAGCATGCCATGCCACGGCCAAGGCAGGCCAGCCAAAGCCAGCAGCATGCCATGCCAAGGCCTAGGCCACCAGCATGCCATGCCACGGCCAAGGCAGCCCAGCCAAAGCCAGCAGCATGCCATGCCAAGGCCAAGGCCAGCAGCATGCCATGCCACGGCCAAGGCAGCCCAGCCAAAGCCAGCAGCATGCCATGCCAAGGCCTAGGCCAGCAGCATGCCATGCCACGGCCAAGGCAGGCAAGCCAAAGCCAGCAGCATGCCATGCCAAGGCCAAGGCCAGCAGCATGCCATGCCACGGCCCAGGCAGCCCAGCCAAAGCCAGCAGCATGCCATGCCAAGGCCTAGGCCAGCAGCATGCCATGCCACGGCCAAGGCAGGCCAGCCAAAGCCAGCAGCATGCCATGCCAAGGCCAAGGCCAGCAGCATGCCATGCCACGGCCAAGGCAGCCCAGCCAAAGCCAGCAGCATGCCATGCCAAGGCCTAGGCCAGCAGCATGCCATGCCACGGCCAAGGCAGGCAAGCCAAAGCCAGCAGCATGCCATGCCAAGGCCATGGCCAGCAGCATGCCATGCCACGGCCAAGGCAGCCCAGCCAAAGCCAGCAGCATGCCATGCCAAGGCCAAGGCCAGCAGCATGCCATGCCACGGCCAAGGCAGCCCAGCCAAAGCCAGCAGCATGCCATGCCAAGGCCTAGGCCAGCAGCATGCCATGCCACGGCCAAGGCAGGCCAGCCAAAGCCAGCAGCATGCCATGCCAAGGCCAAGGCCAGCAGCATGCCATGCCACGGCCAAGGCAGCCCACCCAAAGCCAGCAGCATGCCATGCCAAGGCCTAGGCCAGCAGCATGCCATGCCACGGCCAAGGCAGGCCAGCCAAAGCCAGCAGCATGCCATGCCAAGGCCAAGGCCGGCAGCATGCCATGCCACGGCCAAGGCAGCCCACCCAAAGCCAGCAGCATGCCATGCCAAGGCCTAGGCCAGCAGCATGCCATGCCACGGCCAAGGCAGGCCAGCCAAAGCCAGCAGCATGCCATGCCAAGGCCTAGGCCACCAGCATGCCATGCCACGGCCAAGGCAGCCCAGCCAAAGCCAGCAGCATGCCATGCCAAGGCCAAGGCCAGCAGCATGCCATGCCACGGCCAAGGCAGCCCAGCCAAAGCCAGCAGCATGCCATGCCAAGGCCTAGGCCAGCAGCATGCCATGCCACGGCCAAGGCAGGCAAGCCAAAGCCAGCAGCATGCCATGCCAAGGCCATGGCCAGCAGCATGCCATGCCACGGCCAAGGCAGCCCAGCCAAAGCCAGCAGCATGCCATGCCAAGGCCAAGGCCAGCAGCATGCCATGCCACGGCCAAGGCAGCCCAGCCAAAGCCAGCAGCATGCCATGCCAAGGCCTAGGTCAGCAGCATGCCATGCCACGGCCAAGGCAGGCAAGCCAAAGCCAGCAGCATGCCATGCCAAGGCCAAGGCCAGCAGCATGCCATGCCACGGCCAAGGCAGCCCAGCCAAAGCCAGCAGCATGCCATGCCAAGGCCTAGGCCAGCAGCATGCCATGCCACGGCCAAGGCAGGCCAGCCAAAGCCAGCAGCATGCCATGCCAAGGCCAAGGCCAGCAGCATGCCATGCCACGGCCAAGGCAGCCCAGCCAAAGCCAGCAGCATGCCATGCCAAGGCCTAGGCCAGCAGCATGCCATGCCACGGCCAAGGCAGGCAAGCCAAAGCCAGCAGCATGCCATGCCAAGGCCATGGCCAGCAGCATGCCATGCCACGGCCAAGGCAGCCCAGCCAAAGCCAGCAGCATGCCATGCCAAGGCCAAGGCCAGCAGCATGCCATGCCACGGCCAAGGCAGCCCAGCCAAAGCCAGCAGCATGCCATGCCAAGGCCTAGGCCAGCAGCATGCCATGCCACGGCCAAGGCAGGCCAGCCAAAGCCAGCAGCATGCCATGCCAAGGCCAAGGCCAGCAGCATGCCATGCCACGGCCAAGGCAGCCCAGCAAAAGCCAGCAGCATGCCATGCCAAGGCCTAGGCCAGCAGCATGCCATGCCACGGCCAAGGCAGGCCAGCCAAAGCCAGCAGCATGCCATGCCAAGGCCATGGCCAGCAGCATGCCATGCCACGGCCAAGGCAGCCCAGCCAAAGCCAGCAGCATGCCATGCCAAGGCCAAGGCCAGCAGCATGCCATGCCACGGCCAAGGCAGCCCAGCCAAAGCCAGCAGCATGCCATGCCAAGGCCTAGGCCAGCAGCATGCCATGCCACGGCCAAGGCAGGCCAGCCAAAGCCAGCAGCATGCCATGCCAAGGCCAAGGCCAGCAGCATGCCATGCCACGGCCAAGGCAGCCCACCCAAAGCCAGCAGCATGCCATGCCAAGGCCTAGGCCAGCAGCATGCCATGCCACGGCCAAGGCAGGCCAGCCAAAGCCAGCAGCATGCCATGCCAAGGCCAAGGCCAGCAGCATGCCATGCCACGGCCAAGGCAGCCCACCCAAAGCCAGCAGCATGCCATGCCAAGGCCTAGGCCAGCAGCATGCCATGCCACGGCCAAGGCAGGCCAGCCAAAGCCAGCAGCATGCCATGCCAAGGCCTAGGCCACCAGCATGCCATGCCACGGCCAAGGCAGCCCAGCCAAAGCCAGCAGCATGCCATGCCAAGGCCAAGGCCAGCAGCATGCCATGCCACGGCCAAGGCAGCCCAGCCAAAGCCAGCAGCATGCCATGCCAAGGCCTAGGCCAGCAGCATGCCATGCCACGGCCAAGGCAAGCAAGCCAAAGCCAGCAGCATGCCATGCCAAGGCCATGGCCAGCAGCATGCCATGCCACGGCCAAGGCAGCCCAGCCAAAGCCAGCAGCATGCCATGCCAAGGCCAAGGCCAGCAGCATGCCATGCCACGGCCAAGGCAGCCCAGCCAAAGCCAGCAGCATGCCATGCCAAGGCCTAGGCCAGCAGCATGCCATGCCACGGCCAAGGCAGGCAAGCCAAAGCCAGCAGCATGCCATGCCAAGGCCAAGGCCAGCAGCATGCCATGCCACGGCCAAGGCAGGCCAGCCAAAGCCAGCAGCATGCCATGCCAAGGCCTAGGCCAGCAGCATGCCATGCCACGGCCAAGGCAGGCCAGCCAAAGCCAGCAGCATGCCATGCCAAGGCCAAGGCCAGCAGCATGCCATGCCACGGCCAAGGCAGCCCAGCCAAAGCCAGCAGCATGCCATGCCAAGGCCTAGGCCAGCAGCATGCCATGCCACGGCCAAGGCAGGCAAGCCAAAGCCAGCAGCATGCCATGCCAAGGCCATGGCCAGCAGCATGCCATGCCACGGCCAAGGCAGCCCAGCCAAAGCCAGCAGCATGCCATGCCAAGGCCAAGGCCAGCAGCATGCCATGCCACGGCCAAGGCAGCCCAGCCAAAGCCAGCAGCATGCCATGCCAAGGCCTAGGCCAGCAGCATGCCATGCCACGGCCAAGGCAGGCCAGCCAAAGCCAGCAGCATGCCATGCCAAGGCCAAGGCCAGCAGCATGCCATGCCACGGCCAAGCCAGCCCACCCAAAGCCAGCAGCATGCCATGCCAAGGCCTAGGCCAGCAGCATGCCATGCCACGGCCAAGGCAGGCCAGCCAAAGCCAGCAGCATGCCATGCCAAGGCCTAGGCCACCAGCATGCCATGCCACGGCCAAGGCAGCCCAGCCAAAGCCAGCAGCATGCCATGCCAAGGCCAAGGCCAGCAGCATGCCATGCCACGGCCAAGGCAGCCCAGCCAAAGCCAGCAGCATGCCATGCCAAGGCCTAGGCCAGCAGCATGCCATGCCACGGCCAAGGCAGGCAAGCCAAAGCCAGCAGCATGCCATGCCACGGCCAAGGCAGCCCAGCCAAAGCCAGCAGCATGCCATGCCAAGGCCAAGGCCAGCAGCATGCCATGCCACGGCCAAGGCAGCCCAGCCAAAGCCAGCAGCATGCCATGCCAAGGCCTAGGCCAGCAGCATGCCATGCCACGGCCAAGGCAGGCCAGCCAAAGCCAGCAGCATGCCATGCCAAGGCCAAGGCCAGCAGCATGCCATGCCACGGCCAAGGCAGCCCACCCAAAGCCAGCAGCATGCCATGCCAAGGCCTAGGCCAGCAGCATGCCATGCCACGGCCAAGGCAGGCCAGCCAAAGCCAGCAGCATGCCATGCCAAGGCCTAGGCCACCAGCATGCCATGCCACGGCCAAGGCAGGCCAGCCAAAGCCAGCAGCATGCCATGCCAAGGCCAAGGCCAGCAGCATGCCATGCCACGGCCAAGGCAGCCCAACAAAAGCCAGCAGCATGCCATGCCAAGGCCTAGGCCAGCAGCATGCCATGCCACGGCCAAGGCAGGCCAGCCAAAGCCAGCAGCATGCCATGCCAAGGCCTAGGCCACCAGCATGCCATGCCACGGCCAAGGCAGCCCAGCCAAAGCCAGCAGCATGCCATGCCAAGGCCAAGGCCAGCAGCATGCCATGCCACGGCCAAGGCAGCCCAGCCAAAGCCAGCAGCATGCCATGCCAAGGCCTAGGCCAGCAGCATGCCATGCCAGGGCCAAGGCAGGCCAGCCAAAGCCAGCAACATGCCATGCCAAGGCCTAGGCCAGCAGCATGCCATGCCACGGCCAAGGCAGCCCAGCCAAAGCCAGCAGCATGCCATATCACGGCCAAGGGCAGCAGCATGCCATGCCACGGCCAAGGCAGCCCAGCCAAAGCCAGCAGCATGCCATGCCATGGCCTAGGCCAGCAGCATGCCATGCCACGGCCAAGGCAGGCCAGCCAAAGCCAGCAGCATGCCATGCCAAGGCCAAGGCCAGCAGCATGCCATGCCACGGCCAAGGCAGGCCAGCCAAAGCCAGCAGCATGCCATGCCAAGGCCTAGGCCAGCAGCATGCCATGGCACGGCCAAGGCAGCCCAGCCAAAGCCAGCAGCATGCCATCTCAAGGCCAAGGCCAGCAGCATGCCATGCCACGGCCAAGGCAGCCCAGCCAAAGCCAGCAGCATGCCATGCCATGGCCTAGGCCAGCAGCATGCCATGCCACGGCCAAGGCAGGCCAGCCAAAGCCAGCAGCATGCCATGCCAAGGCCTAGGCCAGCAGCATGCCATGCCACGGCCAAAACAGGCCAGCCAAAGCCAGCAGCATGCCATGCCAAGGCCTAGGCCAGCAGCATGCCATGCCACGGCCAAGGCAGGCCAGCCAAAGCCAGCAGCATGCCATGCCAAGGCCAAGGCCAGCAGCATGCCATGCCACGGCCTAGGCCAGCAGCATGCCATGCCACGGCCAAGGCAGCCCAGCCAAAGCCAGCAGCATGCCATGCCAAGGCCTAGGCCAGCAGCATGCCATGCCACGGCCAAGGCAGCCCAGCCAAAGCCAGCAGCATGCCATGCCAAGGCCAAGGCCAGCAGCATGCCATGCCACGGCCAAGGCAGCCCAGCCAAAGCCAGCAGCATGCCATGCCAAGGCCAAGGCCAGCAGCATGCCATGCCACGGCCAAGGCAGCCCAGCCAAAGCCAGCAGCATGCCATGCCAAGGCCTAGGCCAGCAGCATGCCATGCCACGGCCAAGGCAGGCCAGCCAAAGCCAACAGCATGGCATGCCAAGGCCAAGGCCAGCAGCATGCCATGCCACGGCCAAGGCAGCCCAGCCAAAGCCAGCAGCATGCCATGCCAAGGCCTAGGCCAGCAGCATGCCATGCCACGGCCAAGGCAGGCCAGCCAAAGCGAGCAGCATGCCATGCCAAGGCCTAGGCCAGCAGCATGCCATGCCACGGCCAAGGCAGCCCAACCAAAGCCAGCAGCATGCCATGCCAAGGCTTAGGCCAGCAGCATGCCATGCCACGGCCAAGGCAGGCCAGCCAAAGCCAGCAGCATGCCATGCCAAGGCCTAGGCCACCAGCATGCCATGCCACGGCCAAGGCAGCCCAGCCAAAGCCAGCAGCATGCCATGCCAAGGCCAAGGCCAGCAGCATGCCATGCCACGGCCAAGGCAGCCCAGCCAAAGCCAGCAGCATGCCATGCCAAGGCCTAGGCCAGCAGCATGCCATGCCACGGCCAACGCAGGCCAGCCAAAGCCACCAGCATGCCATGCCAAGGCCTAGGCCAGCAGCATGCCATGCCACGGCCATGGCAGCCCAGCCAAAGCCAGCAGCATGCCATATCAAGGCCAAGGGCAGCAGCATGCCATGCCACGGCCAAGGCAGCCCAGCCAAAGCCAGCAGCATGCCATGCCATGGCCTAGGCCAGCAGCATGCCATGCCACGGCCAAGGCAGGCCAGCCAAAGCCAGCAGCATGCCATGCCAAGGCCAAGGCCAGCAGCATGCCATGCCACGGCCAAGGCAGCCCAGCCAAAGCCAGCAGCATGCCATGCCAAGGCCTAGGCCAGCAGCATGCCATGCCACGGCCAAGGCAGCCCAGCCAAAGCCAGCAGCATGCCATATCAAGGCCAAGGCCAGCAGCATGCCATGCCACGGCCAAGGCAGCCCAGCCAAAGCCAGCAGCATGCCATGCCATGCCTAGGCCAGCAGCATGCCATGCCACGGCCAAGGCAGGCCAGCCAAAGCCAGCAGCATGCCATGCCAAGGCCTAGGCCAGCAGCATGCCATGCCACGGCCAAGGCAGGCCAGCCAAAGCCAGCAGCATGCCATGCCAAGGCCAAGGCCAGCAGCATGCCATGCCACGGCCAAGGCAGGCCTGCCAAAGCCAGCAGCATGCCATGCCAAGGCCAAGGCCAGCAGCATGCCATGCCAAGGCCAAGGCCAGCAGCATGCCATGCCACGGCCAAGGCTGCCAGCCAAAGCCAGCAGCATGCCATGCCAAGGCCTAGGCCAGCAGCATACCATGCCAAGGCCTAGGCCAGCAGCATGCCATGCCACGGCCAAGGCAGCCCAGCCAAAGCCAGCAGCATGCCATGCCAAGGCCTAGGCCAGCAGCATGCCATGCCACGGCCAAGGCAGCCCAGCCAAAGCCAGCAGCATGCCATGCCAAGGCCAAGGCCACCAGCATGCCATGCCACGGCCAAGGCAGCCCAGCCAAAGCCAGCAGCATGCCATGCCAAGGCCAAGGCCAGCAGCATGCCATGCCACGGCCAAGGCAGCCCAGCCAAAGCCAGCAGCATGCCATGCCAAGGCCTAGGCCAGCAGCATGCCATGCCACGGCCTCGGCCCGCATGCCATGCCACGGCCTCGGCCCGCATGCCATGCCACGGCCTCGGCCCGCATGCCTTGCTGCGGCGTTGCCCAACATGCCATGCCACGGCCTCGGCCCGCATGCCTTGCCACCGCGTTGCCCAGCATGCCATGCCACCGCGTTGCCCGGCGTGCCATGCCTTAGCCTTGGCCAACATGTCGAGCCACGGCCTCGGCCCGCATGCCATGCCATGCCACGGCCCGCATGTCTTGCCACGGCGTGGCCAAACATGCCATGCCACGGCCTCGGCCCGCATGACGTGCCACGGCCTCGGCCCGCATGACATGCCACGGCCTCGGCCCGCATGCCTTGCTACGGCGTCGCCCAACATGCCTTGCCACGGCCTCGGCCCGCATGCCATGCCACGGCCTCGGCCCGCATGACATGCCACGGCCTCGGCCAGCATGCCTTGCCACGACGCCGCCCAACTTGCCATGCCACGGCCTCGGCCCGCATGCCATGCCACGGCCTCGGCCCGCATGACATGCCACGGCCTCGGCCCGCATGCCTTGCTACGGCGTCGCCCAACATGCCATGCCACGGCCTCGGCCCGCATGCCATGCCACGGCCTCGGCCCGCATGACATGCCACGGCCTCGGACCGCATGCCTTGCTACGGCGTCGCCCAACATGCCATGCCACGGCCTCGGCCCGCATGCCACGGCACGGCCTCGGCCCGCATGCCTTGCTACGGCGTCGCCCAACATGCCATGCCACGGCCTCGGCCCGCATGCCATGCCACGGCCTCGGCCCGCATGACATGCCACGGCCTCGGACCGCATGCCTTGCTACGGCGTCGCCCAACATGCCATGCCACGGCCTCGGCCCGCATGCCATGCCACGGCCTCGGCCCGCATGACATGCCACGGCCTCGGACCGCATGCCTTGCTACGGCGTCGCCCAACATGCCATGCCACGGCCTCGGCCCGCATGCCACGGCACGGCCTCGGCCCGCATGCCTTGCTACGGCGTCGCCCAACATGCCATGCCACGGCCTCGGCCCGCATGCCATGCCACGGCCTCGGCCCGCATGACATGCCACGGCCTCGGCCCGCATGCCTTGCTACGGCGTCGCCCAACATGCCTTGCCACGGCCTCGGCCCGCATGCCATGCCACGGCCTCGGCCCGCATGCCTTGCCACGACGTCGCCCAACTTGCCATGCCACGGCCTCGGCCCGCATGCCATGCCACGGCCTCGGCGCGCATGACATGCCACGGCCTCGGCCCGCATGCCATGCTACGGCGTCGCCCAACATGCCATGCCACGGCCTCGGCCCGCATGCCATGCCACGGCCTCGGCCCGCATGACAGGCCACGGCCTCGGACCGCATGCCTTGCTACGGCGTCGCCCAACATGCCATGCCACGGCCTCGACCCGCATGCCATGCCACGGCCTCGGCCCGCATGCCACGGCACGGCCTCGGCCCGCATGCCTTGCTACGGCGTCGCCCAACATGCCATGCCACGGCCTCGGCCCGCATGCCATGCCACGGCCTCGGCCCGCATGACATGCCACGGCCTCGGACCGCATGCCTTGCTACGGCGTCGCCCAACATGCCATGCCACAGCCTCGGCCCGCATGCCGTGCCACGGCCTCGGCCTCGGCCCGCATGCCTTGCTACGACGTTGGCCAACATGCCATGCCACGGCCCCGGCCCGCATGCCATGCCACCGCGTTGCCCGGCGTGCCATGCCTTAGCCTTGGCCAACATGTCGTGCCACGGCCTCGGCCCGCATGCCATGCCATGCCACGGCCCTCATGTCTTGCCACGGCGTTGCCAAACATGCCATGCCACGGCCTCGGCCCGCATGCCTTGCTACGGCGTCGCCCAACATGCCATGACATGCCACGGCCTCGGCCCGCATGCCTTGCTACGGCGTCGCCCAACATGCCATGCCACGGCCTCGGCCCGCATGCCATGCCACGGCCTCGGCCCGCATGCCTTGCGACGGCGTCGCCCAACATGCCATGCCACGGCCTCGGCCCGCGTGACATGCCACGGCCTCGGCCCGCATGCCTTGCCACGACGTCGCCCAACTTGCCATGCCACGGCCTCGGCCCGCATGCCATGCCACGGCCTCGGCTCGCATGACATGCCACGGCCTCGGCCCGCATGCCTTGCTACGGCGTCGCCCAACATGCCATGCCACGGCCTCGGCCCGCATGCCATGCCATGGCCTCGGCCCGCATGACATGCCACGGCCTCGGACCGCATGCCTTGCTACGGCGTCGCCCAACATGCCATGCCACGGCCCCGGCCCGCATGCCTTGCCACCGCGTTGCCCGGCGTGCCATGCCACCGCGTTGCCCGGCGTGCCATGCCTTAGCCTTGGCCAACATGTCGTGCCACGGCCTCGGCCCGCATGCCATGCCATGCCACGGCCCGCATGTCTTGCCACGGCGTTGCCAAACATGCCATGCCACGGCCTCGGCCCGCATGCCTTGCCACGGCCTCGGCCAACATGCCATGCCACGGCCTCGGCCCGCATGCCATGCCACGGCCTCGGCCCGCATGACATGCCACGGCCTCGGCCCGCATGCCTTGCTACGGCGTCGCCCAACATGCCATGCCACGGCCTCGGCCCGCATGCCATGGCACGGTCTTGGTCAGCATGCCATGCCATGGCACCGCCTTGTGCAGCGTTGGCCAGCATGCCTTGGCCGGCATGCCATGCCAATGCCTTGGGCCAACATGGCGTGCCACGGGCTGGGCGAGCACGGCATGCCACGGGCTGGGCGAGCATGCCACGCCACGGCCTTGGCTAGCAGCAAGGCATGCCACGGCCTCGGCGAGCATGCCATGCCATGCCAAGGCCAAGGCCAAAGCCAAGGCCAAGGCAGTGGGCAAGGCCAAGTCCCTGTGCAAGGCATGGCCAAGGCCAAGGCAAAGGCCAAGGCCGCGGGCAAAGGCCAAGGCCAAGGCCAACGCCATGGCGTGCCACCGCCTCGATCGATCTTTTTGAACATGATTCTTTTATAATCTTACCCAAACCGTGCAACACAATTAAAAATGCACTACAATCAATTTTAAATGTCATTCCCTATTTTTTTGCAATTTTTCTGGAGCTTTTCGAATTTTTAAAGCCCTTATTTGGCATAAAAAAATCAAAATAAAATAAAAAAAATGAAAAAAATAATTTAATAATTTCTATAATTACTAGTGAATCATCCTTTAATTATGGGAATTTTTCCATAATTTTTTGACTATTTTTATTAATTTTTATTATTTTTTAAGTATTAATATCGAAATAAATTAAAATAAAATATTTTCTGTAAAAAAATATTTTTTTTAATTTTTTTTATGGTGTATTAAATTATTTCCTACAACTTTCATGTTGAAAGTTTTGGCAAAAAACCATTACTTTTTAAAAAAACCCCATTATGACTCCTCGAACATGCTTGATGTTTCCTCCTGCCAGATTGAAAAGGGCTTAACAGGCTATTATAAGGGGGGGGCACCTCCCTTGCCCAGGGCAAGGCAGTGGCAGGTACGCCCCATGTTGGGCGCGGCCTGGGCTGCGGCCTTGGGTTACATGCACTGCGGCTCGACCGCGGCCTGGGCTGCGGCCTGGGGCGGCTCGGCCGCGGCCTTGGGCGGCCTGGACCGCGGCCTTGGGCGGCCTTGCGCGGCCTGGGCGCGGCCTTGGGCGGCCTGGGCGCGGCCTTGCGCGGCCTGGGCGCGGCCTTGGGCAGCATGGCGTGGCATGCGCGCGGGCGTGGGCGGCCTGGCATGCGCGCGGCATGGGCAGCACGGCATGGCATGCGCACGGCCTGGGCGGCCTGGCATGCAGCCGGCCTGGCATGCCCGCGGCGTGGGCAGCACGGCATGGCATGCGCACGGCCTGGGCGGCCTGGCATGCAGCCGGCCTGGGCAGCACGGCATGGCATGCGCACGGCCTGGGCGGCCTGGCATGCCCGCGGCGTGGGCAGCGTGGCCTGTGCGAATACCGCGCGCGTGGTCTTTTGACCACGGTGCGCGTGTTGCGCGCATGGTCGCGCACGCCTTTGCACGCCTTCGCACGCAACGCACGTCTAGTGATAAGAACCGCAGCCAAGGCAGCCCAGCCCCAAGGCCAAGGCCAGCAGCATGGCATGCCACGGCGAAGGCAGCCCAGCCAAAGCCAGCAGCATGCCATGCCAAGGCCAGCAGCATGCCATGCCACGGCCAAGGCAGGCCAGCCAAAGCCAGCAGCATGCCATGCCAAGGCCAAGGCCAGCAGCATGCCATGCCACGGCCAAGGCAGCCCAGCCAAAGCCAGCAGCATGCCAAGCCAAGGCCAAGGCCAGCAGCATGCCATGCCACGGCCAAGGCAGCCCAGCCAAAGCCAGCAGCATGCCATGCCAAGGCCTAGGCCAGCAGCATGCCATGCCACGGCCAAGGCAGGCAAGCCAAAGCCAGCAGCATGCCATGCCAAGGCCAAGGCCAGCAGCATGCCATGCCACGGCCCAGGCAGCCCAGCCAAAGCCAGCAGCATGCCATGCCAAGGCCTAGGCCAGCAGCATGCCATGCCACGGCCAAGGCAGGCCAGCCAAAGCCAGCAGCATGCCATGCCAAGGCCAAGGCCAGCAGCATGCCATGCCACGGCCAAGGCAGCCCAGCCAAAGCCAGCAGCATGCCATGCCAAGGCCTAGGCCAGCAGCATGCCATGCCACGGCCAAGGCAGGCAAGCCAAAGCCAGCAGCATGCCATGCCAAGGCCATGGCCAGCAGCATGCCATGCCACGGCCAAGGCAGCCCAGCCAAAGCCAGCAGCATGCCATGCCAAGGCCAAGGCCAGCAGCATGCCATGCCACGGCCAAGGCAGCCCAGCCAAAGCCAGCAGCATGCCATGCCAAGGCCTAGGCCAGCAGCATGCCATGCCACGGCCAAGGCAGGCCAGCCAAAGCCAGCAGCATGCCATGCCAAGGCCAAGGCCAGCAGCATGCCATGCCACGGCCAAGGCAGCCCACCCAAAGCCAGCAGCATGCCATGCCAAGGCCTAGGCCAGCAGCATGCCATGCCACGGCCAAGGCAGGCCAGCCAAAGCCAGCAGCATGCCATGCCAAGGCCAAGGCCGGCAGCATGCCATGCCACGGCCAAGGCAGCCCACCCAAAGCCAGCAGCATGCCATGCCAAGGCCTAGGCCAGCAGCATGCCATGCCACGGCCAAGGCAGGCCAGCCAAAGCCAGCAGCATGCCATGCCAAGGCCTAGGCCACCAGCATGCCATGCCACGGCCAAGGCAGCCCAGCCAAAGCCAGCAGCATGCCATGCCAAGGCCAAGGCCAGCAGCATGCCATGCCACGGCCAAGGCAGCCCAGCCAAAGCCAGCAGCATGCCATGCCAAGGCCTAGGCCAGCAGCATGCCATGCCACGGCCAAGGCAGGCAAGCCAAAGCCAGCAGCATGCCATGCCAAGGCCATGGCCAGCAGCATGCCATGCCACGGCCAAGGCAGCCCAGCCAAAGCCAGCAGCATGCCATGCCAAGGCCAAGGCCAGCAGCATGCCATGCCACGGCCAAGGCAGCCCAGCCAAAGCCAGCAGCATGCCATGCCAAGGCCTAGGTCAGCAGCATGCCATGCCACGGCCAAGGCAGGCAAGCCAAAGCCAGCAGCATGCCATGCCAAGGCCAAGGCCAGCAGCATGCCATGCCACGGCCAAGGCAGCCCAGCCAAAGCCAGCAGCATGCCATGCCAAGGCCTAGGCCAGCAGCATGCCATGCCACGGCCAAGGCAGGCCAGCCAAAGCCAGCAGCATGCCATGCCAAGGCCAAGGCCAGCAGCATGCCATGCCACGGCCAAGGCAGCCCAGCCAAAGCCAGCAGCATGCCATGCCAAGGCCTAGGCCAGCAGCATGCCATGCCACGGCCAAGGCAGGCAAGCCAAAGCCAGCAGCATGCCATGCCAAGGCCATGGCCAGCAGCATGCCATGCCACGGCCAAGGCAGCCCAGCCAAAGCCAGCAGCATGCCATGCCAAGGCCAAGGCCAGCAGCATGCCATGCCACGGCCAAGGCAGCCCAGCCAAAGCCAGCAGCATGCCATGCCAAGGCCTAGGCCAGCAGCATGCCATGCCACGGCCAAGGCAGGCCAGCCAAAGCCAGCAGCATGCCATGCCAAGGCCAAGGCCAGCAGCATGCCATGCCACGGCCAAGGCAGCCCAGCAAAAGCCAGCAGCATGCCATGCCAAGGCCTAGGCCAGCAGCATGCCATGCCACGGCCAAGGCAGGCCAGCCAAAGCCAGCAGCATGCCATGCCAAGGCCATGGCCAGCAGCATGCCATGCCACGGCCAAGGCAGCCCAGCCAAAGCCAGCAGCATGCCATGCCAAGGCCAAGGCCAGCAGCATGCCATGCCACGGCCAAGGCAGCCCAGTCAAAGCCAGCAGCATGCCATGCCAAGGCCTAGGCCAGCAGCATGCCATGCCACGGCCAAGGCAGGCCAGCCAAAGCCAGCAGCATGCCATGCCAAGGCCAAGGCCAGCAGCATGCCATGCCAAGGCCAAGGCCAGCAGCATGCCATGCCACGGCCAAGGCAGCCCACCCAAAGCCAGCAGCATGCCATGCCAAGGCCTAGGCCAGCAGCATGCCATGCCACGGCCAAGGCAGGCCAGCCAAAGCCAGCAGCATGCCATGCCAAGGCCAAGGCCAGCAGCATGCCATGCCACGGCCAAGGCAGCCCACCCAAAGCCAGCAGCATGCCATGCCAAGGCCTAGGCCAGCAGCATGCCATGCCACGGCCAAGGCAGGCCAGCCAAAGCCAGCAGCATGCCATGCCAAGGCCTAGGCCACCAGCATGCCATGCCACGGCCAAGGCAGCCCAGCCAAAGCCAGCAGCATGCCATGCCAAGGCCAAGGCCAGCAGCATGCCATGCCACGGCCAAGGCAGCCCAGCCAAAGCCAGCAGCATGCCATGCCAAGGCCTAGGCCAGCAGCATGCCATGCCACGGCCAAGGCAGGTAAGCCAAAGCCAGCAGCATGCCATGCCAAGGCCATGGCCAGCAGCATGCCATGCCACGGCCAAGGCAGCCCAGCCAAAGCCAGCAGCATGCCATGCCAAGGCCAAGGCCAGCAGCATGCCATGCCACGGCCAAGGCAGCCCAGCCAAAGCCAGCAGCATGCCATGCCAAGGCCTAGGCCAGCAGCATGCCATGCCACGGCCAAGGCAGGCCAGCCAAAGCCAGCAGCATGCCATGCCAAGGCCAAGGCCAGCAGCATGCCATGCCACGGCCAAGGCAGCCCACCCAAAGCCAGCAGCATGCCATGCCAAGGCCTAGGCCAGCAGCATGCCATGCCACGGCCAAGGCAGGCCAGCCAAAGCCAGCAGCATGCCATGCCAAGGCCTAGGCCACCAGCATGCCATGCCACGGCCAAGGCAGCCCAGCCAAAGCCAGCAGCATGCCATGCCAAGGCCAAGGCCAGCAGCATGCCATGCCACGGCCAAGGCAGCCCAGCCAAAGCCAGCAGCATGCCATGCCAAGGCCTAGGCCAGCAGCATGCCATGCCACGGCCAAGGCAGGCAAGCCAAAGCCAGCAGCATGCCATGCCACGGCCAAGGCAGCCCAGCCAAAGCCAGCAGCATGCCATGCCAAGGCCAAGGCCAGCAGCATGCCATGCCACGGCCAAGGCAGCCCAGCCAAAGCCAGCAGCATGCCATGCCAAGGCCTAGGCCAGCAGCATGCCATGCCACGGCCAAGGCAGGCCAGCCAAAGCCAGCAGCATGCCATGCCAAGGCCAAGGCCAGCAGCATGCCATGCCACGGCCAAGGCAGCCCACCCAAAGCCAGCAGCATGCCATGCCAAGGCCTAGGCCAGCAGCATGCCATGCCACGGCCAAGGCAGGCCAGCCAAAGCCAGCAGCATGCCATGCCAAGGCCTAGGCCACCAGCATGCCATGCCACGGCCAAGGCAGCCCAGCCAAAGCCAGCAGCATGCCATGCCAAGGCCAAGGCCAGCAGCATGCCATGCCACGGCCAAGGCAGCCCAGCCAAAGCCAGCAGCATGCCATGCCAAGGCCTAGGCCAGCAGCATGCCATGCCACGGCCAAGGCAGGCAAGCCAAAGCCAGCAGCATGCCATGCCACGGCCAAGGCAGCCCAGCCAAAGCCAGCAGCATGCCATGCCAAGGCCAAGGCCAGCAGCATGCCATGCCACGGCCAAGGCAGCCCAGCCAAAGCCAGCAGCATGCCATGCCAAGGCCTAGGCCAGCAGCATGCCATGCCACGGCCAAGGCAGGCCAGCCAAAGCCAGCAGCATGCCATGCCAAGGCCAAGGCCAGCAGCATGCCATGCCACGGCCAAGGCAGCCCACCCAAAGCCAGCAGCATGCCATGCCAAGGCCTAGGCCAGCAGCATGCCATGCCACGGCCAAGGCAGGCCAGCCAAAGCCAGCAGCATGCCATGCCAAGGCCTAGGCCACCAGCATGCCATGCCACGGCCAAGGCAGGCCAGCCAAAGCCAGCAGCATGCCATGCCAAGGCCAAGGCCAGCAGCATGCCATGCCACGGCCAAGGCAGCCCAACAAAAGCCAGCAGCATGCCATGCCAAGGCCTAGGCCAGCAGCATGCCATGCCACGGCCAAGGCAGGCCAGCCAAAGCCAGCAGCATGCCATGCCAAGGCCTAGGCCACCAGCATGCCATGCCACGGCCAAGGCAGCCCAGCCAAAGCCAGCAGCATGCCATGCCAAGGCCAAGGCCAGCAGCATGCCATGCCACGGCCAAGGCAGCCCAGCCAAAGCCAGCAGCATGCCATGCCAAGGCCTAGGCCAGCAGCATGCCATGCCACGGCCAAGGAAGGCCAGCCAAAGCCAGCAACATGCCATGCCAAGGCCTAGGCCAGCAGCATGCCATGCCACGGCCAAGGCAGCCCAGCCAAAGCCAGCAGCATGCCATATCACGGCCAAGGGCAGCAGCATGCCATGCCACGGCCAAGGCAGCCCAGCCAAAGCCAGCAGCATGCCATGCCATGGCCTAGGCCAGCAGCATGCCATGCCACGGCCAAGGCAGGCCAGCCAAAGCCAGCAGCATGCCATGCCAAGGCCAAGGCCAGCAGCATGCCATGCCACGGCCAAGGCAGGCCAGCCAAAGCCAGCAGCATGCCATGCCAAGGCCTAGGCCAGCAGCATGCCATGGCACGGCCAAGGCAGCCCAGCCAAAGCCAGCAGCATGCCATCTCAAGGCCAAGGCCAGCAGCATGCCATGCCACGGCCAAGGCAGCCCAGCCAAAGCCAGCAGCATGCCATGCCATGGCCTAGGCCAGCAGCATGCCATGCCACGGCCAAGGCAGGCCAGCCAAAGCCAGCAGCATGCCATGCCAAGGCCTAGGCCAGCAGCATGCCATGCCACGGCCAAAACAGGCCAGCCAAAGCCAGCAGCATGCCATGCCAAGGCCTAGGCCAGCAGCATGCCATGCCACGGCCAAGGCAGGCCAGCCAAAGCCAGCAGCATGCCATGCCAAGGCCAAGGCCAGCAGCATGCCATGCCACGGCCTAGGCCAGCAGCATGCCATGCCACGGCCAAGGCAGCCCAGCCAAAGCCAGCAGCATGCCATGCCAAGGCCTAGGCCAGCAGCATGCCATGCCACGGCCAAGGCAGCCCAGCCAAAGCCAGCAGCATGCCATGCCAAGGCCAAGGCCAGCAGCATGCCATGCCACGGCCAAGGCAGCCCAGCCAAAGCCAGCAGCATGCCATGCCAAGGCCAAGGCCAGCAGCATGCCATGCCACGGCCAAGGCAGCCCAGCCAAAGCCAGCAGCATGCCATGCCAAGGCCTAGGCCAGCAGCATGCCATGCCACGGCCAAGGCAGGCCAGCCAAAGCCAACAGCATGGCATGCCAAGGCCAAGGCCAGCAGCATGCCATGCCACGGCCAAGGCAGCCCAGCCAAAGCCAGCAGCATGCCATGCCAAGGCCTAGGCCAGCAGCATGCCATGCCACGGCCAAGGCAGGCCAGCCAAAGCGAGCAGCATGCCATGCCAAGGCCTAGGCCAGCAGCATGCCATGCCACGGCCAAGGCAGCCCAACCAAAGCCAGCAGCATGCCATGCCAAGGCTTAGGCCAGCAGCATGCCATGCCACGGCCAAGGCAGGCCAGCCAAAGCCAGCAGCATGCCATGCCAAGGCCTAGGCCACCAGCATGCCATGCCACGGCCAAGGCAGCCCAGCCAAAGCCAGCAGCATGCCATGCCAAGGCCAAGGCCAGCAGCATGCCATGCCACGGCCAAGGCAGCCCAGCCAAAGCCAGCAGCATGCCATGCCAAGGCCTAGGCCAGCAGCATGCCATGCCACGGCCAAGGCAGGCAAGCCAAAGCCAGCAGCATGCCATGCCAAGGCCATGGCCAGCAGCATGCCATGCCACGGCCAAGGCAGCCCAGCCAAAGCCAGCAGCATGCCATGCCAAGGCCAAGGCCAGCAGCATGCCATGCCACGGCCAAGGCAGCCCAGCCAAAGCCAGCAGCATGCCATGCCAAGGCCTAGGCCAGCAGCATGCCATGCCACGGCCAAGGCAGGCCAGCCAAAGCCAGCAGCATGCCATGCCAAGGCCAAGGCCAGCAGCATGCCATGCCACGGCCAAGGCAGCCCACCCAAAGCCAGCAGCATGCCATGCCAAGGCCTAGGCCAGCAGCATGCCATGCCACGGCCAAGGCAGGCCAGCCAAAGCCAGCAGCATGCCATGCCAAGGCCTAGGCCACCAGCATGCCATGCCACGGCCAAGGCAGCCCAGCCAAAGCCAGCAGCATGCCATGCCAAGGCCAAGGCCAGCAGCATGCCATGCCACGGCCAAGGCAGCCCAGCCAAAGCCAGCAGCATGCCATGCCAAGGCCTAGGCCAGCAGCATGCCATGCCACGGCCAAGGCAGGCAAGCCAAAGCCAGCAGCATGCCATGCCACGGCCAAGGCAGCCCAGCCAAAGCCAGCAGCATGCCATGCCAAGGCCAAGGCCAGCAGCATGCCATGCCACGGCCAAGGCAGCCCAGCCAAAGCCAGCAGCATGCCATGCCAAGGCCTAGGCCAGCAGCATGCCATGCCACGGCCAAGGCAGGCCAGCCAAAGCCAGCAGCATGCCATGCCAAGGCCAAGGCCAGCAGCATGCCATGCCACGGCCAAGGCAGCCCACCCAAAGCCAGCAGCATGCCATGCCAAGGCCTAGGCCAGCAGCATGCCATGCCACGGCCAAGGCAGGCCAGCCAAAGCCAGCAGCATGCCATGCCAAGGCCTAGGCCACCAGCATGCCATGCCACGGCCAAGGCAGGCCAGCCAAAGCCAGCAGCATGCCATGCCAAGGCCAAGGCCAGCAGCATGCCATGCCACGGCCAAGGCAGCCCAACAAAAGCCAGCAGCATGCCATGCCAAGGCCTAGGCCAGCAGCATGCCATGCCACGGCCAAGGCAGGCCAGCCAAAGCCAGCAGCATGCCATGCCAAGGCCTAGGCCACCAGCATGCCATGCCACGGCCAAGGCAGCCCAGCCAAAGCCAGCAGCATGCCATGCCAAGGCCAAGGCCAGCAGCATGCCATGCCACGGCCAAGGCAGCCCAGCCAAAGCCAGCAGCATGCCATGCCAAGGCCTAGGCCAGCAGCATGCCATGCCACGGCCAAGGCAGGCCAGCCAAAGCCAGCAACATGCCATGCCAAGGCCTAGGCCAGCAGCATGCCATGCCACGGCCAAGGCAGCCCAGCCAAAGCCAGCAGCATGCCATATCACGGCCAAGGGCAGCAGCATGCCATGCCACGGCCAAGGCAGCCCAGCCAAAGCCAGCAGCATGCCATGCCATGGCCTAGGCCAGCAGCATGCCATGCCACGGCCAAGGCAGGCCAGCCAAAGCCAGCAGCATGCCATGCCAAGGCCAAGGCCAGCAGCATGCCATGCCACGGCCAAGGCAGGCCAGCCAAAGCCAGCAGCATGCCATGCCAAGGCCTAGGCCAGCAGCATGCCATGGCACGGCCAAGGCAGCCCAGCCAAAGCCAGCAGCATGCCATCTCAAGGCCAAGGCCAGCAGCATGCCATGCCACGGCCAAGGCAGCCCAGCCAAAGCCAGCAGCATGCCATGCCATGGCCTAGGCCAGCAGCATGCCATGCCACGGCCAAGGCAGGCCAGCCAAAGCCAGCAGCATGCCATGCCAAGGCCTAGGCCAGCAGCATGCCATGCCACGGCCAAAACAGGCCAGCCAAAGCCAGCAGCATGCCATGCCAAGGCCTAGGCCAGCAGCATGCCATGCCACGGCCAAGGCAGGCCAGCCAAAGCCAGCAGCATGCCATGCCAAGGCCAAGGCCAGCAGCATGCCATGCCACGGCCTAGGCCAGCAGCATGCCATGCCACGGCCAAGGCAGCCCAGCCAAAGCCAGCAGCATGCCATGCCAAGGCCTAGGCCAGCAGCATGCCATGCCACGGCCAAGGCAGCCCAGCCAAAGCCAGCAGCATGCCATGCCAAGGCCAAGGCCAGCAGCATGCCATGCCACGGCCAAGGCAGCCCAGCCAAAGCCAGCAGCATGCCATGCCAAGGCCAAGGCCAGCAGCATGCCATGCCACGGCCAAGGCAGCCCAGCCAAAGCCAGCAGCATGCCATGCCAAGGCCTAGGCCAGCAGCATGCCATGCCACGGCCAAGGCAGGCCAGCCAAAGCCAACAGCATGGCATGCCAAGGCCAAGGCCAGCAGCATGCCATGCCACGGCCAAGGCAGCCCAGCCAAAGCCAGCAGCATGCCATGCCAAGGCCTAGGCCAGCAGCATGCCATGCCACGGCCAAGGCAGGCCAGCCAAAGCGAGCAGCATGCCATGCCAAGGCCTAGGCCAGCAGCATGCCATGCCACGGCCAAGGCAGCCCAACCAAAGCCAGCAGCATGCCATGCCAAGGCTTAGGCCAGCAGCATGCCATGCCACGGCCAAGGCAGGCCAGCCAAAGCCAGCAGCATGCCATGCCAAGGCCTAGGCCACCAGCATGCCATGCCACGGCCAAGGCAGCCCAGCCAAAGCCAGCAGCATGCCATGCCAAGGCCAAGGCCAGCAGCATGCCATGCCACGGCCAAGGCAGCCCAGCCAAAGCCAGCAGCATGCCATGCCAAGGCCTAGGCCAGCAGCATGCCATGCCACGGCCAACGCAGGCCAGCCAAAGCCACCAGCATGCCATGCCAAGGCCTAGGCCAGCAGCATGCCATGCCACGGCCATGGCAGCCCAGCCAAAGCCAGCAGCATGCCATATCAAGGCCAAGGGCAGCAGCATGCCATGCCACGGCCAAGGCAGCCCAGCCAAAGCCAGCAGCATGCCATGCCATGGCCTAGGCCAGCAGCATGCCATGCCACGGCCAAGGCAGGCCAGCCAAAGCCAGCAGCATGCCATGCCAAGGCCAAGGCCAGCAGCATGCCATGCCACGGCCAAGGCAGCCCAGCCAAAGCCAGCAGCATGCCATGCCAAGGCCTAGGCCAGCAGCATGCCATGCCACGGCCAAGGCAGCCCAGCCAAAGCCAGCAGCATGCCATATCAAGGCCAAGGCCAGCAGCATGCCATGCCACGGCCAAGGCAGCCCAGCCAAAGCCAGCAGCATGCCATGCCATGCCTAGGCCAGCAGCATGCCATGCCACGGCCAAGGCAGGCCAGCCAAAGCCAGCAGCATGCCATGCCAAGGCCTAGGCCAGCAGCATGCCATGCCACGGCCAAGGCAGGCCAGCCAAAGCCAGCAGCAGGCCATGCCAAGGCCAAGGCCAGCAGCATGCCATGCCACGGCCAAGGCAGGCCTGCCAAAGCCAGCAGCATGCCATGCCAAGGCCAAGGCCAGCAGCATGCCATGCCAAGGCCAAGGCCAGCAGCATGCCATGCCACGGCCAAGGCTGCCAGCCAAAGCCAGCAGCATGCCATGCCAAGGCCTAGGCCAGCAGCATACCATGCCAAGGCCTAGGCCAGCAGCATGCCATGCCACGGCCAAGGCAGCCCAGCCAAAGCCAGCAGCATGCCATGCCAAGGCCTAGGCCAGCAGCATGCCATGCCACGGCCAAGGCAGCCCAGCCAAAGCCAGCAGCATGCCATGCCAAGGCCAAGGCCACCAGCATGCCATGCCACGGCCAAGGCAGCCCAGCCAAAGCCAGCAGCATGCCATGCCAAGGCCAAGGCCAGCAGCATGCCATGCCACGGCCAAGGCAGCCCAGCCAAAGCCAGCAGCATGCCATGCCAAGGCCTAGGCCAGCAGCATGCCATGCCACGGCCTCGGCCCGCATGCCATGCCACGGCCTCGGCCCGCATGCCATGCCACGGCCTCGGCCCGCATGCCTTGCTGCGGCGTTGCCCAACATGCCATGCCACGGCCTCGGCCCGCATGCCTTGCCACCGCGTTGCCCAGCATGCCATGCCACCGCGTTGCCCGGCGTGCCATGCCTTAGCCTTGGCCAACATGTCGAGCCACGGCCTCGGCCCGCATGCCATGCCATGCCACGGCCCGCATGTCTTGCCACGGCGTGGCCAAACATGCCATGCCACGGCCTCGGCCCGCATGACGTGCCACGGCCTCGGCCCGCATGACATGCCACGGCCTCGGCCCGCATGCCTTGCTACGGCGTCGCCCAACATGCCTTGCCACGGCCTCGGCCCGCATGCCATGCCACGGCCTCGGCCCGCATGACATGCCACGGCCTCGGCCAGCATGCCTTGCCACGACGCCGCCCAACTTGCCATGCCACGGCCTCGGCCCGCATGCCATGCCACGGCCTCGGCCCGCATGACATGCCACGGCCTCGGCCCGCATGCCTTGCTACGGCGTCGCCCAACATGCCATGCCACGGCCTCGGCCCGCATGCCATGCCACGGCCTCGGCCCGCATGACATGCCACGGCCTCGGACCGCATGCCTTGCTACGGCGTCGCCCAACATGCCATGCCACGGCCTCGGCCCGCATGCCACGGCACGGCCTCGGCCCGCATGCCTTGCTACGGCGTCGCCCAACATGCCATGCCACGGCCTCGGCCCGCATGCCATGCCACGGCCTCGGCCCGCATGACATGCCACGGCCTCGGACCGCATGCCTTGCTACGGCGTCGCCCAACATGCCATGCCACGGCCTCGGCCCGCATGCCATGCCACGGCCTCGGCCCGCATGACATGCCACGGCCTCGGACCGCATGCCTTGCTACGGCGTCGCCCAACATGCCATGCCACGGCCTCGGCCCGCATGCCACGGCACGGCCTCGGCCCGCATGCCTTGCTACGGCGTCGCCCAACATGCCATGCCACGGCCTCGGCCCGCATGCCATGCCACGGCCTCGGCCCGCATGACATGCCACGGCCTCGGCCCGCATGCCTTGCTACGGCGTCGCCCAACATGCCTTGCCACGGCCTCGGCCCGCATGCCATGCCACGGCCTCGGCCCGCATGCCTTGCCACGACGTCGCCCAACTTGCCATGCCACGGCCTCGGCCCGCATGCCATGCCACGGCCTCGGCGCGCATGACATGCCACGGCCTCGGCCCGCATGCCATGCTACGGCGTCGCCCAACATGCCATGCCACGGCCTCGGCCCGCATGCCATGCCACGGCCTCGGCCCGCATGACAGGCCACGGCCTCGGACCGCATGCCTTGCTACGGCGTCGCCCAACATGCCATGCCACGGCCTCGACCCGCATGCCATGCCACGGCCTCGGCCCGCATGCCACGGCACGGCCTCGGCCCGCATGCCTTGCTACGGCGTCGCCCAACATGCCATGCCACGGCCTCGGCCCGCATGCCATGCCACGGCCTCGGCCCGCATGACATGCCACGGCCTCGGACCGCATGCCTTGCTACGGCGTCGCCCAACATGCCATGCCACAGCCTCGGCCCGCATGCCGTGCCACGGCCTCGGCCTCGGCCCGCATGCCTTGCTACGACGTTGGCCAACATGCCATGCCACGGCCCCGGCCCGCATGCCATGCCACCGCGTTGCCCGGCGTGCCATGCCTTAGCCTTGGCCAACATGTCGTGCCACGGCCTCGGCCCGCATGCCATGCCATGCCACGGCCCTCATGTCTTGCCACGGCGTTGCCAAACATGCCATGCCACGGCCTCGGCCCGCATGCCTTGCTACGGCGTCGCCCAACATGCCATGACATGCCACGGCCTCGGCCCGCATGCCTTGCTACGGCGTCGCCCAACATGCCATGCCACGGCCTCGGCCCGCATGCCATGCCACGGCCTCGGCCCGCATGCCTTGCGACGGCGTCGCCCAACATGCCATGCCACGGCCTCGGCCCGCGTGACATGCCACGGCCTCGGCCCGCATGCCTTGCCACGACGTCGCCCAACTTGCCATGCCACGGCCTCGGCCCGCATGCCATGCCACGGCCTCGGCTCGCATGACATGCCACGGCCTCGGCCCGCATGCCTTGCTACGGCGTCGCCCAACATGCCATGCCACGGCCTCGGCCCGCATGCCATGCCATGGCCTCGGCCCGCATGACATGCCACGGCCTCGGACCGCATGCCTTGCTACGGCGTCGCCCAACATGCCATGCCACGGCCCCGGCCCGCATGCCTTGCCACCGCGTTGCCCGGCGTGCCATGCCACCGCGTTGCCCGGCGTGCCATGCCTTAGCCTTGGCCAACATGTCGTGCCACGGCCTCGGCCCGCATGCCATGCCATGCCACGGCCCGCATGTCTTGCCACGGCGTTGCCAAACATGCCATGCCACGGCCTCGGCCCGCATGCCTTGCCACGGCCTCGGCCAACATGCCATGCCACGGCCTCGGCCCGCATGCCATGCCACGGCCTCGGCCCGCATGACATGCCACGGCCTCGGCCCGCATGCCTTGCTACGGCGTCGCCCAACATGCCATGCCACGGCCTCGGCCCGCATGCCATGGCACGGTCTTGGTCAGCATGCCATGCCATGGCACCGCCTTGTGCAGCGTTGGCCAGCATGCCTTGGCCGGCATGCCATGCCAATGCCTTGGGCCAACATGGCGTGCCACGGGCTGGGCGAGCACGGCATGCCACGGGCTGGGCGAGCATGCCACGCCACGGCCTTGGCTAGCAGCAAGGCATGCCACGGCCTCGGCGAGCATGCCATGCCATGCCAAGGCCAAGGCCAAAGCCAAGGCCAAGGCAGTGGGCAAGGCCAAGTCCCTGTGCAAGGCATGGCCAAGGCCAAGGCAAAGGCCAAGGCCGCGGGCAAAGGCCAAGGCCAAGGCCAACGCCATGGCGTGCCACCGCCTCGATCGATCTTTTTGAACATGATTCTTTTATAATCTTACCCAAACCGTGCAACACAATTAAAAATGCACTACAATCAATTTTAAATGTCATTCCCTATTTTTTTGCAATTTTTCTGGAGCTTTTCGAATTTTTAAAGCCCTTATTTGGCATAAAAAAATCAAAATAAAATAAAAAAAATGAAAAAAATAATTTAATAATTTCTATAATTACTAGTGAATCATCCTTTAATTATGGGAATTTTTCCATAATTTTTTGACTATTTTTATTAATTTTTATTATTTTTTAAGTATTAATATCGAAATAAATTAAAATAAAATATTTTCTGTAAAAAAATATTTTTTTTAATTTTTTTTATGGTGTATTAAATTATTTCCTACAACTTTCATGTTGAAAGTTTTGGCAAAAAACCATTACTTTTTAAAAAAACCCCATTATGACTCCTCGAACATGCTTGATGTTTCCTCCTGCCAGATTGAAAAGGGCTTAACAGGCTATTATAAGGGGGGGGCACCTCCCTTGCCCAGGGCAAGGCAGTGGCAGGTACGCCCCATGTTGGGCGCGGCCTGGGCTGCGGCCTTGGGTTACATGCACTGCGGCTCGACCGCGGCCTGGGCTGCGGCCTGGGGCGGCTCGGCCGCGGCCTTGGGCGGCCTGGACCGCGGCCTTGGGCGGCCTTGCGCGGCCTGGGCGCGGCCTTGGGCGGCCTGGGCGCGGCCTTGCGCGGCCTGGGCGCGGCCTTGGGCAGCATGGCGTGGCATGCGCGCGGGCGTGGGCGGCCTGGCATGCGCGCGGCATGGGCAGCACGGCATGGCATGCGCACGGCCTGGGCGGCCTGGCATGCAGCCGGCCTGGCATGCCCGCGGCGTGGGCAGCACGGCATGGCATGCGCACGGCCTGGGCGGCCTGGCATGCAGCCGGCCTGGCATGCCCGCGGCGTGGGCAGCACGGCATGGCATGCGCACGGCCTGGGCGGCCTGGCATGCAGCCGGCCTGGGCAGCACGGCATGGCATGCGCACGGCCTGGGCGGCCTGGCATGCCCGCGGCGTGGGCAGCGTGGCCTGTGCGAATACCGCGCGCGTGGTCTTTTGACCACGGTGCGCGTGTTGCGCGCATGGTCGCGCACGCCTTTGCACGCCTTCGCACGCAACGCACGTCTAGTGATAAGAACCGCAGCCAAGGCAGCCCAGCCCCAAGGCCAAGGCCAGCAGCATGGCATGCCACGGCGAAGGCAGCCCAGCCAAAGCCAGCAGCATGCCATGCCAAGGCCAGCAGCATGCCATGCCACGGCCAAGGCAGGCCAGCCAAAGCCAGCAGCATGCCATGCCAAGGCCAAGGCCAGCAGCATGCCATGCCACGGCCAAGGCAGCCCAGCCAAAGCCAGCAGCATGCCAAGCCAAGGCCAAGGCCAGCAGCATGCCATGCCACGGCCAAGGCAGCCCAGCCAAAGCCAGCAGCATGCCATGCCAAGGCCTAGGCCAGCAGCATGCCATGCCACGGCCAAGGCAGGCAAGCCAAAGCCAGCAGCATGCCATGCCAAGGCCAAGGCCAGCAGCATGCCATGCCACGGCCCAGGCAGCCCAGCCAAAGCCAGCAGCATGCCATGCCAAGGCCTAGGCCAGCAGCATGCCATGCCACGGCCAAGGCAGGCCAGCCAAAGCCAGCAGCATGCCATGCCAAGGCCAAGGCCAGCAGCATGCCATGCCACGGCCAAGGCAGCCCAGCCAAAGCCAGCAGCATGCCATGCCAAGGCCTAGGCCAGCAGCATGCCATGCCACGGCCAAGGCAGGCAAGCCAAAGCCAGCAGCATGCCATGCCAAGGCCATGGCCAGCAGCATGCCATGCCACGGCCAAGGCAGCCCAGCCAAAGCCAGCAGCATGCCATGCCAAGGCCAAGGCCAGCAGCATGCCATGCCACGGCCAAGGCAGCCCAGCCAAAGCCAGCAGCATGCCATGCCAAGGCCTAGGCCAGCAGCATGCCATGCCACGGCCAAGGCAGGCCAGCCAAAGCCAGCAGCATGCCATGCCAAGGCCAAGGCCAGCAGCATGCCATGCCACGGCCAAGGCAGCCCACCCAAAGCCAGCAGCATGCCATGCCAAGGCCTAGGCCAGCAGCATGCCATGCCACGGCCAAGGCAGGCCAGCCAAAGCCAGCAGCATGCCATGCCAAGGCCAAGGCCGGCAGCATGCCATGCCACGGCCAAGGCAGCCCACCCAAAGCCAGCAGCATGCCATGCCAAGGCCTAGGCCAGCAGCATGCCATGCCACGGCCAAGGCAGGCCAGCCAAAGCCAGCAGCATGCCATGCCAAGGCCTAGGCCACCAGCATGCCATGCCACGGCCAAGGCAGCCCAGCCAAAGCCAGCAGCATGCCATGCCAAGGCCAAGGCCAGCAGCATGCCATGCCACGGCCAAGGCAGCCCAGCCAAAGCCAGCAGCATGCCATGCCAAGGCCTAGGCCAGCAGCATGCCATGCCACGGCCAAGGCAGGCAAGCCAAAGCCAGCAGCATGCCATGCCAAGGCCAAGGCCAGCAGCATGCCATGCCACGGCCCAGGCAGCCCAGCCAAAGCCAGCAGCATGCCATGCCAAGGCCTAGGCCAGCAGCATGCCATGCCACGGCCAAGGCAGGCCAGCCAAAGCCAGCAGCATGCCATGCCAAGGCCAAGGCCAGCAGCATGCCATGCCACGGCCAAGGCAGCCCAGCCAAAGCCAGCAGCATGCCATGCCAAGGCCTAGGCCAGCAGCATGCCATGCCACGGCCAAGGCAGGCAAGCCAAAGCCAGCAGCATGCCATGCCAAGGCCATGGCCAGCAGCATGCCATGCCACGGCCAAGGCAGCCCAGCCAAAGCCAGCAGCATGCCATGCCAAGGCCAAGGCCAGCAGCATGCCATGCCACGGCCAAGGCAGCCCAGCCAAAGCCAGCAGCATGCCATGCCAAGGCCTAGGCCAGCAGCATGCCATGCCACGGCCAAGGCAGGCCAGCCAAAGCCAGCAGCATGCCATGCCAAGGCCAAGGCCAGCAGCATGCCATGCCACGGCCAAGGCAGCCCACCCAAAGCCAGCAGCATGCCATGCCAAGGCCTAGGCCAGCAGCATGCCATGCCACGGCCAAGGCAGGCCAGCCAAAGCCAGCAGCATGCCATGCCAAGGCCAAGGCCGGCAGCATGCCATGCCACGGCCAAGGCAGCCCACCCAAAGCCAGCAGCATGCCATGCCAAGGCCTAGGCCAGCAGCATGCCATGCCACGGCCAAGGCAGGCCAGCCAAAGCCAGCAGCATGCCATGCCAAGGCCTAGGCCACCAGCATGCCATGCCACGGCCAAGGCAGCCCAGCCAAAGCCAGCAGCATGCCATGCCAAGGCCAAGGCCAGCAGCATGCCATGCCACGGCCAAGGCAGCCCAGCCAAAGCCAGCAGCATGCCATGCCAAGGCCTAGGCCAGCAGCATGCCATGCCACGGCCAAGGCAGGCAAGCCAAAGCCAGCAGCATGCCATGCCAAGGCCATGGCCAGCAGCATGCCATGCCACGGCCAAGGCAGCCCAGCCAAAGCCAGCAGCATGCCATGCCAAGGCCAAGGCCAGCAGCATGCCATGCCACGGCCAAGGCAGCCCAGCCAAAGCCAGCAGCATGCCATGCCAAGGCCTAGGTCAGCAGCATGCCATGCCACGGCCAAGGCAGGCAAGCCAAAGCCAGCAGCATGCCATGCCAAGGCCAAGGCCAGCAGCATGCCATGCCACGGCCAAGGCAGCCCAGCCAAAGCCAGCAGCATGCCATGCCAAGGCCTAGGCCAGCAGCATGCCATGCCACGGCCAAGGCAGGCCAGCCAAAGCCAGCAGCATGCCATGCCAAGGCCAAGGCCAGCAGCATGCCATGCCACGGCCAAGGCAGCCCAGCCAAAGCCAGCAGCATGCCATGCCAAGGCCTAGGCCAGCAGCATGCCATGCCACGGCCAAGGCAGGCAAGCCAAAGCCAGCAGCATGCCATGCCAAGGCCATGGCCAGCAGCATGCCATGCCACGGCCAAGGCAGCCCAGCCAAAGCCAGCAGCATGCCATGCCAAGGCCAAGGCCAGCAGCATGCCATGCCACGGCCAAGGCAGCCCACCCAAAGCCAGCAGCATGCCATGCCAAGGCCTAGGCCAGCAGCATGCCATGCCACGGCCAAGGCAGGCCAGCCAAAGCCAGCAGCATGCCATGCCAAGGCCAAGGCCAGCAGCATGCCATGCCACGGCCAAGGCAGCCCACCCAAAGCCAGCAGCATGCCATGCCAAGGCCTAGGCCAGCAGCATGCCATGCCACGGCCAAGGCAGGCCAGCCAAAGCCAGCAGCATGCCATGCCAAGGCCATGGCCAGCAGCATGCCATGCCACGGCCAAGGCAGCCCAGCCAAAGCCAGCAGCATGCCATGCCAAGGCCAAGGCCAGCAGCATGCCATGCCACGGCCAAGGCAGCCCAGCCAAAGCCAGCAGCATGCCATGCCAAGGCCTAGGCCAGCAGCATGCCATGCCACGGCCAAGGCAGGCCAGCCAAAGCCAGCAGCATGCCATGCCAAGGCCAAGGCCAGCAGCATGCCATGCCACGGCCAAGGCAGCCCACCCAAAGCCAGCAGCATGCCATGCCAAGGCCTAGGCCAGCAGCATGCCATGCCACGGCCAAGGCAGGCCAGCCAAAGCCAGCAGCATGCCATGCCAAGGCCAAGGCCAGCAGCATGCCATGCCACGGCCAAGGCAGGCAAGCCAAAGCCAGCAGCATGCCATGCCAAGGCCTAGGCCAGCAGCATGCCATGCCACGGCCAAGGCAGGCCAGCCAAAGCCAGCAGCATGCCATGCCAAGGCCTAGGCCACCAGCATGCCATGCCACGGCCAAGGCAGCCCAGCCAAAGCCAGCAGCATGCCATGCCAAGGCCAAGGCCAGCAGCATGCCATGCCACGGCCAAGGCAGCCCAGCCAAAGCCAGCAGCATGCCATGCCAAGGCCTAGGCCAGCAGCATGCCATGCCACGGCCAAGGCAAGCAAGCCAAAGCCAGCAGCATGCCATGCCAAGGCCATGGCCAGCAGCATGCCATGCCACGGCCAAGGCAGCCCAGCCAAAGCCAGCAGCATGCCATGCCAAGGCCAAGGCCAGCAGCATGCCATGCCACGGCCAAGGCAGCCCAGCCAAAGCCAGCAGCATGCCATGCCAAGGCCTAGGCCAGCAGCATGCCATGCCACGGCCAAGGCAGGCAAGCCAAAGCCAGCAGCATGCCATGCCAAGGCCAAGGCCAGCAGCATGCCATGCCACGGCCAAGGCAGGCCAGCCAAAGCCAGCAGCATGCCATGCCAAGGCCTAGGCCAGCAGCATGCCATGCCACGGCCAAGGCAGGCCAGCCAAAGCCAGCAGCATGCCATGCCAAGGCCAAGGCCAGCAGCATGCCATGCCACGGCCAAGGCAGCCCAGCCAAAGCCAGCAGCATGCCATGCCAAGGCCTAGGCCAGCAGCATGCCATGCCACGGCCAAGGCAGGCAAGCCAAAGCCAGCAGCATGCCATGCCAAGGCCATGGCCAGCAGCATGCCATGCCACGGCCAAGGCAGCCCAGCCAAAGCCAGCAGCATGCCATGCCAAGGCCAAGGCCAGCAGCATGCCATGCCACGGCCAAGGCAGCCCAGCCAAAGCCAGCAGCATGCCATGCCAAGGCCTAGGCCAGCAGCATGCCATGCCACGGCCAAGGCAGGCCAGCCAAAGCCAGCAGCATGCCATGCCAAGGCCAAGGCCAGCAGCATGCCATGCCACGGCCAAGGCAGCCCACCCAAAGCCAGCAGCATGCCATGCCAAGGCCTAGGCCAGCAGCATGCCATGCCACGGCCAAGGCAGGCCAGCCAAAGCCAGCAGCATGCCATGCCAAGGCCTAGGCCACCAGCATGCCATGCCACGGCCAAGGCAGCCCAGCCAAAGCCAGCAGCATGCCATGCCAAGGCCAAGGCCAGCAGCATGCCATGCCACGGCCAAGGCAGCCCAGCCAAAGCCAGCAGCATGCCATGCCAAGGCCTAGGCCAGCAGCATGCCATGCCACGGCCAAGGCAGGCAAGCCAAAGCCAGCAGCATGCCATGCCACGGCCAAGGCAGCCCAGCCAAAGCCAGCAGCATGCCATGCCAAGGCCAAGGCCAGCAGCATGCCATGCCACGGCCAAGGCAGCCCAGCCAAAGCCAGCAGCATGCCATGCCAAGGCCTAGGCCAGCAGCATGCCATGCCACGGCCAAGGCAGGCCAGCCAAAGCCAGCAGCATGCCATGCCAAGGCCAAGGCCAGCAGCATGCCATGCCACGGCCAAGGCAGCCCACCCAAAGCCAGCAGCATGCCATGCCAAGGCCTAGGCCAGCAGCATGCCATGCCACGGCCAAGGCAGGCCAGCCAAAGCCAGCAGCATGCCATGCCAAGGCCTAGGCCACCAGCATGCCATGCCACGGCCAAGGCAGGCCAGCCAAAGCCAGCAGCATGCCATGCCAAGGCCAAGGCCAGCAGCATGCCATGCCACGGCCAAGGCAGCCCAACAAAAGCCAGCAGCATGCCATGCCAAGGCCTAGGCCAGCAGCATGCCATGCCACGGCCAAGGCAGGCCAGCCAAAGCCAGCAGCATGCCATGCCAAGGCCTAGGCCACCAGCATGCCATGCCACGGCCAAGGCAGCCCAGCCAAAGCCAGCAGCATGCCATGCCAAGGCCAAGGCCAGCAGCATGCCATGCCACGGCCAAGGCAGCCCAGCCAAAGCCAGCAGCATGCCATGCCAAGGCCTAGGCCAGCAGCATGCCATGCCACGGCCAAGGCAGGCCAGCCAAAGCCAGCAACATGCCATGCCAAGGCCTAGGCCAGCAGCATGCCATGCCACGGCCAAGGCAGCCCAGCCAAAGCCAGCAGCATGCCATATCACGGCCAAGGGCAGCAGCATGCCATGCCACGGCCAAGGCAGCCCAGCCAAAGCCAGCAGCATGCCATGCCATGGCCTAGGCCAGCAGCATGCCATGCCACGGCCAAGGCAGGCCAGCCAAAGCCAGCAGCATGCCATGCCAAGGCCAAGGCCAGCAGCATGCCATGCCACGGCCAAGGCAGGCCAGCCAAAGCCAGCAGCATGCCATGCCAAGGCCTAGGCCAGCAGCATGCCATGGCACGGCCAAGGCAGCCCAGCCAAAGCCAGCAGCATGCCATCTCAAGGCCAAGGCCAGCAGCATGCCATGCCACGGCCAAGGCAGCCCAGCCAAAGCCAGCAGCATGCCATGCCATGGCCTAGGCCAGCAGCATGCCATGCCACGGCCAAGGCAGGCCAGCCAAAGCCAGCAGCATGCCATGCCAAGGCCTAGGCCAGCAGCATGCCATGCCACGGCCAAAACAGGCCAGCCAAAGCCAGCAGCATGCCATGCCAAGGCCTAGGCCAGCAGCATGCCATGCCACGGCCAAGGCAGGCCAGCCAAAGCCAGCAGCATGCCATGCCAAGGCCAAGGCCAGCAGCATGCCATGCCACGGCCTAGGCCAGCAGCATGCCATGCCACGGCCAAGGCAGCCCAGCCAAAGCCAGCAGCATGCCATGCCAAGGCCTAGGCCAGCAGCATGCCATGCCACGGCCAAGGCAGCCCAGCCAAAGCCAGCAGCATGCCATGCCAAGGCCAAGGCCAGCAGCATGCCATGCCACGGCCAAGGCAGCCCAGCCAAAGCCAGCAGCATGCCATGCCAAGGCCAAGGCCAGCAGCATGCCATGCCACGGCCAAGGCAGCCCAGCCAAAGCCAGCAGCATGCCATGCCAAGGCCTAGGCCAGCAGCATGCCATGCCACGGCCAAGGCAGGCCAGCCAAAGCCAACAGCATGGCATGCCAAGGCCAAGGCCAGCAGCATGCCATGCCACGGCCAAGGCAGCCCAGCCAAAGCCAGCAGCATGCCATGCCAAGGCCTAGGCCAGCAGCATGCCATGCCACGGCCAAGGCAGGCCAGCCAAAGCGAGCAGCATGCCATGCCAAGGCCTAGGCCAGCAGCATGCCATGCCACGGCCAAGGCAGCCCAACCAAAGCCAGCAGCATGCCATGCCAAGGCTTAGGCCAGCAGCATGCCATGCCACGGCCAAGGCAGGCCAGCCAAAGCCAGCAGCATGCCATGCCAAGGCCTAGGCCACCAGCATGCCATGCCACGGCCAAGGCAGCCCAGCCAAAGCCAGCAGCATGCCATGCCAAGGCCAAGGCCAGCAGCATGCCATGCCACGGCCAAGGCAGCCCAGCCAAAGCCAGCAGCATGCCATGCCAAGGCCTAGGCCAGCAGCATGCCATGCCACGGCCAACGCAGGCCAGCCAAAGCCACCAGCATGCCATGCCAAGGCCTAGGCCAGCAGCATGCCATGCCACGGCCATGGCAGCCCAGCCAAAGCCAGCAGCATGCCATATCAAGGCCAAGGGCAGCAGCATGCCATGCCACGGCCAAGGCAGCCCAGCCAAAGCCAGCAGCATGCCATGCCATGGCCTAGGCCAGCAGCATGCCATGCCACGGCCAAGGCAGGCCAGCCAAAGCCAGCAGCATGCCATGCCAAGGCCAAGGCCAGCAGCATGCCATGCCACGGCCAAGGCAGCCCAGCCAAAGCCAGCAGCATGCCATGCCAAGGCCTAGGCCAGCAGCATGCCATGCCACGGCCAAGGCAGCCCAGCCAAAGCCAGCAGCATGCCATATCAAGGCCAAGGCCAGCAGCATGCCATGCCACGGCCAAGGCAGCCCAGCCAAAGCCAGCAGCATGCCATGCCATGCCTAGGCCAGCAGCATGCCATGCCACGGCCAAGGCAGGCCAGCCAAAGCCAGCAGCATGCCATGCCAAGGCCTAGGCCAGCAGCATGCCATGCCACGGCCAAGGCAGGCCAGCCAAAGCCAGCAGCATGCCATGCCAAGGCCAAGGCCAGCAGCATGCCATGCCACGGCCAAGGCAGGCCTGCCAAAGCCAGCAGCATGCCATGCCAAGGCCAAGGCCAGCAGCATGCCATGCCAAGGCCAAGGCCAGCAGCATGCCATGCCACGGCCAAGGCTGCCAGCCAAAGCCAGCAGCATGCCATGCCAAGGCCTAGGCCAGCAGCATACCATGCCAAGGCCTAGGCCAGCAGCATGCCATGCCACGGCCAAGGCAGCCCAGCCAAAGCCAGCAGCATGCCATGCCAAGGCCTAGGCCAGCAGCATGCCATGCCACGGCCAAGGCAGCCCAGCCAAAGCCAGCAGCATGCCATGCCAAGGCCAAGGCCACCAGCATGCCATGCCACGGCCAAGGCAGCCCAGCCAAAGCCAGCAGCATGCCATGCCAAGGCCAAGGCCAGCAGCATGCCATGCCACGGCCAAGGCAGCCCAGCCAAAGCCAGCAGCATGCCATGCCAAGGCCTAGGCCAGCAGCATGCCATGCCACGGCCTCGGCCCGCATGCCATGCCACGGCCTCGGCCCGCATGCCATGCCACGGCCTCGGCCCGCATGCCTTGCTGCGGCGTTGCCCAACATGCCATGCCACGGCCTCGGCCCGCATGCCTTGCCACCGCGTTGCCCAGCATGCCATGCCACCGCGTTGCCCGGCGTGCCATGCCTTAGCCTTGGCCAACATGTCGAGCCACGGCCTCGGCCCGCATGCCATGCCATGCCACGGCCCGCATGTCTTGCCACGGCGTGGCCAAACATGCCATGCCACGGCCTCGGCCCGCATGACGTGCCACGGCCTCGGCCCGCATGACATGCCACGGCCTCGGCCCGCATGCCTTGCTACGGCGTCGCCCAACATGCCTTGCCACGGCCTCGGCCCGCATGCCATGCCACGGCCTCGGCCCGCATGACATGCCACGGCCTCGGCCAGCATGCCTTGCCACGACGCCGCCCAACTTGCCATGCCACGGCCTCGGCCCGCATGCCATGCCACGGCCTCGGCCCGCATGACATGCCACGGCCTCGGCCCGCATGCCTTGCTACGGCGTCGCCCAACATGCCATGCCACGGCCTCGGCCCGCATGCCATGCCACGGCCTCGGCCCGCATGACATGCCACGGCCTCGGACCGCATGCCTTGCTACGGCGTCGCCCAACATGCCATGCCACGGCCTCGGCCCGCATGCCACGGCACGGCCTCGGCCCGCATGCCTTGCTACGGCGTCGCCCAACATGCCATGCCACGGCCTCGGCCCGCATGCCATGCCACGGCCTCGGCCCGCATGACATGCCACGGCCTCGGACCGCATGCCTTGCTACGGCGTCGCCCAACATGCCATGCCACGGCCTCGGCCCGCATGCCATGCCACGGCCTCGGCCCGCATGACATGCCACGGCCTCGGACCGCATGCCTTGCTACGGCGTCGCCCAACATGCCATGCCACGGCCTCGGCCCGCATGCCACGGCACGGCCTCGGCCCGCATGCCTTGCTACGGCGTCGCCCAACATGCCATGCCACGGCCTCGGCCCGCATGCCATGCCACGGCCTCGGCCCGCATGACATGCCACGGCCTCGGCCCGCATGCCTTGCTACGGCGTCGCCCAACATGCCTTGCCACGGCCTCGGCCCGCATGCCATGCCACGGCCTCGGCCCGCATGCCTTGCCACGACGTCGCCCAACTTGCCATGCCACGGCCTCGGCCCGCATGCCATGCCACGGCCTCGGCGCGCATGACATGCCACGGCCTCGGCCCGCATGCCATGCTACGGCGTCGCCCAACATGCCATGCCACGGCCTCGGCCCGCATGCCATGCCACGGCCTCGGCCCGCATGACAGGCCACGGCCTCGGACCGCATGCCTTGCTACGGCGTCGCCCAACATGCCATGCCACGGCCTCGACCCGCATGCCATGCCACGGCCTCGGCCCGCATGCCACGGCACGGCCTCGGCCCGCATGCCTTGCTACGGCGTCGCCCAACATGCCATGCCACGGCCTCGGCCCGCATGCCATGCCACGGCCTCGGCCCGCATGACATGCCACGGCCTCGGACCGCATGCCTTGCTACGGCGTCGCCCAACATGCCATGCCACAGCCTCGGCCCGCATGCCGTGCCACGGCCTCGGCCTCGGCCCGCATGCCTTGCTACGACGTTGGCCAACATGCCATGCCACGGCCCCGGCCCGCATGCCATGCCACCGCGTTGCCCGGCGTGCCATGCCTTAGCCTTGGCCAACATGTCGTGCCACGGCCTCGGCCCGCATGCCATGCCATGCCACGGCCCTCATGTCTTGCCACGGCGTTGCCAAACATGCCATGCCACGGCCTCGGCCCGCATGCCTTGCTACGGCGTCGCCCAACATGCCATGACATGCCACGGCCTCGGCCCGCATGCCTTGCTACGGCGTCGCCCAACATGCCATGCCACGGCCTCGGCCCGCATGCCATGCCACGGCCTCGGCCCGCATGCCTTGCGACGGCGTCGCCCAACATGCCATGCCACGGCCTCGGCCCGCGTGACATGCCACGGCCTCGGCCCGCATGCCTTGCCACGACGTCGCCCAACTTGCCATGCCACGGCCTCGGCCCGCATGCCATGCCACGGCCTCGGCTCGCATGACATGCCACGGCCTCGGCCCGCATGCCTTGCTACGGCGTCGCCCAACATGCCATGCCACGGCCTCGGCCCGCATGCCATGCCATGGCCTCGGCCCGCATGACATGCCACGGCCTCGGACCGCATGCCTTGCTACGGCGTCGCCCAACATGCCATGCCACGGCCCCGGCCCGCATGCCTTGCCACCGCGTTGCCCGGCGTGCCATGCCACCGCGTTGCCCGGCGTGCCATGCCTTAGCCTTGGCCAACATGTCGTGCCACGGCCTCGGCCCGCATGCCATGCCATGCCACGGCCCGCATGTCTTGCCACGGCGTTGCCAAACATGCCATGCCACGGCCTCGGCCCGCATGCCTTGCCACGGCCTCGGCCAACATGCCATGCCACGGCCTCGGCCCGCATGCCATGCCACGGCCTCGGCCCGCATGACATGCCACGGCCTCGGCCCGCATGCCTTGCTACGGCGTCGCCCAACATGCCATGCCACGGCCTCGGCCCGCATGCCATGGCACGGTCTTGGTCAGCATGCCATGCCATGGCACCGCCTTGTGCAGCGTTGGCCAGCATGCCTTGGCCGGCATGCCATGCCAATGCCTTGGGCCAACATGGCGTGCCACGGGCTGGGCGAGCACGGCATGCCACGGGCTGGGCGAGCATGCCACGCCACGGCCTTGGCTAGCAGCAAGGCATGCCACGGCCTCGGCGAGCATGCCATGCCATGCCAAGGCCAAGGCCAAAGCCAAGGCCAAGGCAGTGGGCAAGGCCAAGTCCCTGTGCAAGGCATGGCCAAGGCCAAGGCAAAGGCCAAGGCCGCGGGCAAAGGCCAAGGCCAAGGCCAACGCCATGGCGTGCCACCGCCTCGATCGATCTTTTTGAACATGATTCTTTTATAATCTTACCCAAACCGTGCAACACAATTAAAAATGCACTACAATCAATTTTAAATGTCATTCCCTATTTTTTTGCAATTTTTCTGGAGCTTTTCGAATTTTTAAAGCCCTTATTTGGCATAAAAAAATCAAAATAAAATAAAAAAAATGAAAAAAATAATTTAATAATTTCTATAATTACTAGTGAATCATCCTTTAATTATGGGAATTTTTCCATAATTTTTTGACTATTTTTATTAATTTTTATTATTTTTTAAGTATTAATATCGAAATAAATTAAAATAAAATATTTTCTGTAAAAAAATATTTTTTTTAATTTTTTTTATGGTGTATTAAATTATTTCCTACAACTTTCATGTTGAAAGTTTTGGCAAAAAACCATTACTTTTTAAAAAAACCCCATTATGACTCCTCGAACATGCTTGATGTTTCCTCCTGCCAGATTGAAAAGGGCTTAACAGGCTATTATAAGGGGGGGGCACCTCCCTTGCCCAGGGCAAGGCAGTGGCAGGTACGCCCCATGTTGGGCGCGGCCTGGGCTGCGGCCTTGGGTTACATGCACTGCGGCTCGACCGCGGCCTGGGCTGCGGCCTGGGGCGGCTCGGCCGCGGCCTTGGGCGGCCTGGACCGCGGCCTTGGGCGGCCTTGCGCGGCCTGGGCGCGGCCTTGGGCGGCCTGGGCGCGGCCTTGCGCGGCCTGGGCGCGGCCTTGGGCAGCATGGCGTGGCATGCGCGCGGGCGTGGGCGGCCTGGCATGCGCGCGGCATGGGCAGCACGGCATGGCATGCGCACGGCCTGGGCGGCCTGGCATGCAGCCGGCCTGGCATGCCCGCGGCGTGGGCAGCACGGCATGGCATGCGCACGGCCTGGGCGGCCTGGCATGCAGCCGGCCTGGCATGCCCGCGGCGTGGGCAGCACGGCATGGCATGCGCACGGCCTGGGCGGCCTGGCATGCAGCCGGCCTGGGCAGCACGGCATGGCATGCGCACGGCCTGGGCGGCCTGGCATGCCCGCGGCGTGGGCAGCGTGGCCTGTGCGAATACCGCGCGCGTGGTCTTTTGACCACGGTGCGCGTGTTGCGCGCATGGTCGCGCACGCCTTTGCACGCCTTCGCACGCAACGCACGTCTAGTGATAAGAACCGCAGCCAAGGCAGCCCAGCCCCAAGGCCAAGGCCAGCAGCATGGCATGCCACGGCGAAGGCAGCCCAGCCAAAGCCAGCAGCATGCCATGCCAAGGCCAGCAGCATGCCATGCCACGGCCAAGGCAGGCCAGCCAAAGCCAGCAGCATGCCATGCCAAGGCCAAGGCCAGCAGCATGCCATGCCACGGCCAAGGCAGCCCAGCCAAAGCCAGCAGCATGCCAAGCCAAGGCCAAGGCCAGCAGCATGCCATGCCACGGCCAAGGCAGCCCAGCCAAAGCCAGCAGCATGCCATGCCAAGGCCTAGGCCAGCAGCATGCCATGCCACGGCCAAGGCAGGCAAGCCAAAGCCAGCAGCATGCCATGCCAAGGCCAAGGCCAGCAGCATGCCATGCCACGGCCCAGGCAGCCCAGCCAAAGCCAGCAGCATGCCATGCCAAGGCCTAGGCCAGCAGCATGCCATGCCACGGCCAAGGCAGGCCAGCCAAAGCCAGCAGCATGCCATGCCAAGGCCAAGGCCAGCAGCATGCCATGCCACGGCCAAGGCAGCCCAGCCAAAGCCAGCAGCATGCCATGCCAAGGCCTAGGCCAGCAGCATGCCATGCCACGGCCAAGGCAGGCAAGCCAAAGCCAGCAGCATGCCATGCCAAGGCCATGGCCAGCAGCATGCCATGCCACGGCCAAGGCAGCCCAGCCAAAGCCAGCAGCATGCCATGCCAAGGCCAAGGCCAGCAGCATGCCATGCCACGGCCAAGGCAGCCCAGCCAAAGCCAGCAGCATGCCATGCCAAGGCCTAGGCCAGCAGCATGCCATGCCACGGCCAAGGCAGGCCAGCCAAAGCCAGCAGCATGCCATGCCAAGGCCAAGGCCAGCAGCATGCCATGCCACGGCCAAGGCAGCCCACCCAAAGCCAGCAGCATGCCATGCCAAGGCCTAGGCCAGCAGCATGCCATGCCACGGCCAAGGCAGGCCAGCCAAAGCCAGCAGCATGCCATGCCAAGGCCAAGGCCGGCAGCATGCCATGCCACGGCCAAGGCAGCCCACCCAAAGCCAGCAGCATGCCATGCCAAGGCCTAGGCCAGCAGCATGCCATGCCACGGCCAAGGCAGGCCAGCCAAAGCCAGCAGCATGCCATGCCAAGGCCTAGGCCACCAGCATGCCATGCCACGGCCAAGGCAGCCCAGCCAAAGCCAGCAGCATGCCATGCCAAGGCCAAGGCCAGCAGCATGCCATGCCACGGCCAAGGCAGCCCAGCCAAAGCCAGCAGCATGCCATGCCAAGGCCTAGGCCAGCAGCATGCCATGCCACGGCCAAGGCAGGCAAGCCAAAGCCAGCAGCATGCCATGCCAAGGCCAAGGCCAGCAGCATGCCATGCCACGGCCCAGGCAGCCCAGCCAAAGCCAGCAGCATGCCATGCCAAGGCCTAGGCCAGCAGCATGCCATGCCACGGCCAAGGCAGGCCAGCCAAAGCCAGCAGCATGCCATGCCAAGGCCAAGGCCAGCAGCATGCCATGCCACGGCCAAGGCAGCCCAGCCAAAGCCAGCAGCATGCCATGCCAAGGCCTAGGCCAGCAGCATGCCATGCCACGGCCAAGGCAGGCAAGCCAAAGCCAGCAGCATGCCATGCCAAGGCCATGGCCAGCAGCATGCCATGCCACGGCCAAGGCAGCCCAGCCAAAGCCAGCAGCATGCCATGCCAAGGCCAAGGCCAGCAGCATGCCATGCCACGGCCAAGGCAGCCCAGCCAAAGCCAGCAGCATGCCATGCCAAGGCCTAGGCCAGCAGCATGCCATGCCACGGCCAAGGCAGGCCAGCCAAAGCCAGCAGCATGCCATGCCAAGGCCAAGGCCAGCAGCATGCCATGCCACGGCCAAGGCAGCCCACCCAAAGCCAGCAGCATGCCATGCCAAGGCCTAGGCCAGCAGCATGCCATGCCACGGCCAAGGCAGGCCAGCCAAAGCCAGCAGCATGCCATGCCAAGGCCAAGGCCGGCAGCATGCCATGCCACGGCCAAGGCAGCCCACCCAAAGCCAGCAGCATGCCATGCCAAGGCCTAGGCCAGCAGCATGCCATGCCACGGCCAAGGCAGGCCAGCCAAAGCCAGCAGCATGCCATGCCAAGGCCTAGGCCACCAGCATGCCATGCCACGGCCAAGGCAGCCCAGCCAAAGCCAGCAGCATGCCATGCCAAGGCCAAGGCCAGCAGCATGCCATGCCACGGCCAAGGCAGCCCAGCCAAAGCCAGCAGCATGCCATGCCAAGGCCTAGGCCAGCAGCATGCCATGCCACGGCCAAGGCAGGCAAGCCAAAGCCAGCAGCATGCCATGCCAAGGCCATGGCCAGCAGCATGCCATGCCACGGCCAAGGCAGCCCAGCCAAAGCCAGCAGCATGCCATGCCAAGGCCAAGGCCAGCAGCATGCCATGCCACGGCCAAGGCAGCCCAGCCAAAGCCAGCAGCATGCCATGCCAAGGCCTAGGTCAGCAGCATGCCATGCCACGGCCAAGGCAGGCAAGCCAAAGCCAGCAGCATGCCATGCCAAGGCCAAGGCCAGCAGCATGCCATGCCACGGCCAAGGCAGCCCAGCCAAAGCCAGCAGCATGCCATGCCAAGGCCTAGGCCAGCAGCATGCCATGCCACGGCCAAGGCAGGCCAGCCAAAGCCAGCAGCATGCCATGCCAAGGCCAAGGCCAGCAGCATGCCATGCCACGGCCAAGGCAGCCCAGCCAAAGCCAGCAGCATGCCATGCCAAGGCCTAGGCCAGCAGCATGCCATGCCACGGCCAAGGCAGGCAAGCCAAAGCCAGCAGCATGCCATGCCAAGGCCATGGCCAGCAGCATGCCATGCCACGGCCAAGGCAGCCCAGCCAAAGCCAGCAGCATGCCATGCCAAGGCCAAGGCCAGCAGCATGCCATGCCACGGCCAAGGCAGCCCAGCCAAAGCCAGCAGCATGCCATGCCAAGGCCTAGGCCAGCAGCATGCCATGCCACGGCCAAGGCAGGCCAGCCAAAGCCAGCAGCATGCCATGCCAAGGCCAAGGCCAGCAGCATGCCATGCCACGGCCAAGGCAGCCCAGCAAAAGCCAGCAGCATGCCATGCCAAGGCCTAGGCCAGCAGCATGCCATGCCACGGCCAAGGCAGGCCAGCCAAAGCCAGCAGCATGCCATGCCAAGGCCATGGCCAGCAGCATGCCATGCCACGGCCAAGGCAGCCCAGCCAAAGCCAGCAGCATGCCATGCCAAGGCCAAGGCCAGCAGCATGCCATGCCACGGCCAAGGCAGCCCAGCCAAAGCCAGCAGCATGCCATGCCAAGGCCTAGGCCAGCAGCATGCCATGCCACGGCCAAGGCAGGCCAGCCAAAGCCAGCAGCATGCCATGCCAAGGCCAAGGCCAGCAGCATGCCATGCCACGGCCAAGGCAGCCCACCCAAAGCCAGCAGCATGCCATGCCAAGGCCTAGGCCAGCAGCATGCCATGCCACGGCCAAGGCAGGCCAGCCAAAGCCAGCAGCATGCCATGCCAAGGCCAAGGCCAGCAGCATGCCATGCCACGGCCAAGGCAGCCCACCCAAAGCCAGCAGCATGCCATGCCAAGGCCTAGGCCAGCAGCATGCCATGCCACGGCCAAGGCAGGCCAGCCAAAGCCAGCAGCATGCCATGCCAAGGCCTAGGCCACCAGCATGCCATGCCACGGCCAAGGCAGCCCAGCCAAAGCCAGCAGCATGCCATGCCAAGGCCAAGGCCAGCAGCATGCCATGCCACGGCCAAGGCAGCCCAGCCAAAGCCAGCAGCATGCCATGCCAAGGCCTAGGCCAGCAGCATGCCATGCCACGGCCAAGGCAAGCAAGCCAAAGCCAGCAGCATGCCATGCCAAGGCCATGGCCAGCAGCATGCCATGCCACGGCCAAGGCAGCCCAGCCAAAGCCAGCAGCATGCCATGCCAAGGCCAAGGCCAGCAGCATGCCATGCCACGGCCAAGGCAGCCCAGCCAAAGCCAGCAGCATGCCATGCCAAGGCCTAGGCCAGCAGCATGCCATGCCACGGCCAAGGCAGGCAAGCCAAAGCCAGCAGCATGCCATGCCAAGGCCAAGGCCAGCAGCATGCCATGCCACGGCCAAGGCAGGCCAGCCAAAGCCAGCAGCATGCCATGCCAAGGCCTAGGCCAGCAGCATGCCATGCCACGGCCAAGGCAGGCCAGCCAAAGCCAGCAGCATGCCATGCCAAGGCCAAGGCCAGCAGCATGCCATGCCACGGCCAAGGCAGCCCAGCCAAAGCCAGCAGCATGCCATGCCAAGGCCTAGGCCAGCAGCATGCCATGCCACGGCCAAGGCAGGCAAGCCAAAGCCAGCAGCATGCCATGCCAAGGCCATGGCCAGCAGCATGCCATGCCACGGCCAAGGCAGCCCAGCCAAAGCCAGCAGCATGCCATGCCAAGGCCAAGGCCAGCAGCATGCCATGCCACGGCCAAGGCAGCCCAGCCAAAGCCAGCAGCATGCCATGCCAAGGCCTAGGCCAGCAGCATGCCATGCCACGGCCAAGGCAGGCCAGCCAAAGCCAGCAGCATGCCATGCCAAGGCCAAGGCCAGCAGCATGCCATGCCACGGCCAAGGCAGCCCACCCAAAGCCAGCAGCATGCCATGCCAAGGCCTAGGCCAGCAGCATGCCATGCCACGGCCAAGGCAGGCCAGCCAAAGCCAGCAGCATGCCATGCCAAGGCCTAGGCCACCAGCATGCCATGCCACGGCCAAGGCAGCCCAGCCAAAGCCAGCAGCATGCCATGCCAAGGCCAAGGCCAGCAGCATGCCATGCCACGGCCAAGGCAGCCCAGCCAAAGCCAGCAGCATGCCATGCCAAGGCCTAGGCCAGCAGCATGCCATGCCACGGCCAAGGCAGGCAAGCCAAAGCCAGCAGCATGCCATGCCACGGCCAAGGCAGCCCAGCCAAAGCCAGCAGCATGCCATGCCAAGGCCAAGGCCAGCAGCATGCCATGCCACGGCCAAGGCAGCCCAGCCAAAGCCAGCAGCATGCCATGCCAAGGCCTAGGCCAGCAGCATGCCATGCCACGGCCAAGGCAGGCCAGCCAAAGCCAGCAGCATGCCATGCCAAGGCCAAGGCCAGCAGCATGCCATGCCACGGCCAAGGCAGCCCACCCAAAGCCAGCAGCATGCCATGCCAAGGCCTAGGCCAGCAGCATGCCATGCCACGGCCAAGGCAGGCCAGCCAAAGCCAGCAGCATGCCATGCCAAGGCCTAGGCCACCAGCATGCCATGCCACGGCCAAGGCAGGCCAGCCAAAGCCAGCAGCATGCCATGCCAAGGCCAAGGCCAGCAGCATGCCATGCCACGGCCAAGGCAGCCCAACAAAAGCCAGCAGCATGCCATGCCAAGGCCTAGGCCAGCAGCATGCCATGCCACGGCCAAGGCAGGCCAGCCAAAGCCAGCAGCATGCCATGCCAAGGCCTAGGCCACCAGCATGCCATGCCACGGCCAAGGCAGCCCAGCCAAAGCCAGCAGCATGCCATGCCAAGGCCAAGGCCAGCAGCATGCCATGCCACGGCCAAGGCAGCCCAGCCAAAGCCAGCAGCATGCCATGCCAAGGCCTAGGCCAGCAGCATGCCATGCCACGGCCAAGGCAGGCCAGCCAAAGCCAGCAACATGCCATGCCAAGGCCTAGGCCAGCAGCATGCCATGCCACGGCCAAGGCAGCCCAGCCAAAGCCAGCAGCATGCCATATCACGGCCAAGGGCAGCAGCATGCCATGCCACGGCCAAGGCAGCCCAGCCAAAGCCAGCAGCATGCCATGCCATGGCCTAGGCCAGCAGCATGCCATGCCACGGCCAAGGCAGGCCAGCCAAAGCCAGCAGCATGCCATGCCAAGGCCAAGGCCAGCAGCATGCCATGCCACGGCCAAGGCAGGCCAGCCAAAGCCAGCAGCATGCCATGCCAAGGCCTAGGCCAGCAGCATGCCATGGCACGGCCAAGGCAGCCCAGCCAAAGCCAGCAGCATGCCATCTCAAGGCCAAGGCCAGCAACATGCCATGCCACGGCCAAGGCAGCCCAGCCAAAGCCAGCAGCATGCCATGCCATGGCCTAGGCCAGCAGCATGCCATGCCACGGCCAAGGCAGGCCAGCCAAAGCCAGCAGCATGCCATGCCAAGGCCTAGGCCAGCAGCATGCCATGCCACGGCCAAAACAGGCCAGCCAAAGCCAGCAGCATGCCATGCCAAGGCCTAGGCCAGCAGCATGCCATGCCACGGCCAAGGCAGGCCAGCCAAAGCCAGCAGCATGCCATGCCAAGGCCAAGGCCAGCAGCATGCCATGCCACGGCCTAGGCCAGCAGCATGCCATGCCACGGCCAAGGCAGCCCAGCCAAAGCCAGCAGCATGCCATGCCAAGGCCTAGGCCAGCAGCATGCCATGCCACGGCCAAGGCAGCCCAGCCAAAGCCAGCAGCATGCCATGCCAAGGCCAAGGCCAGCAGCATGCCATGCCACGGCCAAGGCAGCCCAGCCAAAGCCAGCAGCATGCCATGCCAAGGCCAAGGCCAGCAGCATGCCATGCCACGGCCAAGGCAGCCCAGCCAAAGCCAGCAGCATGCCATGCCAAGGCCTAGGCCAGCAGCATGCCATGCCACGGCCAAGGCAGGCCAGCCAAAGCCAACAGCATGGCATGCCAAGGCCAAGGCCAGCAGCATGCCATGCCACGGCCAAGGCAGCCCAGCCAAAGCCAGCAGCATGCCATGCCAAGGCCTAGGCCAGCAGCATGCCATGCCACGGCCAAGGCAGGCCAGCCAAAGCGAGCAGCATGCCATGCCAAGGCCTAGGCCAGCAGCATGCCATGCCACGGCCAAGGCAGCCCAACCAAAGCCAGCAGCATGCCATGCCAAGGCTTAGGCCAGCAGCATGCCATGCCACGGCCAAGGCAGGCCAGCCAAAGCCAGCAGCATGCCATGCCAAGGCCTAGGCCACCAGCATGCCATGCCACGGCCAAGGCAGCCCAGCCAAAGCCAGCAGCATGCCATGCCAAGGCCAAGGCCAGCAGCATGCCATGCCACGGCCAAGGCAGCCCAGCCAAAGCCAGCAGCATGCCATGCCAAGGCCTAGGCCAGCAGCATGCCATGCCACGGCCAACGCAGGCCAGCCAAAGCCACCAGCATGCCATGCCAAGGCCTAGGCCAGCAGCATGCCATGCCACGGCCATGGCAGCCCAGCCAAAGCCAGCAGCATGCCATATCAAGGCCAAGGGCAGCAGCATGCCATGCCACGGCCAAGGCAGCCCAGCCAAAGCCAGCAGCATGCCATGCCATGGCCTAGGCCAGCAGCATGCCATGCCACGGCCAAGGCAGGCCAGCCAAAGCCAGCAGCATGCCATGCCAAGGCCAAGGCCAGCAGCATGCCATGCCACGGCCAAGGCAGCCCAGCCAAAGCCAGCAGCATGCCATGCCAAGGCCTAGGCCAGCAGCATGCCATGCCACGGCCAAGGCAGCCCAGCCAAAGCCAGCAGCATGCCATATCAAGGCCAAGGCCAGCAGCATGCCATGCCACGGCCAAGGCAGCCCAGCCAAAGCCAGCAGCATGCCATGCCATGCCTAGGCCAGCAGCATGCCATGCCACGGCCAAGGCAGGCCAGCCAAAGCCAGCAGCATGCCATGCCAAGGCCTAGGCCAGCAGCATGCCATGCCACGGCCAAGGCAGGCCAGCCAAAGCCAGCAGCATGCCATGCCAAGGCCAAGGCCAGCAGCATGCCATGCCACGGCCAAGGCAGGCCTGCCAAAGCCAGCAGCATGCCATGCCAAGGCCAAGGCCAGCAGCATGCCATGCCAAGGCCAAGGCCAGCAGCATGCCATGCCACGGCCAAGGCTGCCAGCCAAAGCCAGCAGCATGCCATGCCAAGGCCTAGGCCAGCAGCATACCATGCCAAGGCCTAGGCCAGCAGCATGCCATGCCACGGCCAAGGCAGCCCAGCCAAAGCCAGCAGCATGCCATGCCAAGGCCTAGGCCAGCAGCATGCCATGCCACGGCCAAGGCAGCCCAGCCAAAGCCAGCAGCATGCCATGCCAAGGCCAAGGCCACCAGCATGCCATGCCACGGCCAAGGCAGCCCAGCCAAAGCCAGCAGCATGCCATGCCAAGGCCAAGGCCAGCAGCATGCCATGCCACGGCCAAGGCAGCCCAGCCAAAGCCAGCAGCATGCCATGCCAAGGCCTAGGCCAGCAGCATGCCATGCCACGGCCTCGGCCCGCATGCCATGCCACGGCCTCGGCCCGCATGCCATGCCACGGCCTCGGCCCGCATGCCTTGCTGCGGCGTTGCCCAACATGCCATGCCACGGCCTCGGCCCGCATGCCTTGCCACCGCGTTGCCCAGCATGCCATGCCACCGCGTTGCCCGGCGTGCCATGCCTTAGCCTTGGCCAACATGTCGAGCCACGGCCTCGGCCCGCATGCCATGCCATGCCACGGCCCGCATGTCTTGCCACGGCGTGGCCAAACATGCCATGCCACGGCCTCGGCCCGCATGACGTGCCACGGCCTCGGCCCGCATGACATGCCACGGCCTCGGCCCGCATGCCTTGCTACGGCGTCGCCCAACATGCCTTGCCACGGCCTCGGCCCGCATGCCATGCCACGGCCTCGGCCCGCATGACATGCCACGGCCTCGGCCAGCATGCCTTGCCACGACGCCGCCCAACTTGCCATGCCACGGCCTCGGCCCGCATGCCATGCCACGGCCTCGGCCCGCATGACATGCCACGGCCTCGGCCCGCATGCCTTGCTACGGCGTCGCCCAACATGCCATGCCACGGCCTCGGCCCGCATGCCATGCCACGGCCTCGGCCCGCATGACATGCCACGGCCTCGGACCGCATGCCTTGCTACGGCGTCGCCCAACATGCCATGCCACGGCCTCGGCCCGCATGCCACGGCACGGCCTCGGCCCGCATGCCTTGCTACGGCGTCGCCCAACATGCCATGCCACGGCCTCGGCCCGCATGCCATGCCACGGCCTCGGCCCGCATGACATGCCACGGCCTCGGACCGCATGCCTTGCTACGGCGTCGCCCAACATGCCATGCCACGGCCTCGGCCCGCATGCCATGCCACGGCCTCGGCCCGCATGACATGCCACGGCCTCGGACCGCATGCCTTGCTACGGCGTCGCCCAACATGCCATGCCACGGCCTCGGCCCGCATGCCACGGCACGGCCTCGGCCCGCATGCCTTGCTACGGCGTCGCCCAACATGCCATGCCACGGCCTCGGCCCGCATGCCATGCCACGGCCTCGGCCCGCATGACATGCCACGGCCTCGGCCCGCATGCCTTGCTACGGCGTCGCCCAACATGCCTTGCCACGGCCTCGGCCCGCATGCCATGCCACGGCCTCGGCCCGCATGCCTTGCCACGACGTCGCCCAACTTGCCATGCCACGGCCTCGGCCCGCATGCCATGCCACGGCCTCGGCGCGCATGACATGCCACGGCCTCGGCCCGCATGCCATGCTACGGCGTCGCCCAACATGCCATGCCACGGCCTCGGCCCGCATGCCATGCCACGGCCTCGGCCCGCATGACAGGCCACGGCCTCGGACCGCATGCCTTGCTACGGCGTCGCCCAACATGCCATGCCACGGCCTCGACCCGCATGCCATGCCACGGCCTCGGCCCGCATGCCACGGCACGGCCTCGGCCCGCATGCCTTGCTACGGCGTCGCCCAACATGCCATGCCACGGCCTCGGCCCGCATGCCATGCCACGGCCTCGGCCCGCATGACATGCCACGGCCTCGGACCGCATGCCTTGCTACGGCGTCGCCCAACATGCCATGCCACAGCCTCGGCCCGCATGCCGTGCCACGGCCTCGGCCTCGGCCCGCATGCCTTGCTACGACGTTGGCCAACATGCCATGCCACGGCCCCGGCCCGCATGCCATGCCACCGCGTTGCCCGGCGTGCCATGCCTTAGCCTTGGCCAACATGTCGTGCCACGGCCTCGGCCCGCATGCCATGCCATGCCACGGCCCTCATGTCTTGCCACGGCGTTGCCAAACATGCCATGCCACGGCCTCGGCCCGCATGCCTTGCTACGGCGTCGCCCAACATGCCATGACATGCCACGGCCTCGGCCCGCATGCCTTGCTACGGCGTCGCCCAACATGCCATGCCACGGCCTCGGCCCGCATGCCATGCCACGGCCTCGGCCCGCATGCCTTGCGACGGCGTCGCCCAACATGCCATGCCACGGCCTCGGCCCGCGTGACATGCCACGGCCTCGGCCCGCATGCCTTGCCACGACGTCGCCCAACTTGCCATGCCACGGCCTCGGCCCGCATGCCATGCCACGGCCTCGGCTCGCATGACATGCCACGGCCTCGGCCCGCATGCCTTGCTACGGCGTCGCCCAACATGCCATGCCACGGCCTCGGCCCGCATGCCATGCCATGGCCTCGGCCCGCATGACATGCCACGGCCTCGGACCGCATGCCTTGCTACGGCGTCGCCCAACATGCCATGCCACGGCCCCGGCCCGCATGCCTTGCCACCGCGTTGCCCGGCGTGCCATGCCACCGCGTTGCCCGGCGTGCCATGCCTTAGCCTTGGCCAACATGTCGTGCCACGGCCTCGGCCCGCATGCCATGCCATGCCACGGCCCGCATGTCTTGCCACGGCGTTGCCAAACATGCCATGCCACGGCCTCGGCCCGCATGCCTTGCCACGGCCTCGGCCAACATGCCATGCCACGGCCTCGGCCCGCATGCCATGCCACGGCCTCGGCCCGCATGACATGCCACGGCCTCGGCCCGCATGCCTTGCTACGGCGTCGCCCAACATGCCATGCCACGGCCTCGGCCCGCATGCCATGGCACGGTCTTGGTCAGCATGCCATGCCATGGCACCGCCTTGTGCAGCGTTGGCCAGCATGCCTTGGCCGGCATGCCATGCCAATGCCTTGGGCCAACATGGCGTGCCACGGGCTGGGCGAGCACGGCATGCCACGGGCTGGGCGAGCATGCCACGCCACGGCCTTGGCTAGCAGCAAGGCATGCCACGGCCTCGGCGAGCATGCCATGCCATGCCAAGGCCAAGGCCAAAGCCAAGGCCAAGGCAGTGGGCAAGGCCAAGTCCCTGTGCAAGGCATGGCCAAGGCCAAGGCAAAGGCCAAGGCCGCGGGCAAAGGCCAAGGCCAAGGCCAACGCCATGGCGTGCCACCGCCTCGATCGATCTTTTTGAACATGATTCTTTTATAATCTTACCCAAACCGTGCAACACAATTAAAAATGCACTACAATCAATTTTAAATGTCATTCCCTATTTTTTTGCAATTTTTCTGGAGCTTTTCGAATTTTTAAAGCCCTTATTTGGCATAAAAAAATCAAAATAAAATAAAAAAAATGAAAAAAATAATTTAATAATTTCTATAATTACTAGTGAATCATCCTTTAATTATGGGAATTTTTCCATAATTTTTTGACTATTTTTATTAATTTTTATTATTTTTTAAGTATTAATATCGAAATAAATTAAAATAAAATATTTTCTGTAAAAAAATATTTTTTTTAATTTTTTTTATGGTGTATTAAATTATTTCCTACAACTTTCATGTTGAAAGTTTTGGCAAAAAACCATTACTTTTTAAAAAAACCCCATTATGACTCCTCGAACATGCTTGATGTTTCCTCCTGCCAGATTGAAAAGGGCTTAACAGGCTATTATAAGGGGGGGGCACCTCCCTTGCCCAGGGCAAGGCAGTGGCAGGTACGCCCCATGTTGGGCGCGGCCTGGGCTGCGGCCTTGGGTTACATGCACTGCGGCTCGACCGCGGCCTGGGCTGCGGCCTGGGGCGGCTCGGCCGCGGCCTTGGGCGGCCTGGACCGCGGCCTTGGGCGGCCTTGCGCGGCCTGGGCGCGGCCTTGGGCGGCCTGGGCGCGGCCTTGCGCGGCCTGGGCGCGGCCTTGGGCAGCATGGCGTGGCATGCGCGCGGGCGTGGGCGGCCTGGCATGCGCGCGGCATGGGCAGCACGGCATGGCATGCGCACGGCCTGGGCGGCCTGGCATGCAGCCGGCCTGGCATGCCCGCGGCGTGGGCAGCACGGCATGGCATGCGCACGGCCTGGGCGGCCTGGCATGCAGCCGGCCTGGGCAGCACGGCATGGCATGCGCACGGCCTGGGCGGCCTGGCATGCCCGCGGCGTGGGCAGCGTGGCCTGTGCGAATACCGCGCGCGTGGTCTTTTGACCACGGTGCGCGTGTTGCGCGCATGGTCGCGCACGCCTTTGCACGCCTTCGCACGCAACGCACGTCTAGTGATAAGAACCGCAGCCAAGGCAGCCCAGCCCCAAGGCCAAGGCCAGCAGCATGGCATGCCACGGCGAAGGCAGCCCAGCCAAAGCCAGCAGCATGCCATGCCAAGGCCAGCAGCATGCCATGCCACGGCCAAGGCAGGCCAGCCAAAGCCAGCAGCATGCCATGCCAAGGCCAAGGCCAGCAGCATGCCATGCCACGGCCAAGGCAGCCCAGCCAAAGCCAGCAGCATGCCAAGCCAAGGCCAAGGCCAGCAGCATGCCATGCCACGGCCAAGGCAGCCCAGCCAAAGCCAGCAGCATGCCATGCCAAGGCCTAGGCCAGCAGCATGCCATGCCACGGCCAAGGCAGGCAAGCCAAAGCCAGCAGCATGCCATGCCAAGGCCAAGGCCAGCAGCATGCCATGCCACGGCCCAGGCAGCCCAGCCAAAGCCAGCAGCATGCCATGCCAAGGCCTAGGCCAGCAGCATGCCATGCCACGGCCAAGGCAGGCCAGCCAAAGCCAGCAGCATGCCATGCCAAGGCCAAGGCCAGCAGCATGCCATGCCACGGCCAAGGCAGCCCAGCCAAAGCCAGCAGCATGCCATGCCAAGGCCTAGGCCAGCAGCATGCCATGCCACGGCCAAGGCAGGCAAGCCAAAGCCAGCAGCATGCCATGCCAAGGCCATGGCCAGCAGCATGCCATGCCACGGCCAAGGCAGCCCAGCCAAAGCCAGCAGCATGCCATGCCAAGGCCAAGGCCAGCAGCATGCCATGCCACGGCCAAGGCAGCCCAGCCAAAGCCAGCAGCATGCCATGCCAAGGCCTAGGCCAGCAGCATGCCATGCCACGGCCAAGGCAGGCCAGCCAAAGCCAGCAGCATGCCATGCCAAGGCCAAGGCCAGCAGCATGCCATGCCACGGCCAAGGCAGCCCACCCAAAGCCAGCAGCATGCCATGCCAAGGCCTAGGCCAGCAGCATGCCATGCCACGGCCAAGGCAGGCCAGCCAAAGCCAGCAGCATGCCATGCCAAGGCCAAGGCCGGCAGCATGCCATGCCACGGCCAAGGCAGCCCACCCAAAGCCAGCAGCATGCCATGCCAAGGCCTAGGCCAGCAGCATGCCATGCCACGGCCAAGGCAGGCCAGCCAAAGCCAGCAGCATGCCATGCCAAGGCCTAGGCCACCAGCATGCCATGCCACGGCCAAGGCAGCCCAGCCAAAGCCAGCAGCATGCCATGCCAAGGCCAAGGCCAAGGCCAGCAGCATGCCATGCCACGGCCAAGGCAGCCCAGCCAAAGCCAGCAGCATGCCATGCCAAGGCCTAGGCCAGCAGCATGCCATGCCACGGCCAAGGCAGGCAAGCCAAAGCCAGCAGCATGCCATGCCAAGGCCATGGCCAGCAGCATGCCATGCCACGGCCAAGGCAGCCCAGCCAAAGCCAGCAGCATGCCATGCCAAGGCCAAGGCCAGCAGCATGCCATGCCACGGCCAAGGCAGCCCAGCCAAAGCCAGCAGCATGCCATGCCAAGGCCTAGGTCAGCAGCATGCCATGCCACGGCCAAGGCAGGCAAGCCAAAGCCAGCAGCATGCCATGCCAAGGCCAAGGCCAGCAGCATGCCATGCCACGGCCAAGGCAGCCCAGCCAAAGCCAGCAGCATGCCATGCCAAGGCCTAGGCCAGCAGCATGCCATGCCACGGCCAAGGCAGGCCAGCCAAAGCCAGCAGCATGCCATGCCAAGGCCAAGGCCAGCAGCATGCCATGCCACGGCCAAGGCAGCCCAGCCAAAGCCAGCAGCATGCCATGCCAAGGCCTAGGCCAGCAGCATGCCATGCCACGGCCAAGGCAGGCAAGCCAAAGCCAGCAGCATGCCATGCCAAGGCCATGGCCAGCAGCATGCCATGCCACGGCCAAGGCAGCCCAGCCAAAGCCAGCAGCATGCCATGCCAAGGCCAAGGCCAGCAGCATGCCATGCCACGGCCAAGGCAGCCCAGCCAAAGCCAGCAGCATGCCATGCCAAGGCCTAGGCCAGCAGCATGCCATGCCACGGCCAAGGCAGGCCAGCCAAAGCCAGCAGCATGCCATGCCAAGGCCAAGGCCAGCAGCATGCCATGCCACGGCCAAGGCAGCCCAGCAAAAGCCAGCAGCATGCCATGCCAAGGCCTAGGCCAGCAGCATGCCATGCCACGGCCAAGGCAGGCCAGCCAAAGCCAGCAGCATGCCATGCCAAGGCCATGGCCAGCAGCATGCCATGCCACGGCCAAGGCAGCCCAGCCAAAGCCAGCAGCATGCCATGCCAAGGCCAAGGCCAGCAGCATGCCATGCCACGGCCAAGGCAGCCCAGTCAAAGCCAGCAGCATGCCATGCCAAGGCCTAGGCCAGCAGCATGCCATGCCACGGCCAAGGCAGGCCAGCCAAAGCCAGCAGCATGCCATGCCAAGGCCAAGGCCAGCAGCATGCCATGCCAAGGCCAAGGCCAGCAGCATGCCATGCCACGGCCAAGGCAGCCCACCCAAAGCCAGCAGCATGCCATGCCAAGGCCTAGGCCAGCAGCATGCCATGCCACGGCCAAGGCAGGCCAGCCAAAGCCAGCAGCATGCCATGCCAAGGCCAAGGCCAGCAGCATGCCATGCCACGGCCAAGGCAGCCCACCCAAAGCCAGCAGCATGCCATGCCAAGGCCTAGGCCAGCAGCATGCCATGCCACGGCCAAGGCAGGCCAGCCAAAGCCAGCAGCATGCCATGCCAAGGCCTAGGCCACCAGCATGCCATGCCACGGCCAAGGCAGCCCAGCCAAAGCCAGCAGCATGCCATGCCAAGGCCAAGGCCAGCAGCATGCCATGCCACGGCCAAGGCAGCCCAGCCAAAGCCAGCAGCATGCCATGCCAAGGCCTAGGCCAGCAGCATGCCATGCCACGGCCAAGGCAGGCAAGCCAAAGCCAGCAGCATGCCATGCCAAGGCCATGGCCAGCAGCATGCCATGCCACGGCCAAGGCAGCCCAGCCAAAGCCAGCAGCA